>NC_064634.1:280857099-281165974 GCF_023864275.1 Schistocerca cancellata | reverse complement strand
GCTGTAACGGTCTTGAACGTTAGTTACTGCTGAGACTGGAAGTAGTTAGTCAAGAACGCCTTCTAGGTGACAAAGTCGCCATTATCAACACCTTGCTGAGTTGAACGAGGTCGTGTAATACGGCTACGGGAAGCTGGGTGTCTCTTCTGCGATATTATAGAAAGACTTGGCAGTAATGTAGTCAACGAACATGACTGCAGGCTCTGAGCACTAAGGGATTTAACATCTGAGGTCATAAGTCCCCTAGACTTAGAGCTACTTAAACCTAACTAACCTAAGGACATCACACACATCCATGCCCGAGGCAGGATTCGAACCTGCGACCGTAGCGGTCGGGCGGTTCCTGACTGAAGCGTCCAGAACCGCTCGGCCACCCCGCCCGGCTACTTCAAGGACATGTCCGACCCTGTTGCGTGCATTCCACTGACCCAGACCATCGCCATCAGTGACTTCAGCGGCGCCAAGCGAGAGCTCATTGGAGAGAAGGGTGGAGGTCTGTTATGTTTTCTGATGAAAGTTGTTTCTACCCCGGTTCTGGGATGGCTATGTGTTGGTTAGATGGAAGCCAATTGAGGGATTGCAACCAACCTTTCTGAGTGCTAGACACACTGCAACTACATATGGGATTATGGTCTGCGATGCGATTTCGTATGGGGGCAGGAGCACTCTCGTGATTATCCCATGCACCTTGACAGCAAAAGTGTACGTTAGTTTGGTGGTTCGAACCGTTGGACTGCATGAACAGCATTCCAGAGGATGTAATCCAAAACGATTACACTCGTCCACTTACCGCTCTTGTAATCCATAATTCCCTACAGAGTGTTGACATGTTGCTTTGGCCTGCTCGATCAGCAAGTCTGTCTGCAATCCAGCACATGTGTGACGTGTGGACAGCGTCATCCACAAACAGCTTTAACCGTTCATGTATTGACTGACCAAGTGCAACTGGCGTGGAATTCCATCTCACAGACTGACACCCGACACCGGTACACAATCCATGTGTATTTGCAAGTTTTCATTCAGCATTCTGGTGAGTGCACCGGTTATTAGCGTACCAGTATTTTACATATGCAATTGATTATCTCACGCTTACATTAACTTGTGGTCTTTCAATGTTAATCACGCATGTATGTTACCTAGACAAATTTCTTCGAAATTTCAGTACTCTACATTAGGTTTTGGTTTTACGACTTTTTTCCGTCAGTGTACGTAGAAAGTAGTTCAAATGGCTCTGAGCACTATGGGACTTAACTGCTGAGGTCATCAGCCCCTTAGAACGTAGAACTACTTAAATCTAACTAACTTAAGGACAGCACACACATCCATGCCCGAGGCAGGACTCGACCCTGCGACCATAGCGGTCTCGCGGTTCCAGAGTGTAGCGCCTAGAACCGCTGGGCCACTCCGGCCGGCTGTGTACGTAGATTTACGAGGGTTAGTTGGATGATTACCAACCCGAAAAAATAAAGCTGTGACTGTGGAATTTGGTCGATGATTTTGTTGCTTTTATGGCGGAAGCTCTATCCATATGAGCCAGCGAGGGAACGATGATTTTCTTGCTTTTATGCACGAGAGTAGGCTGAAAAGTAATTCACACATGCTTGCAGGACGCAATCTAAATGACCCTGAGAAACGCGCCACGTGTAATGTGGAAGGTTATTTCCCCCTTTTTCCGCATGCGCAGTTTGAATTCGCTGTATTTATACAGTGTGTTTTGAGTAGCGGAAGCATGGAGACGAGTTCTAGTGCTGTCTCAAGGATTCAACATTGTACTGTTATCGACTTTTTAACTGCCAAGTAAGTGACTCTTAGTGTGGTTAATTGTCATTTAAGGGCTTTTTGTGGTCTCGGGGCTACTGGTAGGTTTACTGTAACTTGATGGGTAATAAAATTTCGTGGTAGCGAGCGTGGTAAAGCCTTAACTGTTGATGAAACAGGCTTCGGACGTCTGGTCACTGCGACAGACGATAAACAGCGCAAATTTGTCGACTATTTGGTTCAAAACGACTTCAAAATGACCTGCGATTCTCTCAAAAGCGTATTGGAAATCACACTGGAATATTCAACGAACGTTTTGACCTCACTATTGAACAATTTGGATACCGTTAAGTCTAGGGTATCATGCCGAATCACAAACAAACAGCCTCGACTGGACTGCTGCGAAAAAAAAACTTTTGAAGCACTACCGTGATAAGGGAGACTACTTCCTTTGGAATACTACGACGGTGAACGAGTTTGGGTCCATCATTACGACCCATAAGGGAAAAGACGTGGCGCTGAACATCGAATCCTTCTCTTTTGGCGAAGATGTTCAGAACAACGACCCGAAAAAAAAGAAATTCTTTTGACTGTGTTTTGGGATGCTCACAGATCTTATGTGACTGATTATCTAGTACGAAGGGCAAAGGTAAATTATTCTCAGTACATCATCATCATCATCATCTTCTTCTTCTTCTTCTTCACTTCAAGCATTAGGCCTTTTTTTGTTTTGCCTGTTACGGTACCCGTCGCTTCCACAGTATTCCTTGACTTTCTCTCTTAACTGGCTTAAATACTCTTATTTGGATCCACTCACTCTTGCGAGATGTTCAGTTTCTCCTATTTCCTTGTATTTTATCGAGGATGTTATATACATTCAGTTCTTCCCTATTTTCTGAATCTCGAAATGTCGGCTCTTACGCATCTCTTTACCACTCCTAGATACCTCATCTCTGTTGCCTATATGCGACATTCTTGAGGTCTGCTTTTAACTCACGATTCATTTCAATAAACAAGCATTGCATCTCCCATTCTGTTATAGAATTTCTACCTTGTTTCTTTCCTCGTTTTATTTTTTTGGATATCTCTTTATTGTCCCAGATATATTCTCAAACTTTGCTTATTTCTTGTCGTCGTCGTACTCATATGTGACGTCACAACCTAAATAGTTCAAATGTTTGATCTGTTCTGCTGTTGGTCTTAACTTTTTTCCGCACAGGAGATCGCCGATGTCATTGTAATTCTGTCAGAGACAGCGGAATGGACAGTGTCTTGAAAGGAACATCAACAAAAGCAAAACGAGGATAATGGAATGTAGTCGAATTAAATAGGGTGATGCTGCGGGAATTAGATTAGGAAATGAGACACGTAAAGTAGTAAAGGAGTTTTGCTATTTGGGGAGCAAAATAACTGATGATGATCGAAGTAGAGAGGATATAAAATGTAGATTGGCAATGGCAAGGAAAGCGTTTCTGAAGAAGAGAAATTTGTTAACATCGAGTATAGATTTAAGTGTCAGGAAGTCGTTTTTGATAGTATTTGTATGGAGTGTAGCCATGTATGGAAGTGAAACGTGGACGACAAATAGTTTAGACAAGAAGAGAACAGAAGGTTTCGAAATGTGGTGCTATAGAAGAATGCTGAAGATTAGATGGGTAGATCACATAACTAATGAGGAGGTATTGAATAGAATTGGGGAGAAGAGGCGTTTGTGGCACAACTTGACTAGAAGAAGGGATCGGTTGGTAGGACATGTTCTGAGGCATCAAGGGATAACCAATTTAGTACTGGAGGGCAGCGTGGTGGGTAAAAGTCGTAGAGGGAGACCAAGAGATGAATGCACTAAGCAGATTCAGAAGGATGTAGGCTGCAGTAGGTACTAGGAGATGAAGAGGCTTGCAAAGTATAGAGTAGCATGGAGAGCTGCATCAAACTAGTCTCAGGACTGAAGACCACAACAACAACAGGAGATTTCCCTTTAAAATTTTGTCTTCTTATCTGAAATCGTCAAATGGTACTCTTCACAAACCTTATCTAATAAATGTATTCTCCTTTACCGACCATTTGGATTCTCACAAAGTAGTGTGGCGTCGTCTGCATACAACAGACAATTCAAGCGGGAATTATTGCTAATTTTAAACCCTTCATTAAACACCTCCTTCCATTTCTCAATTGCCTCATCTAAATACATATTAAAAAGTGTGGGTAAAATGCTGCACCCTGATTTACGCCTTTGCTTATGGCTACAGGCCGTGTTCGAGTGTTTCGTTATATCCAAAATTATAGTCGTGTATTTGCAAAGAGTTTTAAAGACCTTTATTAACTATTCTGTTTTCTTCCTTCCCTCATAATTTTCCACAGTTTATTTTTATTAACATTATCGAATGCCTTAATAAAGTCAGTGAACGCTAAACAGGTTTCCGAGCTATACTCTCGCTCTTTTACGATTATTTACTTGATTGTAAATGCTGTATCTGTTTTCGATCTGCCCCTTCGAAATCCCATTTGTTCTTCGCATAATAAACTTTAATCTCTTGTTCACTAGTCTTATATAAACTTTGTATGCAGTATCTAGTAAACGATTCCTCTATAGCTTTCACACCTATTGAACTCTCCTCCTTTAAATAGTGTTGCTTCTACACAGAGTACGCGAAAGAACTTGCCCCCCCCCCCCCTTCTAACAGCCATGTACCGCAAGACTCTAGAGGAAAGGAAGGTTCCAAATGATTGGAAAAGAGCATAGGTAGTTCCAGTTTTCAAGAAGGGTCGTCGAGAAGATGCGCAAAACCATAGGCCTATATCTCTGACGTCGATCTGTTGTAGAATTTCAGAACATGTTTTTTGCTCGCGTATCACGTCATTTCTGGAAACTCAGAATCTACTCTGTAGGAATCAACATGGATTCCGGAAACAGCGATCGTGTGAGACCCAACTCGTTTTATTTGTTCATGAGACCCAGAAAATATTAGATACAGGCTCCCAGGTAGATGCCATTTTCCTTGACTTCGGGAAGGCGTTCGATACAGTCCGTACTGTCGCCTGATAAACAAAGTAAGAGCTTACGGAATATCAGACCAGCCGTGTGGCTGCATTGAAGAGTTTTTAGCAAACAGAACACAGCATGTTGTTCTCAATGGAGAGACGTCTACAGACGTTAAAGTAACCAACCTCTGGCGTGCCATGGGGGAGTGTTATGGGACCATTGCTTTTCACAATATATATAAATGACCTAGTAGCTAGTGTCGTAAGTTCCATGCGGCTTTTCGCGGATGATACTGTAGTATACAGAGAAGTTGCAGCATTAGAAAATTGCAGCGAAATGCAGGAAGATCTGCAGGGTACAGGCACTTGGTGCGGGAAGTGGCAACTGACCCTTAACATAGACAAATGTAATGTATTTCGAATACGTAGAAAGAAGGATCCTTTATTGTATGATTATATGATAGCGGAACAAACACTGGCAGCAGTTACTTCTGTAAAATATCTGGGAGTATGCGTACGGAACGATTTGAAATGGAATGATCATACAAAATTAATTGTTGGTAAGGCGGGTGCCAGGTTGAGATTCATTGGGGGAGTCCTTAGAAAATGTAGTCTATCAACAAAGGAGGTGGCTTACAAAACACTCGTTCGACCTATACTTGAGTATTGCTCATCAGTGTGGGATCCGTACCAGGTCGGGTTGACACAGGAGATGGAGAAGATCCAAAGAAGAGCGGCGCGTTTCGTCACAGGGTTATTTGGTAAGCGTGCTAGCGTTACGGAGATGCTTAGCAAACTCGAGCGGCAGACTCTGCAAGAGAGGCGCTCTGCATGGCGGTGTAGCTTGCTGCCCAGGTTTCGAGAGGGTGCGTTCCTGGATGAGGTATCGAATATATCGCTTCCCCCTACTTATACCTCCCGAGGAGATCACGAATGTAAAATTAGAGAGATTAGAGCGCGCACGGAGGCTTTCAGACAGTCGTTCTTCCCGCGAACCATACGCGACTGGAACAGGAAAGGGAGGTAATGACAGTGGCACGTAAAGTGGACTCCGCCATTCACCGTTGGGTGGCTTGCGGAGTATAAATGTAGATGTATATGTACTTCTGTAATAGCTTCCATCCTATAGCACCTATTAAATAAATATAGTAATCTCTTTTGTAGCAGGATGCCTCGGTATTTTAACAGTTCAAAGTTTATACCATCCATACCAGCAGCTTTACTCTTGTTTGGAAGTTGAGGGCTTCTCATAATTTTGTGTTGCTCGCTACGAAAGTAATGGTTCTCCTCTCCGCCAGCAGAACACCGAGTTATGCCACATCGTTTGGCCGTTGCAAACACGAAACATAAAATCAAGTAATCCAAGCCCTTAGCACCTCCATCTGACGAACACACCTAACATAGTTGCGGCCGCTCAGATACGGTGATCATAATGCAATATAGATTTGTATAATTTCAGATCGTTGCTTGTATCAAGTTGGATGTGAGAGATCATTGGTGGTCGATAAAGTTATTTTGCTCGTGCAACAAACTTGAAATATTTCACAAGGCGCGCAATGGCAAACAGCTATTTCCGATTTTATAGCCAAGTATTGCGGTTTAGTGACCAAGAGTGTGCTCAGTGGGAAGAAAGCCTCGGAATATTGCTGAATGCAAGTTGTTGGCTACGGGGCAGTTATTAGTGGTGCGGGAATAGTGACAAGTTTAACCCCTAAGCGAAGGCTTTCAACTGTTATTTAGACAGACTGATTTTGTAATTGTAGCAATACAGAGAGTCGAACTGGATCCACGAATAGATGTTTCCGAGTAAATTTGCGAAGTAATACGTCACTAAATTTATCTTGTGCGCCGCACGTCACAGTTGGCATATCTGTCCGCTTCGACGTCTGTGAGGTCAGCGCATTAGATTGCTAACCGAAGGGGCCAGGGTTCGATTCTCGACCAGGTCGCAGATTTTCTCCGCTCGTTGGCTGGGTGTTGTGTTGTCCTTACCTCTGTACCGTCATAAATAACATGAAAACCGCCCGCATGGCACCATATGACAAGCCTAAGCTTATGTAAATTCGTACCAGTGTACGCCTTAGCCCTAAGAAATGTTCTGAACTGTCTGAACACACTGGTGCATCTTCCACTGTTGAGATGGATTTTGGCTGTGGCTTCGAGTACGATCCCCGTAATGCCACGTAATCCCCTAGTCAGATAATTCCACGACGTACACAGTTTATCGCATAATGTTTACCTCGAAGCTGTTGCTGTGAATTAACGTTGCAGCCAACACTGTTTACACAAATCACCCCGGTGACACCCACACGCAGCTGTTGCCAATAAATACCTCCCGGACGCCGGAACCATCCCCGAGATAACGGGTTCGTTACAAGTGCCCGTCACCAATAAGTGTACGTCTGCTGTTCTTTTCGGCAGGGAACAGGCCTGCTGAGTAGTGAATGTGTCGGGGCCGTACGGTGAGCCGAGGCAAGTCTTTATATGGCTCTGCATTTGAAATTGAGATGCTCAAAACACCGAGCGAATAAGGCAGGCACCCACGCGATTTGTTCGTTTCCAAGTGCGTGTCTCCTTTTTCTCTGCGATGGTCGTCACTTTCTGGTCCCGTCACCGTGCCGCAAACTCAAAAGGAATCGACTGCACGCGCAGGTGCTGCACGTGGTACTGGCAGCTGATACATTCATTTTTGCTCACTCAGTTATTACAGAAAGTTCTTTTTTTGTCTGTGGTTCACTTATTACACAAGATAACTTCGCAGCTGTCATCTTTCATTACATGGTGTTGATCATTTTGGAAATTTGTGCTAAGGTCTTATGGGACCAAATTGCTGAGGTCATCGGTCCCTAAGATTACACACTATCTTGTCTAACTGAAAATAACTTACGCTAAGGACAACATACACACTCATGCCGATGGAGGACTCGAACCTCCGACGGAGGAAGCCGTGTGGACCCCGACCATGCGCGGTGTTGATCATATATATTAAGTTTGTGCATCAGTTAGTAGTGTTTTTCCATAAGTTGAATAAACACAACAGGTACACATAACAGAGACTTCAGTTGTCAGTAATATATTCTCCTTCATTGTTTACGACAATCTGCCAACGCTGTAGAAATCACGCAACTGTAGAAATCACGTGGTTTTGGTGCAAAGAACTCGTCATTTTCGGAACGCATTTTCATCCCGAAAGGAAGTCCCTTGAAGGTTGTTTGATAGAGAGTGGGAAAGGTGTTCTCCACGGGTTGTATTAGAAGTGTAAGAGAGTTAAACACTCGGCGGAGTAACAAATTGGAAACAGAAATGTTGGCTGCGGCCTTTCTGCCATACGTTCCAAGAGCGACGCTCTCTCAGAATCGGCCGCATATTACGCGAACGCATTTATAAACCAACAAAGAATATCAAAGAATGTCTCAGATCGGCAAAGGAGAAAAGGGCTGACTTGCAATGTCGGGGATATACCGCACACCATGTACACGCGGAAAAGTTTATGTTGGAACGACCGCACGATCAATCAACACCAGGATTACAGAATATAAGCGGCATTGCAGATGGTGCAGATGGAGAAATCGGACGTGGCAGAGAACGCGCTGTGTAAGGCAGACAACACAGTAAAATTCGCCGGCACAGAAGTTCTGGCTTTGGAGAAGAGCTGTCACACCCATTTGCTCAGAGAAACTACAGAAATAACCAAACACAAGAAGAAAGCCTCAAGGTGAACGGGTCCTGGATTCCCCTGCTGCAGTGAACGACCGTTGCAGGTAGCAAGAGGAGAACAGCACCGGAAATGATCACAGAAAAGCCTATGGACGTCGGCGCGCCAGGTACACATGATCTGCAGCCCCGAGCTCGGCCCCACTCCACTACCAGCAATGGTAGACAACATCTTTTGCCTTAGCAGTATGGAGCACCTTGGTTGCGCTCCCAATTGGATAGACAGTTTTCTGTGTTTCGTCAAATCTGAATACACAACATGCATATGGAGAATTCTCACTCCCAAGCGTGTCACCCGCCCTATATTAGACAAGTCATATACGAACAGGATTGTGAGACGAACTCCAAATTTTGGGTGTTGCATCCCCAAACATCAGACGAAGACGGCCAGCAGAAGTCGAGAAGAAGAAACAGCAAAATAATGACGGTCATCCCCTGTTTAGATGGTAAACCTGACCCTCTAATCTCAGACCAACAGCGATCTGCGTGTATACAATGGAACAAAATCGGATTATCGCAGGTCCCGCCGAATAACATTCTAACAGCCGGATATCAGTTTGGCATATAATTCGTTCTGGGCGTGATTTGACCAAATTCACATGGAAGAGAACGGAGTTTGACTGTGCAAGAACACTTAAAGCGGTAAGAATGCATCTACTGTATTATGTAACATTCTTTTTCAGTTTTTTTTAGTATTGGCACACCGCTATGTAAATAATGTATAATGTTTGGGCTATTATGACAGGCAGCAGTTATCAGTTCGCTTACTTCAATTGTGACTTCGCTGCAGTCTACAACAACCGATGGGAGGCGCTCCAGAAGACCACACGTCCCTCTCAGTACCGCAGCGCCTTCACTTCGAGGTCAATATAGCGTCGAGCATACGAGAATTCTCCCAAATTCGAGGCCTCAGCTACAACAGCTGTCATCATCATTTAGGACACTTAAAGTTTGCAGTGGTTAGCACACCGGACTCGCATTCGGGAGGACGACGGTTCAATCCCGTCTCCGGCCATCCTGATTTAGGTTTTCCGTGATTTCCCTAAATCGCTTCAGGCAAATGCCGGGATGGTTCCTTTGAAAGGGCACGGCCGATTTCCTTCCCCATCCTTCCCTCACCCGAGCTTGCGCTCCGTCTCTAATGACCTCGTTGTCGACGGGACGTTAAACACTAATCTCCTCCTCCTCCACTTTCTGATAGAAATGTACTTTTCTAAATACGGAACCTTGAACTGAAAGAGAACAGTTGGTTAACCTGGGCATCAAGTGATGCTTCCATAGTCAGTGAGAGTAGTAAATTAACAAGCAACCCTGTGGAACTTATGTGATCTAGTTTTATGAGGCTTTCCCCAGGGCAATAAAAGAACCCACAGTTATGGCCACACGACAGTAGTTTCGTTTGGTCACAAAATATTCCGTTATTGCAATTTCTTTCTCTAATTCTGCGGAGTAAAGGTGGGCTCATAGCGAACATTTGCCACTCTTCAGTCACAAACATTAAGATAAATTCATCAGACGAAATATTACTCTCACAATGAAGTACTTTAGATTATGTAGAGCTGGTACTGACTACCACTGTTGTAAGTGACGGCAGTGAAATGATGTGTGTTTTCCCACGCCCGGGTTCCCGGGTTCGATTCCCGGTGGGGTCAGGGATTTTCTCTGCCTCGTGATGGCTGGGTGTTGTGTGCTGTCCTTAGATTAGTTAGGTTTAAGTAGTTCTAAGTTCTAGGGGACTTATGACCACAGCAGTTGAATCCCATAGTGCTCAGAGCCATTTTTGATGTGTGTTTTCAAGTTGGTTGCATAAAATCAGGGCAATACGGTGAATCAACGTGGAGACGTGACAGGGTGGTAGACGGAGATATCGTGTTTGGACGTGCCACCGACCACAAAATGAATGAAGTTGCTCGATTTGCTGACGTATCGATGTGGCTTGTGAAAGATGTCTAGAAAGTACGGTGTACCACTCACAGCCATTAACACGGTAATAGAAAAAAAATTTCGTCACCTGTAGGGACTGGAACCGAGAACCACAACTTTTCAGTGAGAATGGGTGTCAAATACGACAGGAAGTGCTGTCAATGAACGCAGATCGATATCAACCAATTTAAGAGAGAAAACTGCGAAGTGATCTGTATACATATAATTGACGTTCGGAGCTGGGTATCTTGCAAAAGTCATCTCTCTCAGCGGTACGTAAATCTGCACGCCGTGATTGGACCAAACCATACAGAAACTGGGCAGTAGATGACTGGAGGAGTGTAGCGCGGACCGACCAGTCTGGAGTTTGCCTCTTTTCAAATACAAAGCCGTATCGCACGAATGGCTGGGAGACCCGGAGGGCAGGTTCAGCCGCCCAGTTGGAAAGGTTTTCATTGTCCTCTACGCCTGCAGACATCTTTCCTTCGCGAAGTATAAGAGCTGAGTGGGTAAGTGTATCCGTTAACTATAGGTGACCGTAGTGGTTACAGTTGCGCTCTACCAAAACTATGGTTCGGTAGGTTTAGTACACTACATAGATGACTTAGCACAATTTTAAGCACAGCTGTGGGGTAGCAACCGTACAAGAATCTGATTTATATAATACAGAGTAACGATTGCAACAGGATTTGACTTGACCTGGTTTCGACACCGACTGTGCGTGCCTTCATCGTCACGTAAAATACTTCTTCAAATTATGTTTAAAACCATATAAAAATTACAGGCATTGAAACCGACATAGCAATGGTACTTGTAAACAAAAATTATAGGTACATGACGTAGCGCTAAGAACTGTACGAGGAAACAGGTACTGTAGGTGACGAGAGCATTTTGTTCGCAAATCTGCTTTCAGCTGTCTCTACATGTAACTGTTTTTGGTTTTTTCTGATAAAGACACCGGGTCAAGTCAAATGTCACTGCAACCAGTTGGCTGGATTAAACAAATCAATGACGTAGTAAACAGTAGGATTAACGGTAGTTTTGGTAGAATTGGTAGCGAAAGAAACACAAATGAATGAGTAAGAGAGAAAATGGCAGCCGACGAATTCTCTTTTTGTTTGGTTGTTTGTTTTGCACATAATTAGAACCGCGCATCATTCATTGTTAGTCTCTTGTGTATTTTATGTCCTTACAGAATACAAACTGCATTTTATAAGTAATAAAAATTAGCTGAACACCTAACTTTTGCGCTTTTATTTAACCAATGCAATTACTTTCGATGCAAGTACATCTTACATCCACAAACATAATATCTATAAAATAATAGAATTGCTGTTATTATTTCGTACTCAATATGTTCTTCATCCTGATCAAAGGAAGAGTTTCCTGTTATTAGTGGTAAATGAGAAAGTTGTTTATGAATAACAGAAAATGGCTCTGAGCACTATGGGACTTAACTGCTGAGGTCATCAGTCCCCTAGAACTTAAAACTACTTAAACCTAACTAACCTAAGAACATCACACACATCCATGCCCGAGGCAGGATTCGAACCTGCGACCCTAGCGGTCGCGTGGTTCCAGACTGTAGCGCTTAGAACCGCTCGGCCACTTCGGCCGCCTATGAATAACAGAGACATATTTTATGTAAGTTCGACGAAGTATTGAAATGATATATATATATATATAAATTAATTTTGCCTTTGTGTTGAGGCAACTATTTTTTAGCTCTGTATGACTGTATGACAAATCTGTATTGTTTCTTTTGTGTTTACTACTACGTCCCTCTGTTTTACGTTACAAATCAATAATTTTCGATTAAAACATGAACTAAACATTGACAATTTCAGTTTTTCTATAAATGCTGTTTATTCTTAAGTAACAGACAAGAGGATGACTATGCAGAATAAAAATGTTCGGTAGGCCGGTAGGTTCCCAGCCCATTATCCGTCCTCACTCAGCTTCTACACGGTTCACCACTTCCGGTTCTTAGGGGAATCTAATAAGACACTGATCGCATGTGTAAAGAAAGCGATCGTTATGAGATAGCGCCCGATAGGTATGCAACACATCCAATGTCGAGGTACCACGGGTACTATCTTAAATGACCAAAGGTATCAAGAAAGCTGCCACAGTCTACGCTTACTTACGATAGTCTGCAGCAGCTTACGGTAATTTTACTAGTAATGTGTGTGTGTGTGTGTGTGTTTTGTGTAGTGTCATATTCGTGCTGGAGGTGATGAGAGAAGAGAGAGGGTGCAGAGAAATTCAACCTGGCACATTGGTGCAAAGACGGGTAATTAGGGCCTTATGCCACGTTCCCTCGTGTCCCATATGCCATAAAGGAAAAAAGATAAAATTGTCAACAGCACGAGGATTACCCAGATGGTTACCCATCCAACTATTGGCCACGCTCGGTGGTGCTTAGTTACGATGATCTGATTGGAACCCGTGTACCTACCTCGTGACGTCTTCGACTCTTTCCAGTCGATGCAAGATGTCGAGTGTACCAACGGCCCAGAGAAGCGTTTAATTGCTTGTAGGACGTAATTGTTTGGAGACTGTTTCCTTTTGGGAATCTTTTCCGTACCTTAACTTGGGCCCATAGGTTACCATAGATGTGAACCAGGATGTTTATTTCAACATTCTCAGTGACCAACTTCCCAGTAAAAAGGCGCAAGACCGTCGCATTGAACTGATGTTATGTTGAAAAATAGGCGTTTTCAGCCTGTGGACTGTGGTGTAATATAATGCATTGGTCGCCTGGATAGAACCAACCTGCTTGCATAAAAAAAGTGTATTGCATTACTTTTTGGACGGTCCTCGGACAATTTTGAAAGGTCTGTAAAATATCTCATTAGCGTCGACTCAGACCTCTTCATTGGACTGTTTAACGGTGGGTATGTTTGACAGTCAGTCAGTGGAAAAATCTCCGTAGTAGACAGGAACTGGCGGGGGAAATGCTGTGACGATGGATCGTGAATCGTGCTGGGATAGTTCCACCAGTAGAGCATTTTCCCACGAAAGGAAAAGCTTCTAGGTCCTAATCCCGGTCCGACATACAAATTAGCACACTAGGAAGCTTAAAATCTCGCACACTCCACGTCGAATTCATCGTCAACGAGTAAATTTTTGAATGAGACATTTAACGTGTTCATTGTTTCCAAGATTGCACGCAGCCGCTCGTGATAATTTTCACATCGTCGACTCACGTGGAGAGGCTAAAAAACATCTAGATGACACAGTAATACCGGATACAAGTACGGCCATCTAGATTTATGTATTCTTTTTTTCCTGAATCAGTTGTTACAAATGCGGGGATGGTTACTGTTAACATAACATGCCTAACTTCATTTATCATTTCTTCCCACTACGATTTGGAGATCCACCTCTAACGACCCCTTGTCGGCGGGTTGATATATCCAACTCTTTCTTCAAACAAAAAAACTAACTGCATTTGAAATTAAACAGTTCGTTTACATTTTAACTTTTTTAAAAAGAATCGCTGCTGTCCCAGCCATGCTACATAATTCTTAAATTGCTGCGCAAGCGAATGTCGGCTTGGGACTGCGCGTCAATTGTTTATATTTTAGGTTACGCAAATGCACCATTACTCACAAGAATGAGTCATAAATCACAGATATATTGTAATATCTAGGCTAAATTCGCCTAGTTTGCCTACAAAGGCGATATAGCGAAGGTACGTGTGTACTGACGTCTTCTTAATGTTTGAGCTGCAAGTTAGTCGAAAATCGTCTTAGTAGATTTTATTATTATTATTATTATTACTATTATTATTATAATTATTATAAACAGAATTAAACATGCTCCTGTCACAGCACAAAAACAGACGAGTATGTAATGGGCAGATTTAGGGATGTAAAAGGGAACTAGCTTTTCGCCTTATCTGATATCTTCAAAACATTTGAATAAAAACATCTTGCAATATTCACGGTTTTAATTCACGGCCAGAAAGTTTTTCTCTCCACAAAAACTTCTTTAGCTATTTCATGTATGCTCTTTGTCAATATGTTATTATCAGTATATATATACATTCATGTACATGTTTATACTGTTGGAGATCACTGTATAAACACAAAAAAATTATTTGCTGGTGACTACACAGATACAAGTGGGACAATTGTTAGTGGTATTTGACGAAAATATATCTGTACTTACTTAAAAATGAAGCATCATTATTACAGTTACGCTGTGGTGACAGTTTTGCCACTTAGTTACACACTTATTATCATTTTCACTTCCATATTTCAGTTTTACCAAGTACGGCTTCATATTTCACTATTATGATGTGCACTCATGAAATACACTATGTATACATATAAACATGTGGGCTGTGGTCAAAGAACTTAGATGTAGCAGATGTAAAGATGTTGCTGATGCAGAAACTTGTAGGTTATGGTCAAAGAACTTAGCCACAGGAAGTGCAAGGGTGTTGCATATATAGAAACTTAAAAAGCTATGATAGACTGCGACGATTTTTGATAAACATTATGAAATATTTTTGATAGACATTTTTGTTGGAGAACTTAGATCTAGGAAGTACAATGATGTTATATATATGAAATTACTCAAAGCTATTACACATTAAAAAATGGCAGCTAGAACTGTTTTGAGCCACACTGTTGTCAGAGAACTTAGATCTAGGAGGTACAATAATGTTACACACATGAAATTTTGAAACATATTACACATTATACAATGACAATTACAGCTTGTGTTTACAATATGACTATTACAAATTACGATAATGACACTTAAGACTGTTGTATGACTGCTTCATCGAATTTCCATTGAATATTACTGTGTTATTATATCAGAGGATAATTAGTTTCTGGCTTTGAATATTTCATGAAATATGTGAAGATAGGATTTGTTTGCAAGCTCCACTTGTTAGTTGAGAATAATGTCTGGTGAGTTAGAGCTGTGGATATAAATTTCTAGCTCTTCAAGCAGATTCATTTTCTTTCCTTTGTTCACAGTGTGTAGTATTAGTAGGTTTTTCTGTAATGGCTGTGGCTGAGTGACCATGGTCTTTCAGGTGAATTGAAAAGGTGGATTTATCAAAATTATTTAGCCGGAAGGCATCAATATGCTCACGGTATCTTATAGTGAAACTCCTTCCAGTTTGGCCTATGTTGAACTGTGGGCAATTGTCACTTAAAAGTTTGTAAATACCTGATTTGTCGTGGCATTGGTTGTTTGTATAACTGTTGTGTATGATGTGCTGTTGTAGCTTGTTGTTAGTGCTGAAAGAATTTGAATACCAGTTTTCTGAAAGAGGTTGGCAATTTGATATTAAATTTTACCTACAAATGGTATGCGGGCAAATGTGTTTTTTCCTTCCTGTGAATCTGATTTAGTAGGTGTGCATTGTTTCTTTTTTATTTTATTGTTAAGTTTATCAATTACATCTGCGTTGCATCCATTTCTCCGTGCAGTTTCTTTTATAATGTCCATTTCCTTTTCTTCATCATGGGTGGGATTTAATGTATTTTTTACTATGGCTGGCGAATCTCCTGGATTTTGGGTACCTGATATGGAAATTAGGACTATAAATTTCCTGATGCAGGTGTGCCAACGTCTTGCAGCTGAGAGAGCTCACTACGTCGGGGAAGTGAGGTTAAATCATCGAGAATCACCAATATGTCAAGAAGTTTTCATTTGAATTTCTTTGAAGCTGCTGCATAAATCAAAAAGCTAGTTTCCTTCTTTTACGTCCCTAACTCCCCTCTAACTCTGACTCCTACATTTTCCTTTATTGTGCTACGATAGGAGCATTTTTCATTCTGATTCCCGGATTTTCCTCTACCACAATTTCAACATTACACTGCCACACTTGGCACCATGCAAATTTTTGTTGACTCGTGCAACGACTCAGCCGTTATAGGCTTTTTATTGCGTTTCGAACGTGTGTTTGCCTACCTTCTTACAAAATTTGAAAAGATTATCATCAATTTAAAACATAAAAGTGCCGTGCGCAGAAAACCTCACAAAAAAAAATGTTTTTTGGATGTAAAATCCTAATGAAGCTAGATTTTTGAAAGCAAGTTTTCAATTTTATCGTAAGAATGCGTGTCTTTTATTATTTTGATGCACTTTAAACCGTTTACGTGCATTCAGCTCACATAAGGACGAATTTTAATTGCTACATTTGGTCGACTTTAAATCGTCGATCTCGACAACGGATAAAGATTATCGGACAAAAACTTTCGTTTTGACTTATCTACTTTCGGCCAAAGTTTGAACAGATGCGTACAAGTTTATGGTACAAAAGTGGTGCGCTTCAGAAACCTCCTTGAAAATGTATGTTTTTCTCGTAAAATCCAAACAAAGCAAGAATTTTTCAAACCGTTAAAATTTATCTTAGACCACTGTCCGATAACCGGTGGACGAAATTTCATGGATATTTGTTACAACGCTTCTGCCCTACCACGATTATTATTTATCAGTATTGGCAAAGTTAGAAGAGAGGATTAATACATGTGCCACACTTTACTGAATACATGTACAAAGAGGTTACTTGCACATACTATTTCTCTGTGGCACTGTAATACCACGATGTAACACAATATCTATGGAATGGACGCAGCTTACCAATTGTGAGGCGTTTATATGCACCGTTGTTTACGTTTTACGCTATGACTTAAACTTTAGGTTTCCACGTGTTTTCTGTTTTTCCACTCGTTTATTAGTAATAGCAATGATGCTGGAAAGTTGGTGCTGCGGATGCAAATCGTAATTCGCCGAAGGAAGACACGTATTTTTTACCTAAGTACAGGAAAGGTGCTGTCAAAGTTAACGTACTAGTAAGAGGTGGTAATTAAATCATAAAATCTTACTGTAGAGTCATTTGACAAGTGCTAGATAATACGGTTGTTGGGAGTGTGCTGCCAGTCAATCCGTTGTACGAATAAGCATTTAGACCAGTATTCGGATGCAGATAACATTTATATATGACAGTTTATATACGCCATTCACCCTCCCCCCATTTTACACAGAATTCAGCAACAATGTGCTTATTTTGAAGTAGGCACTATGGGAACATATTCTACTACAAATATTCCCTGTGACGTGGAGAACAATTATAGGAGATTAATGTTTTATTTTCCATATCCTGAGAGGTTCAGAAGGAGCACTGGACTACGACTGACTGAAACAGGGGGAAACATACAGTAGAAGACAAGTGGCTAGCTATGGGAGATGAAACAGTGACGGCAGCAAAGGATCAAGAAGGTAAAAAGATAAAGCCTGCCAGAGTTCCTTAGATTACACAGGAGGTATTGAATTTAACTGAAGAAAGGTGAAAACATAAAAATCCAGTAAATGAGAGTGACAAAGCGAAAATGCCTTAGCAAGGATGGCTAGATGACAAATGCAAGGCCATAGAAGCATGTATAAGGTAGATTGTTAAGACCACAAGGGAGATTAAAGACACATCTGGAGAACAGAGAAGCAACAGTATGAATATAAAGAGCTCAAATGGCATGTCACTATTAAGGAAAGAAGGGAACTCTGAAAGGTGGAAGCAATATATGGAATGAATCTGATGATAGTATTATAGTAAGGAATAGATGAAGATGAAGAAGAATTTGACAAAGCATTGGAAGATGTCTGTCGAAATGAGACCGCTGCTGTCGACGACATACCCTCAGATTAACTGATATTCTTCGGAGAGTCACCCATGACATAATTATTCTACTGGTGTGCAAGTTACATTAGACTGGCGAAATACCCTCAGACTTAAGGAAGAATGTAATAATTTCTATTTCAAACAAAGCAGATGGTGACAGGAGTGAATATTTCCGAAACGTCGGTTTCAAATGTCTTACCTGCAAAATACTGAAACGAATTATTTGGAGGAGAATGGGAAACTGGAAGAAACTAACCTCGGAGAATATCAGTTGGGTTTCTGGAGAAACGTAGGAACACGTGAGGCAACAGTCATTCACTCTGGAAATTATTTAAGAAGATACTGTTAAAGTAAAGCAAACCTACGGTTACCTACGTTTATAGCATTTGTAGACTTACAGGGAGTTTTTAATAATGTTAACTGGAATACACTCTTTGAAACTGTGAGGGTAGCAGGAATAAAATACACGGAACGAAAGGTTATCTGTAACTAGTACAGACACCAGAATGCAGCAATCTCTCGATGAATATGGAAGGGAAGCGGTAGACGAGAAGAGAGTGAGGTTTGGTTTATCCTCAGTGTTATCCAATACGCCCATGTGTACAAACAGTAAAGGAAACCAAAGAGAAATTTTGGAAAAGGAATTGCAGTTCAGGGAGAAGAAGTAAGAACCTAGAGGTTTGTCAATGATACGGGAATGGGCTTGGAAGAGCAATTAAATGAAATGTACAGTGTCTTGAAACGAAGTTATGTGATGAATATGAACAAAAATTAAACACCGATAATGAAATGTAGCTAAATTAAATCAGGTGATGCTGAGTGAAATAGGTTATGAAATGAGACACTAAAAGCAGTAGAGGGGCTTTTACTATTTCGACAGCTGATGATGGCCCAAATAGAGAGGATACAAAAAGCAGACTGCAAACGGCAAGAAAAGCATTTCTGAAAAATGGCAGTTCGTTAAAACCAAATATAAATTTAAGCGTTAGGAAGTTTAGAGCGTAGCATTTTCGGAAGTGAAACATGACAGATAAGCAGGTCAAAAAAGAAGTGAATAGAAGCTGTTGAAATGTGGTCCTAAAGCAGATGCTGAAGGTTAGACTGATACACCGCGTGTCTGATGAGCAGTTAGTGAATTGTACTTGGAAAAAGGAAATGTGTGGAATAACATGACTAAAAGATGGTATGGGTTGATAGGACACATCGTATTATATCAAGGACTCGTCAGTTTGGTAACAGAAGGAAGTGTGGGGAGTAAAAATTGTATACGGACACTAAGGGATAAATGCAGTAAGCAGATTCAGATGGATGTAGGTTGCAGTAGTTATTTGGAGATGAACTGCTTGCACAGGATAGAATAGTATGGAGAGCTGCATCAAACAATTCTTTGTACTGAAGACGACAACGAGAAGAAGAATAGAACAGCCAAATTAAATATTTGTAATCAGAATTTAAAAACGAAAGGACTGAACCCTGAAAAATATTTCGAAATATACATAATCGCAAATTTTCTGCGTATTAGTTCCAAAGTCATTTTTTCAGGTCACTTTCATTTTCCGTACTAGGAAGCAATTTCGCGATGACACCGTAGCATAGTTTATTAAAACAGAGACTCGGAAATACGATGAAATACAAGACTAAATCTAAAAGTATTAGTGGCTATCCCTTCTTTTACTATCGACTTACGAGCTGTGATACTTATCGCAAACGAACGAAGTACCAATGCATTTATAAGTTCCCAGCTTCAAGCCAGATTCGTTTAAGATATGGAATTCCACTTCTTAAGATGCCAATGGCACCTGTGTAAAATAGTCACAGAACATTTGAATGAGATCAGTCTGTACTGTTGACGTAATGAGATTTAAAATCATCAGAATGCTCATCGACTATCTTTTCACCGTACCAGTCACATGAAGTTTGGAGTCAACGTGTGGTGGCTGCAACACTTATGTTCCACGCAACTGAATGCTCACACCACAGATATTATTATTGTTTGTCACACGTACAGTCGCGTCACTCCAAGTCATTTTCGTTACACGCTGCGATAACAACGCGCCAGGCCGTCAGAAGGCCGAGTTGTTGACGAAGGTGTATAGTGAGTGCGATCATATCATTTACAATGGCTTTGAAAGTCGGGAGAGTGTGTAGCGTAGTAGACAGAGTAAACAGCGAACCAACTCATTAAAACACTAATGTTTTATACAGTGGAGAACAATGATTATCAGCATACGCTAATTAGCCACACAGCAGGCCGGGGTGGCCGAGCGGCTCTAGGCGCTACAATTTGGAATCGCGCGACCACTACGGTCTCATGTTCGAATCCTGCCTCGGGCATGGACTTGTGTGATGTCCTTAGGTTAGTTAGGTTAAAGTAGTTCTAAGTTCTAGGGGACTGATGACCTCAGAAGTTACGTTCTATAGTGCTCAGCGCCATTTGAACCATTTTTTAATTAGCCACATTATCATTAAAACATTACTACATACAGAAATAAAACTGCATCTGTTTGAATGACTGTTAAACCAAACCTTCTGCTCATATATTGTCTTAAAAACAAATAAATCTGTGGTGTGTTTCTCTCCATTTGTCGAAACAAGATTTTAGTTCACGTTTAGTACGACATCTACAATGTGGTGGCTCTCGTAATCTTGATATTTCTTGGCTAGTTGGTAGTGTTAATCGTCTTTAATATTGGTTTCTTTCTGATTTCAGGGCGTGGTAATTGTTAATTTTCTTTGTGAGAAGACGCCACAATATACTCTCTCTAAAATTCGTCTTAAAAGAGAGTTCGTAGTGGAACTGAATATTTCTTAGTATCTTTCGCTCTTTAACTTTGATGGATTAATCAGTGAATAAAGACGATAATATCTGAACATGTCCTGTTCAAATTAATTTCACACTCTTGCAAGTAAGTTACATTCTCGTCAAAAGTTTTTTTGCAAGTTACTGTAAAGTAATGCTGCTATTAAAAAATCGTATGCATATGTTAACTTTCGTTCGATTTGATGAAAAAATGACGATTGCTGTGCTGCACTGTGTAATGTAGCGGTCTAGAACAATTGAAGTTCCCACATTTTCAATTTTGAATTAATTTCCCTTCACTGAAACTCCGTATTTCAGTTTCCTGAATTCGCTTAAAAATTAAGTATCAGTCCTTTCAAATAATAAACTTTTCCCTTTCACAAAGGTTACTACTTTCAAATAAGATGGAAGGTACTTCTGAAATTAAAGTTTTGAATGTTTTCACCATATTTATTTTCACAATTAAAAGTCACAAGCGCACACACGAGCTAACGCAATACAGACAGCATGAGCTAAGATGAGTTGAGACAAAATGAGAAAATGAGGGCGAGACGCTATTGTCTCGAATATTTATAGACTTATTCAAAATAAATTTGACGTAACTATAAGTTATTACGTCTAGAAGTTCTTACTACACTATTTATTCTCTTGAAATGGTTATCCTTAAATAATTCACAATTATACAAAAACATTAACGAAATTATTTAAAATCATGGCTTATGGCCGTTAAGAATGGTTTCAACAACTAGTTGTATTTACCGTTGGTTCCACGTCCCTTACAATTGCAACAGACCCTTTGCCTTTAAGCATTTTTATGGTTCTCGCTTCTCTGTAAAACAGGATATTATTTTACTACATGTATGGTGTTATTTTGGTTTTGCCACATACTTCCGGTCGCTGTCAACAACTTACTAGTATTTTTATCTTTCAAATCCATTCATTTATTAGTCCCGTCAGTCCAAAAAGCTTCGGGATTGGATTAACAAAAAAATAGAGAAAAATTCAGATGGCGCTTTTAATGATTCATGTGTTCCACATAGTGTCCTCCCACTCGAGTGTAACGCACTGAACAATCATACAACCATCTGAAACTGTAATAAAGGGCCTTCTTTGGGTCCTGCGTCACATTCGCATCTTATTCGGTCTTGGCCATTGAGCACTTCGCCTTTTTGTGGTAGATCCTTGTTGGTAACACAAGTCTCATCACCCGCGATGGTTTTTTTCCGGAAAAGAACTGTCCGCGTTCTTCATTTCAGTCAAGTGGCGGCAAGCGTCCACTTGTCGTTTTCTGGAGAATGGCTTTGGCACTGAATGTAGAGATGTTGCCCCACTGCGATTTGTAACAGCTGAAATCTAAAACATTACGACGGCACGTCCACTGCTTCACACTCATTGCTCACGACTGACTGCACGAATGCACATCTGTTGCTTACAGTTGTTAGTTCAAACAGCCACCACCCGTAGTTACTACGCTGACGTCGCTTATATGTCAGGAATGAAATCGGTCTTGGAACATTTTGGACGAACGGCGTACACGACGGCATCTATCTTTGACTGGGGTTCGGGTTTATGCGGACGTATTTTAATTCCCCACCCCCAGCACTGCCCCTGCACTTTGGTGCTTTATGCATTAAAAGGCGCTATGCTTTCACTAAGCCACTCACTTGTTTTCTATGCATTTTCTGATGAATATGGCTCTTTGTTCATAAGTCTAGCCAATGACATTGCGTTGCCCGGATCCTTTCCAGAGGCAAGTTAATAGGCTTCAGATTCATTGCCTTTCCGAGGAAATCCTCTAACAGACTGAAGTATCTTAATAAAATTTAGGACGCCTTTTACCGTCTCACTACTTTACCTCCTCCAGCACTTCTCTCCTACTTTACAAAGTACACAGAAGTTCTCGTGCATAATTTGCGGTAGTAGAAGTCCTGGAAGAATAGGTATTGTGGAGAAGTGGCTTGGCCAGTCCCTAGGGAACTGTTTCCAGAATAAAGTTTTTCATTCTGTAGAGGAGAGAACGCTGTTTAGAAACTTCGGGATAGATTGTGTTATCGACCGGGACTCGAACCTGCAACCATGCTTTCCGGGACAAAGCTCTTGTCGACTGAGCTATACATCGGTGACTCATAATCCCGAAGGGCAAGATTCCGGGTTCGAGTGGAGGCCCAGACAGATTTTCAATCTGGCCGGAAATTTCAGGATAGTATACGACTGTAAAAATCTTAAGTATTGTCTTCGTCTAAAGTGTGATTAGTAGCAAGTCTCAGCTACTGAAAACGCTTTTTTTTAAAGTATTTAGAGCATTCAGACTCGATGGGAGGGTCTGCCTACAAGTGTTTCCAAAACGAATGTAGAGCGAATACCTTTCTCCTGGCTGGTGCATAAATTCACAATTTTATTGTCGAGTTACGCTTGTTCACCAGCGATTAAAATGCCTTCAGAATTCGGTCGATAGGAAATTATGACTCGTGGCCTCTATTTCTCCCTGCGGACGCCGTCAGCCGGTGAATAATTCCCGTCTTAGGGTCGGGCAATGACAGGGTCGGCCACCGGAACAGAACGCGCGCCGGGAGTAGTACCGGCAATTGTAACCAGGCGGCGCGCGCGTCGTGTTCCAGCGGCGCCTTTCGGTGTTCGAGGCTGAATATTAAGGCGACCAGCCAGCTAAACGCTGTCGCCACCGCCGTGGCTGCCGACGTGAATATTTTACGATCCATGAAAATGTCGCTCCGCATTGCCGTAAACTCTCCGGAAAGGCCCATTAAATAAAACGCGCCTCTTTAGTAATTACTTCTGATTGTCTGAGGTCTATTCATAAATGTTCACTCCTCTTTCCACTACTTCTCTCCTCCTATGTTTTCGTTATTTCCTTCTGGCGCGATCGGAAGCGTATGAAACACGACGACTTATCTATTGATATCCTTTGTAGCACTGGAAATGGGTCCGAGATGTAAGTGCTGTGATCACAGCCAAGACGAATTTGAAGAGCGTTAGGAGAAACAAGTACGACCAGTGAACAAAATAATGCGTGCATCGGGTATAAACAACTTATTTCCGAAGCTACCTTTCTGACTTGAATGTAATACAGTGGCTGTAAGTCTCCTCCACTCCACCATTGTAGCATACACTGAGGTAACAAAAGTCATGGGATAAAGATATGCACATATCACTGTAGTATCACGTAGGGGCCTACATAAGGTGTAAACGAGCAGCCCATTCGCGGAGCTGTCATTAGTTCTTTGGTGATTCATATGAAAAGTTTCCAACATGATTATGGCCGCAAGACGGGAATTAACAGACTCCGAACGCGGGATGATAATTGGAGCAAGAGGCATCGAACATTCCATTTCGGAAATCGTTACGGAACTCAATATTCCTCTATCCACAGCGTCAACAGTGTGCGGAGAATACATTTCAGGCATTACCTCTCACCATGGTCGACACATTGGCCGACGGCCTTCACTTAATGACCGAGGGCAACTGCGTTTGCATTGAGTTGCCAGTGCTAACAGACAAGCAACATTTCGTGAAATAACCGTAGATATCAACGTGCGACGTACGGCGAACGTATCCTTTAGGACACCGCGGCACAGTTCGGCGTTGATGGACCACGGCAGCAAACAGGCGACGTGAGAGCCCTTGCTAACCGTACGAGATCGCCTGCAGCGCCTCTCCTGGAACACTAGACGACTGGACATCCGCGGCCGGGTCGGTTGAGACCCGGTTTAAGTTGGTGGGAGCTAATGGTAAGGTTCGATTGTGTCACAGACCGCACGAGGTCATGGGTACAGGTTGGCAACAAGACAATGTGGAAGTTGGTGGTGCCTACATAATGGTGTGGGCTGTGTTTACATGTAATGAACGGACCCAAACGGTTCAAATGGCTCGGAGCACTATGGGACTTAACATCTGAGGTCATCAGTCCCCTAGGCTAAGAACTACTTAAACCTAAATAACCTAAGGACACCACACACATCCAAGCCCGAGGCAGGATTCGAACCTGCGACCGTAGCGGTCGCGCGGTTCCAGACTGAAGCGTCTAGAACTGCTCGGCCACACCGGCCGGCTGAACGGATCCTCTGGATGTTCGGCCACTAGGAGACCATTTACAGCCATTCATGGACGTCGCTTTCCCCAACAACGATGGAATTTTTATGGTTGGAAATGGGCATGTTACCGAGCCACAGCCGTCCGTTATTGATTTGAAGAACATTCGGGACAATTTGGGCGAATGATCTGGCCAGCCAGATCGACAGACGTGAGTCCCGTCGAACATCTATGGGACATAATCGAGAGGTCAGTTCGTGCACAAAATCCCGCACCGGCAACACTTCCGCAGTTATGGTTGGCTATAAAGGCAGCATGGCCTAATATTTCCGCAGGGGATTTCCAACATGTTGAATTTGTAGCACTTCAAGCTGCTATAAAAGAAAATCCGATATATTAGGAGGTATCCGATGACTTTCGTCACCTGAACGTAATATCACTGGAGATGCATCTGAGCGTACCGCACTGCCCTTATGACCAACATAAGACCGAATTAGTCACGTGACTTTAATATGACACTGCTGTTAACATTTTGCTCCAAAACCAAAACCTATATTACGCGTATTCGCCACATTTTCTCACATTTATCTGTTATTGACAATAATGAATCTGACTTGGTACTATAGATGAAAATCAACATGTTTCAACGGAGGGAAAGTTACTTTTCATAGGTAAGTACCACAAAGGAGTAATTAGAGTTACCGCACTAGTAAGGGGCACCTGACATGTTGATTAATATCGAGACACTGTGTAATGATGGCATAAAATTATATGGCCAATTTACATAATTGTGTGGGAATGCACTGATGAGCCAGAACATTATGAGTTCTGTTCAGTAGCTCGTTGATATATTTTTCTAAAAGAATACAGCAGTGATTATGCTCAGTTTGGATTCGGCAAGTCCTTGGCAGGTTTCCGGAGGTATGCGATATCATGTGGCTCCTCTCAGATCAGGCACTCTCCGTAAATTAGGGGCCGGTCGTCTGCGTGTGCGCAGCTGACGCCCGATGTACCGGGTGACCAAAAAGTCAGTATAAATTTGAAAACTTAATAAACCACGGAATAATACAGATAGAGAAGTAAAAATTGACACACGTGCTTGGAATGACATGGGGTTTTATTAGAACCACCCCATATTGCTAGACGCGTGAAAGATCTCTTGCGCGCGTCGTTTGGTGATGATCGTGTGCTCAGCCGCCACTTTCGTCATGCTTGGCCTCCCAGGTCCCCAGACCTCAGTCCGTGGGATTATTGGCTTTGGGGTTACCTGAAGTCGCAAGTTATCGTGATCGACTGACATCTCTAGGGATGATGAAAGATAACATCCGACGCCAGTGCCTCACCATAACTCCGGACATGCTTTATAGTGCTGTTCACAACATTATTCCTCGACTACCGTTATTGTTGAGGAATGATGGTGGACATATTGAGCATTTCCTGCAAAGAACATCATCTTTGGTTTGTCTTACTTTGTTATGCTAATTATTGCTATTCTGATCAGATGAAGCGCCTTCTGTCGGACATTTTTTGAACTTTTGTATAATTTTGGTTCTAATAAAACCCCATGTCATTCCAAGTATGTGTGACAATTTGTACCTCTCTATCTACATTATTCCGTGATTTATTCAGTTTTCAAATTTATGGCTCTGAGCACTATGGGACTCAACTGCTGCGGTCATAAGTCCCCTAGAACTTAGAACTACTTAAACCTAACTAACCTAAGGACAGCACACAACACCCAGCCATCACGAGGCAGAGAAAATCCCTGACCCCGCCGGGAATCGAACCCGGGAACCCGGGCGTGGGAAGCGAGAACGCTACCGCACGACCACGAGATGCGGGCTTCAAATTTATACTGACTTTTTGATCACCCGGTATGTTCCAGCGGACACAGATCAGGGACATATGCTGGGCAAGACATCATGGGACTTCACTATCATGCTCCTCAGATCACTGCAGCACGATTCTGACTTTGCGAAAAGCACAATTATCCTACTGGAAGATGTAATTGCCATCAGAGAAGACTTCAACCATGGAGGAATGCAGATGGTCCGCAATAATGTTCACGTGGTTCACTGCTGTAATGGTGCTTCCGATTGCTAGCACAGGTCCCCTTTAAGCCCAACTCAGCGTATCCCATCTCATAATTCCGCCCTTACCAACCTACATCTGTGGCGCTGTGCATGCTTCAAGCACCATTCGCCTGCATGACGGCGTGTAAGAACAGAACCATCGATCTAGTGTAACAAGAAATGCGATTCATTCGACCAGGCGACCCGTGTCTATTAACCCACGGTGAAAGCTCAGTGATACTGTGCCCACTGCAATCGTCATTGACGAAGTCGTTAGGTCAACGTGAGAGCAAGTAGGGGTCGCGTGCTGTGAAGCTCCATGTTCAACAATGACCTTTGAACGGTGTGCTCCGAAAGACATGTGCCTGCACCAGCATTGCATTCTGTCTGCCACAGATCGATGCCTATCCTACTTTACACAGCAGGCAATCCTCCGGTCATCACGCTTTGTTATGAGACGTGGACGCCCAGTACCATTCGCCTACTCTCGTTTTCATCATCCTTCAGTCATTTTTCATATATGCTCAAGACAGTAGTACGCGAACACACGACCAGCTTCACCGTTTCAGAGATTCACGTTCCCAGGCTTTGACCCATAACAATAAGACCTTTGTCAAAGTCGCTTATATCAGTGGATTTCCGCAACTGCGGTCCGTTTCTTCGCTATAACGACTACCTGTTCGTCTCTGTTCTGCTTGTATTCTTTGATCACTGCGTCACGTGACCGTTACACTACGAGAAGGCATTCTGTCTCGCGGTGGACGGTGTTCATAATGTTTAGGCACATCAGTGTATATTTATGAGATAAACGTTAGATCATGTCGGCAATGTAGGGTTGTGCTGACAGTCAATCCATCGTATAGGCATTTCGAACAATATTCACTCACAGATAAGTTTTATACATGACAGTCCTGGTCATTTTCTTCATATTGTCGAGTGTTCGGAACCGTTGTGTGTCTAATATTAACAAAGTTTCTACGATGCGGTGAATGACTGTGTGCAATTCATATTTCAGTCTGTGCAAGACTGAGTCCACCTCCGTGGCTCAGTGGTCAGTGTGTGAGGTTGCTATGCGGAGGATCGGGGTTCGATTCCGGGAACCACCAAGGATCTTTCGTCAGTCGGAGGACTTGAACGGGGTGCACTCTGCCTCGTGCTGCGGGCTGAAGAAAGGCAGTGGCTCGACGGTCAAGAAAAGCGACAGCGGCCCGAGAGCTGTTTGCTACCCGATGTCCGTCCGTACCGCGTCCAATAACGTCGTTAGCACAGTATGACACGGTGATCGGCACGTCGGGCCCACATGGCGCAAGCCTGCTATAAGAATGAACAAGAGTTACAAAGACAGTACTAGAAACTAAAAAAGAATGAATGTCGTCCCTAAAAATATATAAAAATGTGATAAAACGCTGTTTGTTGCATACCATAGCTCCATATTTGGAGATTTTCTGGCAGTTTCACTTCGGGGTATTAGGAAGCCATTTCGCGTGTCTCCGCAGCTTAGTACACTGGAATTCAGCAATGTCTGAAAGAACAGACACTATATCCATACAAGTATATAGTTCTGACAATACTGGCCATGACGTTCTTCTTCTGTGCGGATGCACACGTATTCCCCGAGCTCTTATGGGACTTGGTAAGAGTGTCTTCCACGAGTAATGAGTGTGTTGGATAGGGACACTACGAATGTAATGTGTGGACATATAAGGTGAGAATGTGGGGCTCGCGGGAGGCGTGCGCGAGACAGTCCCTGCAGTCGCACTGTCCTCTGTGCCCTCGGTGGCTCAGATGGATAGAGAGTCTGCCATGTAAGCAGGAGATCCAGGATTCGAGTCCCGGTCGGGCCACACACGTTCACCTGCCCCCGTTGATATACAGGGTGAGTCACCTAACGTTACCGCTGGATATATTTCGTAAACCACATCAAATACTGACGAATCTATTCCACAGACCGAATGTGAGGAGAGGGGCTAGTGTAATTGGTTAATACAAACCATAAAAAAATGCACGGAAGTATGTTTTTTAACACAAACCTACGTTTTTTTAAATGGAACCACGTTAGTTTTGTTAGCACATCTGAACACATAAACAAATACGTAATCAGTGCCGTTTGTTGCATTGTAAAATGTTAGTTACATCCGGAGATATTGTAACCTAAAGTTGACGCTTGAGTACCACTCCTCCGCTGTTCGATCGTGTGTATCGGAGAGCACCGAATTACGTAGGTATCCAAAGGGAACGGTGATGGACCTTAGGTACAGAAGAGACTGGAACAGCACATTACGTCCACATGCTAACACCTTTTTATTGGTATTTTTCACTGACGCACATGTACATTACCATGAGGGGTGAGGTACACGTACACACGTGGTTTCCGTTTTCAATTACGGAGTGGAATAGAGTGCGTCCCGACATGTCAGGCCAATAGATGTTCAATGTGGTGGCCATCATGTACCGTGTGTACCGTGATGTGCCTACAACCCCAGAGGATATGAAACAACGTATTGTGGCAGCCTGCGGCGACATTACACTAGATGTACTGCGGCGTGTACGACATTCATTACGTCAGAGATTGCAATTGTGTGCAGCAAATGATGGCCACCACATTGAACATCTATTGGCCTGACATGTCGGGACACACTCTATTCCACTCCGTAATTGAAAACGGAAACCACGTGTGTACGTGTACCTTACCCCTCATGGTAATGTACATGTGCGTCAGTGAAAAAGACCAATAAAAAGGTGTTAGCATGTGGACGTAATGTGCTGTTCCAGTCTCTTCTGAGCCTCTCCGATACACACGATCGAACAGCGGAGGAGTGGTACTCAAGCGTCAACTTTAGGTTACAATATCTCCGGATGTAATTAACATTTTACAATGCAACAAACGGCACTGATTACGTATTTGTTTATATGTTCAGACGTGCTAACAAAACTCACGGGGTTCCATTTAAAAAAAACGTAGGTTTGTGTTAGAAAACATACTTCCGTGCATTTTTTTATGGTTTGTATTAACCAATTACACTAGCCCCTCTCCTCACGTTCGGTCTGTGGAATCGATTCGTCAGTATTTGATGTGGTTTACGAAATATATCCAGCGGTAGAGTTAGGTGACTCACCCTGTATATCAACGCCCGCCAGCAGCTGAAGGTATTAATATATAATACTAATTTTGAAAATAGAACAGTGATCGCTATCCCTTCTTTTCCATGGCAAAAATGTGACTCGTGAACAGTGAAATTTGTTACAAAGCAAAGGGAATGCCGTTCAGTTTATCTCTTCATAGCTTGTTGTCAAGTTCATTCTAGACATCAAATGCGACTTGTTAAGATTCCTATGAACCACGTGTACAACACCCATGAAACTTTTGAATAGGACCTGTACGTAGCAGCGATGTAACGACCAGAATCTGCAGAGCGCTTAGGGGCAAACTTCACTGCTTACCAAGCTCACGTGACTTTTAGAATCAATGTATATCAGCTACAAAATTTCGTTCCGCGTATCTGAATGTTCAATGAGTAGATATTTTCAACGTAGGATTATATTGTAGATATTCCTACTCTATGTGGTGTTTTTCCGAAGTGCCATCATACAGCGTATTCCAATACTCCAAAGAGTGCAGGCATAAGGATGCACTTATGCAGTGAATTAGTGGCGGTCGAAAACCTGTTGTTAGACATGTGGAAATAGATCATACAGTGCACGATTTTATATAGAATTTATAGGGAAACTTAGTGTGGAGAACACAACAGCGGAAGAAGAATTGAAGTGACTGATAGAAGAGGTAATTTAACAGATAGGCACCTCAGTGAAAAAGAAGCCGCTGCCATGAAATTTACAGGTGAACTTAAAACTAAAGATCGAAGCATGAACAAAATATTCGCCATGTAGTTGGTGCAGCTAAACCTATTGTAAATCAAAACAGTGCTCAAGCAGCTATTTGGAGGGTAGCAAAGGTACGGACACACATTTTATGACATGGGCCTAGAACTGCTTTATTTCCACGTTAGCTTTGATGCTGGCGCAACTCTCCGTAGCAGATTAATCATGATAAAATAAGAACAGAAAGCACCACAATAACAGCTAAAACTCTTTCTTACGTGAAATTTTCAAAACACGCTCTTGGCTGCACTCTAAGACAAAAAAGAAAGGACGCACTAAGAAGGAATTACCCGAATGGGACGGAAATCGGCAGCAGCTCGTAGTGAAATTGCGTGCTTATGGAATATCGTCTCAATTATGTGACTGGATTTGTGATTTCCTGTCAGAGAGGTCAGAGTTCGTAGTCATCGAGTAAAACAGATGTTAATTTCTGGTGTTCCCAAAAGTAGTGTTATAGGCCCTTTGCTGTTCCTTATCTAAACGATTTGGGGGACAATCTGAGTATCAGTCTTCGGTTGTTTGCAGATGACGCTGTCGTTTATCGACTAATAAAGTCATCAGAAGATCAAAACAAACTGCAAAACGATTTAGAAAAGATATCTGAATGGTGTGAAAAATGGCAGTTGACCCTAAATAACGAAAAGTGTGAGGTCATCCATATGAGTGCAAAAAGAAACTCGTTAAACTCCGGTTACACGATAGATCAGTCTAATCTAAAAGCCGTAAATTCAACTAAATACCTAGGTATTACAGTTACGGACAACTTAAATTGAAAGGAACACATAGAACATGTTATGGGGGAGGCTAACCAAAGACTGCGTTTTATAGGCAGGACACTTAGAAAATGAAACAGACCTACTAAGGAGAGTGCCTACACTACACTTTTCCGTCCTCTTTTAGAATACTGCTGCGCGGTGTGGGATCCTTACCAGATAAGACTGACGGAATACGTCGAAAAAGTTCAAAGGAACGCAGCACGTTTTGTATTATCGCGAAATGTGGGAGAGAGTGTCACAGAATTGATACAGGATTTGGGCTGGACATCATTAAAAGAAAGGCGTTTTTCTTTGCGACGGAACCTTCTCTCGAAATTCCAATCACCAACTTTCTCCTCCGAATGCGAAAATATTTTGTTGAGATCGACCTACATAGGGAGGAACGATCACCATGATAAAATAAGGGAAATCAGAGCTCGTACGGAAAGATATAGGTGTTCATTTCTTCCGGGCGCTATGCGAGATTGGAATAATAGAAAATTGTAAAGGTGGTTCGATGAACGCTCTGCCAAGCACTTAAATGTGATTTGCAGCAGGCCGAAGTGTCCGAGCGGTTCTAGGCGCTCAGTCTGGAACCGCGTGGCCGCTACGGTCGCAGGTTCGAATCCTGCCTCGGGCATGGATGTGTGTGATGTCCTTAGGTTAGTTAGGTTTACGTAGTTCTAAGTTCTAGGGGACTGATGAGCTCAGACGTTAAGTCCCATAGTGCTCAGAGCCATTTGAACCTTTTTTTGTGATTTGCAGAGTATCCATGTAGATGTTGGTGCAGATATGATACAAACAAAGAAATGATCAGTTTCAGAAAAAATGGATAGTTCATTCAAGAGAAAGAGTTTCACAAACCGAGCAGATTAATAAGGCTTTGGTCCATCTCTGGCCCTTTTGGAAGCAGTTATTCAGTTTGGAATTGACTGACATAGTTGTCGGATGTTCCCTTGAGAGATATCTGGCCAACTGACGAGTTAGATCGTCAAAATCCCAAGCTGCCTGGAGGGCCCCGCCCATAATGCTTCAAACGTTCTCAGCTGATGGGAGATCTGGCGACCTTGCTGATTAAGGTAGAGTCTGCCAAGCAAGAAGACAATCAACAGAATCGCCGTTTGAGTGCTTCATTATCTTGAAATGTAAGCCCAGGATGGCTTGCCTTGGAGGGTAGCCAAACGGGGTGTAGAAAATCGTCGAAGTACCGCCGTGCTTTAGGGCTCCCGTGGATGACAATCAAAGGGGTCCTGCTATGAAAAGAAATGCCACGTCAGACCATCGGAGCTGGTTGTTGACTCACATGGCATCTCACTGATGTCTGGGGCGTCTCCATATATGTCTTCGCTTGTCATCGGTGCCTGGAATCTCATTGGCTGGAGTGGAATTGCTTCGTAATGACCCTCGAGGACCATCTAAGACTTTTCTGGAGACGCCATGGATAGTGGTGTGATACCAACCTGACGGTCACCCGCCATGCGACAACCAGGAGAGATGGACTGGTTCAAAAATGGTTGAAATGGCTCTAAGCACAGTGGGACTTAACATCTGAGGTCATCAGTCCCCTAGAACTTAGAACTACTTGAACCTAACTAACCTGAGGAAACCACACACATCCATACCCCAGGCAAGATTCGAACCTGCGACCGTAGCGGTCAGCGGTTCCAGACAAGCGCCTAGAACCGATCGGTCACAACGGCCGGCTGATGGATTGGGATCCTATTTCTTTTAACAGCAGGCCCCTTTGGTTGCCATCCGCGGCACCATTACAGCGTAGGGTACGTCGACGATATTATTCCCCCCCTATTGTTGACATTCACGGTAAGCTGTCCCGGGATTGCATTTTGGCGAGATAATGCCCGCTCGCACACGACGAGCGTTTTTAATGCTTGCATTCGTGCTTGCCAAACCATAAGCTTGGCCTGCAAGGTCACCAGATCTCTCGTCAGCTGAGAACTTTGAATTATATGGGCGGGGCCCTGCAATCATCACATTCAAAGATCTGCTTCCTGCCGAAAATATCAGGCAACAGTGCTGTAGAGGAAGTTTAGAAGACCAGCATTTGCGACCGACTGCAGAATAATCCTGCTGCCACAAACACACAGTTCAGCTAAGGACCGCGAAGACTTGATTGGAGAATAGGGAAGCATGTAGATAGTCATTTTTCCCTCGCTCCACTTCCGAGTGGAACAGAAAAAGGAAACGACTAGTAGTGGAATAAGATACCCTCCGCCATACACCGTATGGCCGTTTTTGCGGAGTATATATGTAAAAGTAACACGAATTGGGTTCAAATTTCACCCACTGCCTATATTAACATGAGGTACAGTACTACTTCAGCATGTTACATGTTACAAATCACTGAACTCTCGTGCTTGTCCGCCAGCAACCGCTGGTCAAAGCGACAGACATATATGTGGAGGATCCGGTTTCGATTTCCGGTACTGCAACGGATGTTTTTCTTGGTGAGAGGTCTGGACTGGGATGCTCTCAGCCTCGTGAAGTCAATTGAGGAGCTATGAGAATGACAGGTAGCATCTTCAAGGTCGAAGTGTCGACTTCGCCAGGGAGTGCGATGTGCCCAGGCCCCTCCATTAAGCAGCCGATGATCATCGACTGAGGATGACACTACTTTATGTCGCCTATCACGTAGGCTTCAGAGCCTGATCGCAGGGTTTCCCTTTATTCTTTCGCACATGTCAAAGGCGTTCCACGTATCGTCTTCGTAGGTGTTTCCTGTACTGCACTCGTCCTTGTAGTCAGTTAAGATTTTTTTTTTCTAACACCTCTGTATTATCTCGTACATCTTGATAAGAAGGTGTATTTCGCTGCGCCATCTCTCCAACTGAATTAACGAACGGAGTGACTGTACACTTTAGTTTTGTGATGATCCCAGACGAGTGAGGTCAGTTAGTCTTGGAGACCCTGTTCCTCCTACCATGCCGGGCAATATTGGTGCGTTATACGTGTTCTTACATCAGCATTAGACTTTCACAGTGCTTCAGCATGTATCTTCCACATTCACAAATGCTGCGCAAGAGTTACATTCTGAAACAATACTGGAGAAACCCGCCACAGAAACGGAAGGTCTTCTCATCCATAAAATGTTCTTGGAAGAGTGATTGGTCCAATGAGACGATCATCTAGTGCCCCTAACAAGACCTTCACTGACGAAAGTTGCTGATACGGTGACTCATGAATACCATGTTGGTTTTCGCCAAACTTCTGCCCCATTAGGTAAGGAATTAATCAAAAAGTTTGTATTTCAAGTAGATTTGAACTGACTCGGGCAATATTTCAAACGAAAGTCCATGGCGCCACGTAACCACACATTCGTCATATTGCAAATGTATATTTTCCAGTCCCATGTTTACGAGAAAATTTTCGCTTTGTATGTGTTTGTCTGAAGCACAAACAAACAATAATACGTCAAAAATTTCTGACGGAGACAAAAGGCAGTCTTCTGTATCGCCCTATTTGAAATTATCGTTCTTCCTCCCAAGCCCGAAGAAGTCGTAACTAATACTAAAATGGTATGAAATATCTGTCTCAGGAAGAAACGATCCGTTATCAGGGCACTGGAGATGACAGCGACGGGCTGGTTAGTATTCGATCAAACCTTTCATGTGTCTCATCAGTCTCTGATCAGAAACAGACAGAATTGACAGAGAAAATAGGGAAGATCGAAAGAAGAGTTACGCGTTGCGTCACAGCTTTAGTTAGTAAACGCGAAAGCTTCATAGAGATGTTTCGACATCTCCAGCGCTAAAGCGGCAGGGAGCTAGTTGGGAGTGGAATGATACGGGGGTTACCAAATTTAAGTATATTTTAACAATAATTTATTAAAACAACCAAAATCCTTGCAATGATAATACAACAATGGAAAAATAGCAACGAGAAATTTTAAAATCATAAAATAACTTTCGATACAGTAGTAAACAAGAAATCGGATAAAAAAATCGAATTAAAAGCTTATGGGCGAATAACAAGCGCTCTGCACGACAGCCAAAGCCCTAATAGTGACAGTAAAAAAATTAATTGCCAGTCAAATTGCTCTTAAATAGTTAACTGGCTTATGGCTTAGTTCATAGACAGTTTAAAGTACCAAATGACAAACTTGGCAAAAGCAAAATTAGTTTAAGGTCCAATTAATGATATATTTTATCAGAAACCCAAAAAATTGTTACCAGCAGTTACAGTTAAGAAGATGAAGGTACAAAGGAAATAAAAATATTCTTAATGATTGCACAAACGGCTTAAGGCCAAATTAACAACTTTATAATAAGATATAAAAATACAAGGAAGAACTCGGGATTAAAAACGTGAAGAAATTGAAATCAATGATTTACAGTTAACAACTGTATGCAAGGCATGTGGTTTAACAAACAAACCATCTAACTACTATCAAAGCAACTCCGCAAATTAATTTTGACAAACACTTAGCTTCTGTAGTGTTTGAATAAGTTACAGCATACACGCAATAACCAAATTCACGGTCAGTGAAAAACAAAACCAACTTACAGTTTGGGTAGGTGCTTCAAGGTCAGCCTGAAGCTCTCCTTCAATGGGGAAAAATCCCATTAGCAAACTGCGCAAGCAAAGTAGGCGGATCTAAATTACAGATTGTCTCTTAATCCGTGTTTCTTTACTTAATCCACAGCAGTGACGGTAACAAGAACAGTTAAACTTGCATTCTAAAAGTATTGCTAGAATCAAATTTTAAGACTTACAATGAATTTTTACCGTACTTTAAAAGAAAGATATCCACTGAGTTTACAGCCGTCGCCCACTTAAACTAGCTTTATGATTGGCAGGGGCAGTACTTGCCCTGAAATCTGACTAAAACACAAGGCGTATAGAAGCAGTTACACTCCTGGAAATTGAAATAAGAACACCGTGAATTCATTGTCCCAGGAAGGGGAAATTTTATTGACACATTCCTGGGGTCAGATACATCACATGATCACACTGACAGAACCACAGGCACATAGACACAGGCAACAGAGCATGCACAATGTCGGCAATAGTACAGTGTATATCCACCTTTCGCAGCAATGCAGGCTGCTATTCTCCCATGGAGACGATCGTAGAGATGCTGGATGTAGTCCTGTGGAACGGCTTGCCATGCCATTTCCACCTGGCGCCTCAGATGGACCAGCGTTCGTGCTGGACGTGCAGACCGCGTGAGACGACGCTTCATCCAGTCCCAAACATGCTCAATGGGGGACAGATCCGGAGATCTTGCTGGCCAGGGTAGTTGACTTACACCTTCTAGAGCACGATGGGTTCGATGACGGTTTGGATGTACCGTGCACTATTCAGTGTCCCCTCGACGATCACCAGTGGTGTACGGCCAGTGTAGGAGATCGCTCCCCACACCATGATGCCGGGTGTTGGCCCTGTGTGCCTCGGTCGTATGCAGTCCTGATTGTGGCGCTCACCTGCACGGCGCCAAACACGCATACGACCATCACTGGCACCAAGGCAGAAGCGACTCTCATCGCTGAAGACGACACGTCTCCATTCGTCCCTCCATTCACGCCTGTCGCGACACCACTGGAGGCGGGCTGCACGATGTTGGGGCGTGAGCGGAAGACGGCCTAACGGTGTGCGGGACCGTAGCCCAGCTTCATGGAGACGGTTGCGAATGGTTCTCGCCGATACCCCAGGAGCAACAGTGTCCCTAATTTGCTGGGAAGTGGCGGTGCGGTCCCCTACGGCACTGCGTAGGATCCTACGGTCTTGGCGTGCATCCGTGCGTCGCTGCGGTCCGGTCCCAGGTCGACGGGCACGTGCACCTTCCGCCGACCACTGGCGACAACATCGATGTACTGCGGAGACCTCACGCCCCACGTGTTGAGCAATTCGGCGGTACGTCCACCCGGCCTCCCGCATGCCCACTATACGCCCTCGCTCAAAGTCCGTCAACTGCACATACGGTTCACGTCCACGCTGTCGCGGCATGCTACCAGTGTTAAAGACTGCGATGGAGCTCCGTCTGCCACGGCAAACTGGCTGACACTGACGGCGGCGGTGCACAAATGCTGCGCAGCTAGCGCCATTCGACGGCCAACACCGCGGTTCCTGGTGTGTCCGCTGTGCCATGCGTGTGATCATTGCTTGTACAGCCCTCTCGCAGTGTCCGGAGCAAGTATGGTGGGTCTGACACACCGGTGTCAATGTGTTCTTTTTTCCATTTCCAGGAGTGTATATCACAAGACTTTTCGGCTCAAAGGCCAAGTACAGTAGTAATCTAGGTTTGTATCACGGGACGCCCTTAACTTCAGGGGAGTAAATTAATAGCCAGAGAGCTATTTCAAAAATAATAAACGGCAAGTAACACGGATCTACTATACTCAGCTGGCCAGATTGCTTACCGAAACAGAGCAGTACAAAGGAACATACTGCTAATTCTGCTTGACATCTGTCACAGCACTACGTAACGCATACAGTGAAGTCTCTCACAATGAAGCTTTAGAAGTGGAATACGTCTCCCGCAACATGCAGGTGAAATTTAATACTATGGAATTCAAAGCCATTGCGGAAGATAAGTTTAACGCTCAGTTAAGGCATCAGCAAAACTAATTAAATAACACTATTTGCATAAAACGAGGGGGCACTGAATAACAAGTGGGACAGCCAAATATAACTAACCTTATCAGTAGGCACAAATACTCATATTGACATCATGAGGTGGAGAACAGAACCAGTAAACTACTGAAGTACATGATGGGAAACAACCTTTTTCACGCACCACAAAGCAGCCACGGGGCTCAATAAATAACAGATTCACACAGTTGATGCACGATCGCTACAAATCACGAATACGTGCACTGGGCTATTAGGAAAGTAAGATCTGATCGTTCGCGAAATGGAAACCACTGTGAAAATACGAGGGTGGTTTGAACAGTTCTCGGAACAGAGTAGAAAAAAAAGTACTTACATCACTGAAACTTTTTTTATTTTTCAATGTAGTCTCCTCGTAGATTAATGCACTTCGTCCAGCGATGTTCCAGTGCCTTGATCCCAAATCGTAAACGAGTTTACTCCAGCCCTGCAAAATAGTAGTCAATTCTGCCTATCAATTCTTCGTTTGAAGTGAATCTTCGCTCACCAACATAAATTTTCGGTTTTGGGAAGAGACTGAAGTCTGACGGAGCTGTATCAGGTGAATAAGGCGGGTCTGGCAACAATTCATACGTTAGCTCGGGTAGTTTTGTCATGGCGACTGCACAGGTATGCGGGCGCGGATTGCCTTGATGGAAGATGACTTTCTTCCTTGTCAAACCTGGCTTTTTTTTCACGTGTCTAAAAAATGGTTCAAATGGCTCTGAGCACTATTGGACTTAACATCTGAGGTCATCAGTCCCCTAGAACTTAGAACTACTTAAACCTAACTAACCTAAGGACATCACACACATCCATGCCCGAGGCAGGATTCGAACCTTCGACCGTAGCAGTCGCGCGGTTCCGGACTGCGCGCCTAGAACCGCTAGACCACCGCGTCCGGCTTTCACGTGTCTTTTGTTGCAGTTTGTCCAAGAGGTTAGCATAGCATTTTCCAGTAATTGTTTGCTCAGTGGGGAGAATTCACAAACAGAAACCCCTTCGCATCCCATTCTTCGCTTTCTTAGGTGGCGGAGAATCAGCATGTTTCCACTGCTTTGATCGTTGTTTTGTCTCTGGGGTATAGTAGTGCACATAAGGTTCATCTGTGGTCCCAAACAGGTTGCAAAAAAAATTGTTCGTTTCTCCTAAAACGGGTCAAATATGTCCATTCTCATTCGTTTTTGATCTAGCTTCAAGAGTTGCGTCACCCATCCTGCAGATAATTTTTTCGTTTATAATTCTTCAGTTATAATGTGACATACGGTTTGAGATGACGTTTGGCAAGCATGAACAATTTCACGCTCTTTCAATCGGCGATCCTCCATGACCATTGAAATCTTCCCGTCTCCTCTATATCTCTTTTTTTTTTAAGCAACCTTCCCTTCTACAATAACCTATGAAACCTTTCCTTAGGATTTCTATCTCTTGCTTAATAATAACAAATGAAATCTCCCCTTTGAAATTTATTCTCTTTCTCAATCTTCGCATACAAATTGAATTGCTGCTTATTAAAAGTGATCGTCGTGGCCCTCAGTCGTTATCTGCAATAACCCAAAACTGTTCCTTACCTTTTTTTGCTGTTACTGGATCGCCATCTGACTGCTGCATCGAACTGCGACATGAATATACTTACTCTGGTTTACTATACTCTATTAACTGCTGGAGGGCTGTCATAATAAGTGGCTGTATTTATTACCAAAGCTCACGTTATTCTTTAATAGCAAAGCTGATGTTATTCTTTAATTAATTTGACTGAAGTTACGTAATTCATAGTTAAACTTTTTCTCGACAACAATAAAATTTTTGCAAAGTTTTACGGTGGTGGTTTTTGGGATGGCTTATAATCAGTAATGCAACATTGCTGGAAAAAATTATCATATTCTGAAAATGCTTCAGATATTTACTGTTGCTAATGAAATGACTTTACAAACGTTCAAATGGGACTTACTTTTTACAATAATCTTACAACTAGCGTTGCGCAAACATACCTTCAGTAGTCTTGAGTTTCGCAAAGAAAATAATTCAATAATATTAGCTCCTCTTATGATAATAGTTAGTTGATGTCTCTGTACATCCGTTTATAATCTCTTGTAAATCATAGCTGGTGGCTGGCAGGCACACTGCACCTCTCAACCTCTCGCTTCAGACCTGCTACCAACTCGCTTCACATCTCGCTTACTACTGACTACCTACGAACACTAATGCGCGGTCTCTCCTGCCAACAATGCTTTCTGGTGCAGACAATCCCTGCTACCATTACAAAATGTATCAATGCGCGGTCTTTCCCGATCTTTTCTTAAAATGAATGCATACGCTGTCTCTCCCGCCCTTTTTAAAATTATATAAATTTGCGGTCTGTCTTGCCAACAATACTTTGGTGCAGACATTCCCTGCTACCACAATTATTTCCAACATGACAAATATTAATTATTCCTACTTAATCCTATTAATAAAATATAAACATCTTTCATAAATTGTGGTTTGACAGTAGACAATAGAAACCATTTAGTGCACTTTTGCAATGATTTCTGGAGTAGTTACACATCAGCAGACCACTGTGCGGATCATCATCTAAGCTCTCCCGACCAAATTTAAATTAATCTGTCCACTTGGCAACAGTTGAATACGAAGGGGCAAAATCCCCCAGTGTATTCCGGAAACCGGTATGAATGTCCTTTGCTTTCATACCTATCTTTACGAAGTACTTAGTCACTGCTCAAATCTCGATTTTTTCCATCTTCGCAAATCACTACGCGGCAACCGCCACAGCTCTCTTCCAAGAGCACTGACGTGGCACGTGTTTACAGGCAACAGTCCAATGAATGTCACGTGAACAAGTCGCTGCGCTAGCGCTGACCTCTCGTGATGATTCCGAGAACTTTTCAATCCACCATCGTACAATGAAGTTTCACACAGATGTGCTGAGCAGTGTCTCTGGTATGCTCGTCCATCGCGTCACGTCGCACTTTTGAGTTCTGAGTGCACAGTGGGCACGTATAAATGCCTAGGAAATAGCGTCTGCTGCCAAGTGTGAGAGACTGGTGAGAGATTTCGCCTGATGTCGTGCAGCCCACGTAACACAACTGTCTTGTGGTTCATTCTTCATGATAGTGTCCGCCACGATAGCTGAGTGGTGCTGTGTGAGTTTCACAAAATTAGAAGCTATTCGAATCACAAGAAAAAGTTCGGTAATATGTTAAAAATTGTATTTGAAAGAATAGGCGTTGGTTAATATAAAAAAGAAGACTGTGTTGACAGTGATGTATTGTAGTTACCTTAAGGATACTATTTAAGATTTTACAGTATATTTATGATGTGTACTTTTTCTACTTCAGAGAGTAGTTTTTGCAACTTATAAGCTAATGTACAGAACTTATGTGACATTGAGATTGTGTGTCGAAATAGTGTCAAAACACAAAACATTAAAGGTGCATTATTGGCTTATACTAGAAATTTGGAAATAGACAGTTTTTATAGAATGTCCTTATCGATTGTTTAAAACCATAAGATTCTGTCTGATAAATGTAATATTCAATGGCTGGCACATTGCCCTGTTCCTTTTTGCACTGTGATGTGTAAGTCAGTTTCTCAGTGAAAGACTGATTATATAGATCTGATCCAGTGAAAGACTGATTATATAGATCTGATCACTTCAGATACTTAAGATTCAATTAATGTCCAGAAAGTGTAGTTGGAAGGCTAGTCAACTTTATTATATATCTCCTTTCCGCCATTCTCAAGTATTTCAGAAATTGTCTAATATGATTATTAAATTGTTTTAATTAAAATTATCCCATCAACTTGCTGATATCCATCATAAAGAAATTATGCTTCTGTAAAGATTGCACCTCATGTAATTCAAAGTGCAGATTTTACTTCTTCAGGTTGAAGTTTGAATGTCTTTAAAAATTTTGTCATTGAAGTTTAAATTAATTCTTTCTGGTAATTAGTCAGTAACACAATCCTCTGTTGTCTTTCCTTAATGTCAGCGTAACTGAAATGATCAAACCGTTTTGTTTAAATAACTTCATGTATGCATAACTTAGTATGTATTTGGAGTGTAACATTGTTTTTTTAATAAATGTTTTTATAAAAAAAAAGTGGTCAGCGTGACGGATGGCTGCCCTACGTGCCCGCGTCCGCTTCCCGGCTGGCTCGGAGATTTTTTCCGCTCAGGCACTGGGTGTTGTGTTGTCTTCGCCATCATTTCATCCCCACCCGGCGCGCAGGTCGCCCATTGTGGCGTCGAATGCAACAAGACCTGCACCAAGGCGGCCGGACCTGCCCCGCAAGGGGCCCCCCGGCCAATGACGTCAAACGCTCATTTCTATTTCATGATAGTTCTCGTCCGCACTCTGCAGTGACAATGAAGATTCCCCTGCAGCATTTTCGATGGGAAGTGTTTGATCAGCCACAATGCAGCTCGAAACTGGCTCCCCCTGAGTTTCATCTCTGCTCACATGGACCGCTGGCTTTGAACACATTTTGGCATAGACAACGAGCTGTAGACTAGCTTAGAGTATTGGAGGAAAGCACAGCGGCTGCCTTCTATGAGGAGAGTATTGGAAAACTGCCACAACGCTACGAGAAACGTCTAAGTAGGAGCGGCGACTATGTAGAGAAGTAGATGGAATGTGTCGCTAACTGTTGCAAATAAAATATTTTTGATTTTCACAGCGGTTTCCATTTCGCTACCGATCGGAAATAACTTTACGAATAGCCCTTGTATATATATATATATATATATATATATATATATATATATATATGTACACTCCTGGAAATTGAAATAAGAACACCGTGAATTCATTGTCCCAGGAAGGGGAAACTTTATTGACACATTCCTGGGGTCAGATACATCACATGAGCACACTGACAGAACCACAGGCACATAGACACAAGCAACAGAGCATGCACAATGTCGGCACTAGTACAGTGTATATCCACCTTTCGCAGCAATGCAGGCTGCTATTCTCCCATGGAGACGATCGTAGAGATGCTGGATGTAGTCCTGTGGAACGGCTTGCCATGCCATTTCCACCTAGCGCCTCAGTTGGACCAGCGTTCGTGCTGGACGTGCAGACCGCGTGAGACGACGCTTCATCCAGTCCCAAACATGCTCAATGGGGGACAGATCCGGAGATCTTGCTGGCCAGGGTAGGTGACTTACACCTTCTAGAGCACGTTGGGTGGCACGGGATACATGCGGACGTGCATTGTCCTGTTGGAACAGCAAGTTCCCTTGCCGGTCTAGGAATGGTAGAACGATGGGTTCGATGACGATTTGGATGTACCGTGCACTATTCAGTGTCCCCTCGACGATCACCAGTGGTGTACGGCCAGTGTAGGAGATCGCTCCCCACACCATGATGCCGGGTGTTGGCCCTGTGTGCCTCGGTCGTATGCAGTCCTGATTGTGGCGCTCACCTGCACGGCGCCAAACACGCATACGACCATCATTGGCACCAAGGCAGAAGCGACTCTCATCGCTGAAGACGACACGTCTCCATTCGTCCCTCCATTCACGCCTGTCGCGACACCACTGGAGGCGGGCTGCACGATGTTGGGGCGTGAGCGGAAGACGGCCTAACGGTGTGTGGGACCGTAGCCCAGCTTCATGGAGACGATTGCGAATGGTCCTCGCCGATACCCCAGGAGCAACAGTGTCCCTAATTTGCTGGGAAGTGGCGGTGCGGTCCCCTACGGCACTGCGTAGGATCCTACGGTCTTGGCGTGCATCCGAGCGTCGCTGCGGTCCGGTCCCAGGTCGACGGGCACGTGCACCTTCCGCCGACCACTGGCGACAACATCGATGTACTGTGGAGACCTCACGCCCCACGTGTTGAGCAATTCGGCGGTACGTCCACCCGGCCTCCCGCATGCCCACTATACGCCCTCGCTCAAAGTCCGTCAACTGCACATACGGTTCACGTCCACGCTGTCGCGGCATGCTACCAGTGTTAAAGACTGCGATGGAGCTCCGTATGCCACGGCAAACTGGCTGACACTGACAGCGGCGGTGCACAAATGCTGCGCAGCTAGCGCCATTCGACGGCCAACACCGCGGTTCCTGGTGTGTCCGCTGTGCCGTGCGTGTGATCATTGCTTGTACAGCCCTCTCGCAGTGTCCGGAGCAAGTATGGTGGATCTGACACACCGGTGTCAATGTGTTCTTTTTTCCATTTCCAGGAGTGTATATATATATATATATATATATATATATATATATATATATATATAAAACCGTGCAGCTTTGGCCCACAATGTCAGACAGTAATAAAGCCAAAACTGTTAAGGAAGTGCACGAGAAACCAGGATGCATGACTTTAGAGCTAGTAATCAAGAACTTCACCATAGTCCACAATACCTGCAGGCAACAGATACCCATCGCAGGCACGCTTCCTTCAACGGTGAAGCAGAACAGACTCATGTTCTCACCTAGTGTGGTGTTGCCGATAACTCTTCTCAAGCGAGACCGACGCCTTGCAGCAATGTTCGGCCAACGTGGAGAACTCACACTGAAACTTCTTTGTTTGTATCTACTGAAATAACTGAGTAGGTGAAACGTCTTAGTTTTTACTGAAACTGCTGAATGCAACTGAACCAACTGCCTCGTTATTTATTTTTATCGTTACAACACTGACCTACAGAATTTTCGCTGACAAGGACTACGCAGAGTTAACCTATTCAGTTATTACCCACAATATACAAGTGCAACGCAGTCTGATTGCTCTGTAATGGCGACATGACTTCAAATAATTAACTCAAAAGAATGGTCCTGAATTAGAAGAAATCCTAACAGTAACCCATATATTGTATAACTCACTTACCTCACAGAAAATCTTCTTAACACGAACTACAGCAATTACAGCAAGTAGCAACTACAGTTAGCTGAATAAAAATATTCTAACTACTAGCCCAAACTACTAGTAGGCATATGGTTAGCAAAAGAAAGATTTTGTCGAATAGCAAACGATGTATTTAGCAGATTTTACCTTAATCATGTGACATCCAGTTCCAAAAATTGCATAATCGTCAATAATTCCACTACCGAAACATTAGCAAATACATCACTCATCATTTTACAATCCATGTCCTAATAACACTGAATCTCCATGAAAGGACTCACTTCCAAAACCGCCCGCTCGCTAACTGCTAACCGCTAACTGCCAACGGCAAGTCCATCCAACCACAGTCTCTTACCGAAGGCGCAGAGCGCTGTCAGCAATATTAATTACAGTCTATAGCGCTGCCAACATACATACATATAAAAAAGCTACTTGCATTGTCCCCCAGTTCCGTTCAAAAAATTTTGCAATGTGTTTCGGGCAGAGGCCAAGTCTAAATTGTTAAAATTTTTTATACTAACGATATCAAATAGATCAGATGCAAAAAAGGTTAAGTCATATGCTGTTGGTCACTAAAGTAAAAGTTCTCTTCACGTTCCATAAAGACAGATCTAATTCATCAGAGAGAAGTGTATGCCAGTTTTACGAACAAAGGCCGATCGGTAAATGAAAATGCACACGTAAGTAGTGGACCACCATGCAGTCTTGAAGAAGTAGTGTTATCCTCCCCACGGAAACACAGTGCTGACTCTAGATATGAATATTTCAGTTGAGAGGACTGGCAATGGGCCACAACAGAGCAGAGCCACAGCAAAGTCAGTCGAAGTCTTGAAGAATATTGGTAGAATTTGTGGGTCACCACAGAGCAGATCCACATTATTCCTTGTAGAGATTATGCTAGTAATGGGTCACCCAAGGAGCAGACCCACTTTAGTCCTTGTAGAGATGGCCAGCAGCAGCCATCCGTTGCGACTGTGCAGGTGCACAATCACAATTGAAGAGTCTTGGTTCAAATGGTTCAAATGGCTCTGAGCACTATGGAACTTAACATCTATGGTCATCAGTCCCCTAGAACTTAGAACTACTTAAACCTAACTAACCTAAGGACAGCACACAACACCCAGTCATCACGAGGCAGAGAAAATCCCTGACCCCGCCGGGAATCGAACCCGGAAACCCGGGCGTGGGAAGCGAGAACGCTACCGCACGACCACGAGATGCGGACGAAGAGTCTTGAGGAGAATGTAGCAAGCTCATGAACCACCACTTGTGCACTTACATTTTTTTTTTGCAATTTCCATAGAACCGGCAATGCTGTTAACTAGTCCTCTGCTGAATTATCAACACACGTGCAAGCACTAACACAGTCATATAATCTTTGATATTTGATACAAAGAGTGTGACCAACAGACAAATGTGTGCAGTAAAATGAATCCCTACTATTTACCTAACTTGAAGAACTGGTGTCTATACAATTACAATTTAACAGTATGCAGATACAATTACAAATGTAAAGAAAGCATTAATACAGTAAAGAACATGATAATACAAATAACATTTGTTGTTATACAGGCTTTACAAAAAGGATAAAAATAAGCATATACACCAGTATTACAGGAATTATGAAATAAGCAAATAAATGAAAAATGAGAATAACAGTGGAAGCATAACAGAATAAATAATGTTTAAAGATCTTCCTAATGTAAAGAACATGGTACAGCAACAGAGATGAAATTTGAGGATAACAATATTCTTCATATAGTGAATGCAGCTTAGTATTAGAAGGAATTACAAGTCTACCAAATTTATCTTATCTGGTAAACAGACAGAGACAGGAAGAACACAGACAAAGAAGGGTACGCACAAAAACATAGCAGAACAACACATAACGAAAGGACAGGGTCTGTTTCGAAGTGTAAATGTATCAAAGTGTAAGTGTAACATTTGGTACTGCAGTACTTGTGGTGAGCGTTTTATACCTACTTTAAGCTCATACCTGCTTTACTTTCAACCAAAACTACTCCGTTTCCAACTAAAACTTCATTTAATTCTCGCCCACCTCCCTTTGTTTCCATAAAAAATCATATTTATCTGTATTTAACCAAAACTACTTCATTTCCTTTTCCAAGATAATTACTCCTCGTGATACAATACTTTTTGGTCAAACCTTTCCTCTATAGCTTCTCAGTGCATTTCTTCCCAACTAATGATAACTAGTTTTCATTTTTAGCATATCCCCTGTAAAGCTAAATTTAGACTACTGAGCTCAGACACATAAACTAGAGAACGAGTAATGAACCAGCACAAAACAATTAGCACAAACAACAATGCAAAATACGCAGATTGGCAAAGTACGCAGCAGCATATCTAAATTAGCAAAAACAAATGCAATGTAACAACTAATATAAGGCAATATGCAACAAACAAGAGAAATAAATCAGTGGTAAAATTGGCTTATCACAGTAATAAAAAGTAAAACTCAGTAGGACATTGCCAAACAAATAGCTGCAGCAAATTTAGTAACTTATACCTAAACATGAGAAAGCACAAGCAGAAAAAATATTACAGTAAAGACAGCAATGCAGATAAGGGATATATGTGCATGCTAACAATAACATGTGTGCATCTGTGACTATCAAAACTATGCAAAGCGCCATCACAAAGAACAAGATCTATTTTATCTCCCATGTGAAATGCAAAGATTCTTTGTCACATCTTAACACTAAAGTGGTGCACCACAGCAAATTATTCTGCCAAAAAATTACCAGGTTCTTCAAAAGAAAATTATGTATGCAGTTCCTGTAACTAGTCCCTTCTCCTTATTGTTCTTTCCTTTCCAATCATAAAATTATTATTTAATGGATCTGTTGACAGAAAGTGTTCACATTAGCAAATGTATTGAATTTTATTTTATAAAACCTATGCTGCAGCGCAGCTAGAAAGCAGATATCAAACAAAATAAGCAATTACCTAGAAAGCAAAACATATAAAAACATCATTCAACAGCCATGTGGCATTTCATAAGTCAGTAGAAATTCTCTCAACTCTCATAGAGAGACTCTCCTCATAATTAGGTGTGTAAATGTAACAATATTTCTCATCAATTCATAAGCATTTCAGTAAGTAGCATAAAGTAAAAACTCCAAAGTGTAATCATATGTTTACAAGTAATAGTGTATGTTGTGTTTGTGGTGTGTTCTGCAAAGAAATGTCAATAGCGAGGTCAACGGCCCCTCTTTTCTACAGCTGTGCGAGCGCTTGAGCGAGTGCAGTGAGCTTAAAAGAAGCTGAAGCGACACCATAAAAGTTGATAGGCAACACAACAATGGGTTTTCCCTGCTGGATAGAGGGCAGCCCAGCGCAGCAGGGGCTTACATCAAGGTCACGTACAACATACATCACTCAAAGCTCTCATAGTATCACAATGGTTCCTAAAGTAAAAGTGAACAGTTCACAAAATGCAGAGAAAGTACAATTTCAAAAATGTGAAGTAATCCCACTGTGTAATTACGTAGACATGTGTCAGAGATGTAGTAAAAATGTTTATTTCTCTCAAATAAATGACCGGATAGCTGTGTAATTCTGTGTTAGAAAAATATGGCACCCATGTATAAAACTGTATAAGGAAATACCATATTAGCCGGGACTCCTTGCACGTGCCACTCACATGGTACACAAAGTAGGTGTACCTCCATGAGAGATAATATAATTATACCTCATATCTACAGACTAAAACTGCCGGATGAAATGCATCACCGAAAAGCTTCTCTGTATCATTGTAGTTCAAAAATGTTTCTAAAAATGTTCCAAGTACGAAAGAAATTACGCAAATGGGTGTCATATAGCGCTGAACTACACTCCTTGCTGTAAGAAAATTTCTATCGTTGCTTAACGGTCGCCGTTCATAAGCAACATTCTCCTATAATCGATGTACTTACCTTGTCATACACAAAAGTAAAGTGCTATGCGTATAAATGTCGTAGTTATTACGTTCATTGCCGTGACCTTGAAAGAACTGTACTGTGCAGACATAAAACAGATACAGCGTAAAAGCAATAATGAAAATTGTGTCACTCGTAAGTAGCGTCATAATATGATCGTGTAGCTGTTAAACAAACCAAATACTGTCATCTCTGACCTCTCGGAAACTACTTTAAATAAAAAATATTTATTTTCAAGTAAACCAAAATGTTGCAATAAAACCTCATTAGCAGTATATGTTCCAAGATTGTGAACCATACAGTCGTGACTTAATCGTGCAACTAACAAGCAAAAATGTACACACAATAAGACTGTTTCGTCTGTTCTCTATAAAAGTGAACTCGCAAAATTACTGTCTTAATGTGTTCCGTAGGTTTTTGACTAGATAGTTAACTTCAAAACATCGCTGCATGCTAAATGAGACAAAGCGTGATAGTAACTTGAAGTGAAAAATTTAATAGCAAAGACTAAGTCAGAAGCAAATTATTTCTCAATAAACGGTTTTACATGAGAAATTATCATGTGGTATACGTGGGATACTGTACGGTCCAGCGCAGATCAGAAAGAATTTGTAACTCAAATGTTTCTTCTTATGTGACAATGAATTGGCTTTAATGAGAACTTTCTGACCAATGTGTAGTTTCTTTGCATTTGTCTTATCGTATAGTTTTCTCCTTTTGTCTGCAGCAGAATTTATATTTTTAACAGCCAAATCAATTATGTCTTGATGTCGAAGTTTAGGTACAAGCTCTCTGATTCTGTTCGGTCGTTCCTCATTCTTCAGTACAAGACTAGACCTTGTTAACGTGTCCAACTTCACGTAAGAAAGTTTTTAACAAAGGCGTTGGATACATAACGTCCAGTGGCTTTACGTAACAGTGTGAGAAAAACAAATTTTGAAAGAAGTTCAACAGCGACGAAAATGTAAGAAAATCCATTCAATGTTTTAAGAAGGGGTCCCAGAAGATCAACGGCAGCTCATTCTTTTAATCTAGTAGGAATAATAGCAAACAATGTGGCATGATGTGAGATGGTAGACGGTTTAGCTTTTCGAGAAAGTTTGCAAATACAGAGAACTCTCCTAATTATATTCTCCATGGTGTTAAAATAACAAGTTGTCTGAAGAATATGATAAAATCTTTGTGGACCAAAATGTGCGTAGCTGAAATGAATGTACCAGATGAGCTTATTAACAAAATCTTCAGGAATACAAAATACCCCATAGCTTGTCATCAACAGTGCAACGTTTGAAGAGTATGTTGTTTCTAACCAGATAACAATGACGAATCTGCGTGTGTGTCTTTTCATTCCATTTACTTTTAATACCTTTCCAAATCGCGTCCTTGTCTTGCTAATGGGCAATGTCCTTTAAAGGTGCAGTGACGAAGTTTTTAAAAGCTACTTTTTCATTGTAAATAATACTGAAATTTTCCTCAAGATTAGCTTCTGTGTTGCTTTCCTCAAGGCCAGCCGGTGCACGTGACAGTGCGTCCGCAACCATGTTTTCCGTACCAGGAATGTAGATTATTCTAAAGCGGAATTCTTGCAGAAACAATGCCCAACGTTTCAACCTGTCATGATTTAATTTTGATGACATAAGAAATTGTAATGCTCGATGATCACTATAAACTTTTACATGTTTGCCAGAAAGAACGAAACGAAATTTGTCAAATGCCCAAACGATAGCAAAGCTTCCACTTCACTGACAGAATAATTTTTCTCAGATTTTGTTAACACGCGGCTATCAAAAGCGACGGTTTTCTGAACAGTAATGTCATTTTCTATAGCTTATTGAAATAAATGGGCACCAAGACCAACTTTAAAAGAATCCGTGCTAAGGCAAAAATCTTGTGACAGGTGTGAATTATTCGATTGTTAAGTAGCGCTTCTTTCAAAGAAATAAGTTACAACTGTGCCTGTTCGTTGCGGTTCGAAATAATGCTTCTTCCAGTGAGAGAACAAAGTTTTGGTGTTACTGTTGTGGATGGAACTGGAGTGGCACTGATTGCTTCTAACTTTTAAGGATCTGGCAGAATGCCCTCAGAAGAAATAACGTGATCCAAAAATCTGACCTTTGTCCTACCGAATTCAGATTTTTCCAAGTTAACTGTAACTCCAGATACAGCAAAAATACGTAACAAACTGTTGACGATTAGATTACGTTGTTCCCAAGAGGCTTCTGCTATTAAAATATCGTCCACGTATGAGGTGATGTGTCGTTTTAAGGACTCAGGTAATATGGAATTTAGCCCACGAATGAATGCTGTCGAAGAAATGTTCAAACCAAAAGGAAGTTTCCGAAATTGATAACAAAACACCGAAACAAAAAAAGCCGTATATTTTCTACGTCCTGGATGAAGTTCAATTTGATAAAAGCTGCATCTGAGATCAGTAGAAGACAACACTTTTACGCCATTGAAATTTTGAAGAAGTTCCTCCAACGTTTGTGGCCTGTCTGTTTCAGGAATGATTATGGTATGGAATATAAGACAAGCCTGATCGATCCGTTTTTCTTCTCAACAACATGTAATGGATTATTGTATGAGCTTACCGCTGGTTCAATAATGCCCTTATCAAGCATAGATTGTATCTTCGTTTTAACACGGTCCTATAATTTGCCGGTATTACGCATGGTCTGACGCAAAGTTTTGTATGCTCACGAACACGAAATTTGTACTGAAATCCTTTAGCTGTTCCTGTTTTTTGAGTAAAAACTGTGTAATGTGACTGTAAGATGTCAAAAAGGTCCTGACTATTAGTGTCATCACAGTTCTCAATTGTCTGAATTTTTTCTGAATTAAATCGATAGTGTATGATAAGTCATCAATATCATCCTTGTCGGTACTTGCAAAGTGATGATTAGTGTCAAATTCCATCGAAAGTTCCAAACTGTGATCTGACAAAAGGTAAAACTGATTGATTTCCTCGTCATAGTTTGAAAGCCAATCTTCAAATTTCAAAGCTATTGACTTACCTTCTTTCTCTAAACTTATTTCAGCATCATGAAAGTTTAAAATTGGTTTATACTCATTCAAAAAGTTTACACCTAATATAATCTCCGTCGACAGTAACGGAACAATAACAGAATTCACAATAAATCTGTGGCTTTGACAAAAGAATTCTAAGCTAGTTTGTTGGCGTTCTACACTTTTTCCAAAAATTGCACCTTGTTATTTAATCTTACGTAAAGGAAGGGTGGGGCAATCGTTCGATTTGTGGCATTTACTGAAAGTTGTTTCACTAAGTACTGAAATAGGACTGCCAGAGTCAAGAACTGCCGTAAATTTTATGTCATTTGTTGCGATGTGAATTATAGGATATGCAGTATTATTCTGTTTCATGTCATGTTCTTGGAGTAAGATGTCCCTGCCCTGGCCGAGCGGTTCTAGGCGCTTCAGTCCGGAACCGCGCTGCTTCTACGGATGCAGGTTCGAATCCTGCTTTGGGCATGGATGTGTGTAATGTCCTTAAGTTAGTTAGGTTTCTAAGTGTAAGGGACTGATGACCTCAGATGTTAAGTCCCATAGTGCTTAGAGCCATTTGAACCATTTGAAGACGTTCGTAATGCCTTCCATTTTCAGGTAATTGATAGTCATGGCAGCTACGTCGTCAGCTTCATAGCTACGTTTTGTAGCTGCCTGCGGTGTGAGTTATTGTCTATTATCTCTTTGTTGTCGCGCGTCGTCACTGGTATTTGGAGGTCTAATGTCTACAATATCAGTTTGTCGAGAGAGCCCTGCCATATTTGAATCATAACAGTTCTGATTAAATTCAGGTCTGTTGTTATGACTATAGCGTCTGTCGTCTTGTCGGTAATTTCTTTCTTCTCGATTAAGTGGAGGAGAATTTCTTCCGGAATCGTAATTACGGGGTGGATTGTTCTGTCTGAAGTCATTTTATCTCCCTTGATAATAATTATTCTGGTTCGCATATTGTCTATTTCTACGGTTGTCTCTGTCATAGTCATTATCATGGAAAGGTGATCTTTCTCTGTAACTATTGTTATTCTGCCAATGATTGTCATACGGGTGTTATCTGTTTTGGTCACGATTTGCGTTATAGCAGAAGCCTTGTCGTGTCCGGGTATTATTTCCGTCGTCACGAAATTGTCATGGATGTGACCCGTAATTGTTGTCCTTTTCCTGTTTTCGCATCATGCGATTGACTGTGTCGATTTCCAGTTCTTGCGAAAGTCCCTGAAAAGCTTCGATATCATCTTTACAACGTCCAGCCAAAATAATACGTCTTAAGTGTTCAGGCAACATAATTACGCAAATGCGAATTAGTTCCGAGGGGCTGTACGGGTTTAAAAAATACTGATTCTTGTGTAACGTATCTTCAAAATATTTTACCGGGCTGGAAAGTTCAGACTGTCCGAAATGCTTCATCTTTATAATACTGTGCTTTACTCGATCTTGAGTAACCTGAGACCAGTATGCAGAAAGGAAGGCATGATAAAAATGACCTTCACTGTGACACTGTGACCGATCACATTCTTCATTTTCTAAATAACCACACATAAATTCTAATCTGTGCTCTAATGATCAATCAGGAGCAGAACAGTGAGAAAACTGATGAAGCCAAGCTTGTGGATGTGTGTCATTACTAGAATTCTTGAATGTTTTAAATTTACGCGTTGTGATGAAGAGCTTATAGTCAAAGTCATCGTGACACTGAGTCGCAAATCGGTCATTGTTACGTCTTGCCGGTGGTTCCATCTCAAAGCTCCGTGCACCATCCCGACTCCCTTCAAAGATCTCCAGAATACCATGTATTTTTATCGCATGACTTTTCCGTATTTCTAAATCCCTCCTCCCGTGTCGGAGCGCGAGTATCTTCTGAAATTCTTGTATCACTTGCGCCAACTGATCTTGTACTTCCCGCATTTCCTTTTTGTGTTGCGTATTAATTTGTTTCTGACTCTCTTTAAATTTCCTAATTTGCTCGTACTTCTCTGTGTCAGCAAAGGGTACCGGTCTTGTTTCAATTCATCATCTACCTTTGTAGATAAATTTGTTAATTGATCCGAAAGTTCGGCTACTTTTTCCGATAATGTGCTGATTTCCTCCGTGTGCTTTTCTGAGCCAAGTTTTACAGTGCCCATTTGTGTCGTAATCGTATCTACTGTGTCCTTTACGTTTTCCTGATTTTAGACAAGTTGCGCGAGCGTATCGGTAGATGCAACAGAGTCAATTTCAGCCTGCAATGTATCGTGATTTTCCTGTACAATCATCTGTAGTTCCATTATGGCTGCTTCATGATTCTGTACTGTGTTCTTATGTCGTGAAAAAATAGGCTGAAAATGCTTACATATTTTTGTGTTTTTACATCTTCAGAATTTTTTTGATATTTCGATTAGATTTTTAGTATCTCAGTGGTTAAATCTTCGCGTGTTTGTTTAATTTCGTCAGTAATGTCTAACTTTTGAAGTTGCTGCTGTGTTTGTTTCTGATTGTGTTCCATTTGTTGCTGTAGTCAAATGGTTCAAATGGCTCTGAGCACTATGGGACTTAACTTCTCAGGTCATCAGTCCCCTAGAACTTAGAACTACTTAAACCTAACTAACCTAAGGACATCACACATATCCATGCCCGAGGCAGGATTCGAACCTGCAACCGCAGCGGTCACGCGGTTCCAGAGTGTAGCGCCTAGAACCGCTAGGCCACCCCGGCCGGCTAGCTGTAGTCGTTCCTGATTTTGTACCATTTGTTGCTGTATTCGTTCCTGATTTTGTTCCATTTGTTGCTGTGTTTGTTTTTCTGGTTGATCAAATTTTTGAATTGATTGCAATAACAATGCATTAGTGACTGAAACATGTTCCTTTGTGGTTTTCGTCAGTGTGTTTGCACCGGCAATATTCGTATATTGAAAAGCAGAGAGAGTGTCTTGACTTAATTGAGAAAAGTGTATTGACGCAAAACCTGAATCTACGGTATTTGCAAGATTTTGTTCTGTTATTTCGCATTCCTGAAGCAAACTGTTACCGACCGATCGATCGACAGTTGTTCTCTGTTCACTGATTGTTTCAGTTTCTACCACATTATTTACTGTCTGGTCCATGTCTCTATGTTCTATTACCAAAGTATTGTCTTGAACATGTGTCAGTTCATTACTAGGTGGTGCTAACAATGTAAGCTCGTCGTCACTGTCATTTCCCTCTTTGCTTTGCAGTCTAGCTTTACGCTTTTTACTCGCCATGATTACCACACTATTTCACACAATAACACACAAAAAAACAATTTGAAAAGCAAAAATAGGTAGACATGCTGAAAATAATCAATATCTAATTATTTGCAAAAGCGACTGCGAGATACTTGGTGCTAATCCACATGCATGCCACAACTGCCTTGCACATTACAATATAGTACAACAATAAGAAACTATAACTACAAAGGAAAATCCATACATACAATTACGCACTCGCAGTCAAGGATAACTAATATCCAATCATGCGTTCCGGCCGCTGTGGCCGAGCCGTTCTAGTCGCTTTAGTCCGGGACCGCGCTGCTGCTGCAGTCGCAGGTTCGAATCTTGCCTCGGGCATGGATGTGTGTGATGTCCTTAGGTTAGTTACGTGTAAGTAGTTCTACGTCTAGGGGACGGATGACCTCAGATGTTAAGTCTGACAGTGCTTAGAGCCATTTAAACCATTTGAATTCAATCATGCACTAATTATTCAAACTGTAAGAAAATCAGAAAATTCCTGTGAAGCATCCTCGGCTAGAGGTCAACAGGTGAAACTTCTTTGTTTGTATCTACTGAAATAACTGATTGCGTGAAACTTCTTAGTTTCTATCGAAACTGGTGAATGGAACTGAACCTACTGTCTTGTTACTTATTTTTACCATTACAATACTGACCTACAGAATTTTCCCTGGCAAGGACGACTCAAACTTAACCTATTCATTTATTACCCAAAATATACAAGCGCAACGCAATCTGACTGCTCTGTAGTGACGACATAACTTCAAATAATTAACTCAAAAGAATGGCCCTGAATTAGAAGAAATCCTAACAATAACCTCTACATTTCATAAGCCGCTTACCTCACAAAAAATCTTCATAACATGAACCACAGCGGTTACAGCAAGCAACAGCTACTGCTAACTGAATAAAAAGATTCTAACTACTATAGGCTCTAATTCCTAGTAGGCATATGGTTAACAAAAGGAGGATTTTGTTGAAGAGCAAACAATGTATTTAACAGATTTTACCTTACTCATGTGACATCCAGTTCCAAAAATTATATAATTGTCAATAATTCCACCACCCAAACATTAGCAATACGCCAATCATCATTTAACAATTCATGTCCTACCAACACTGAAACTCCATGAGGGATATACATCCAAAACCGTCCGCTCGCTAACTGCTAACTGCTGACGGCAAGTCCGTCTAACCACAGAGTTTCTTACCGAGGGCGCAGAGCGCTGCCAGCGATATTAATTACAGTCTATAGCGCTGCCAATATACAAACATATAAACAGGCTTCTTGCAACACGTCCTCCACCATAAAGATCTATAAACGACCGCTGCCACAAGCCAGCCCCCACCGTCAGCCAAGCATCAGAATACATCCCGACACCGGCTGCTGATGCGCACCATCCAGCGGGCCTGCGTCCATCCTGTTGCGTAGCAACGGCCAGAGAGAAAGCAAGAGCGAGTAGGATCGATACCACCAAAGATATGATACACATACAGTACAGCTACAAGAGAGACGTTGGACGTCACGGTGTGATTTACTGTTAAAATGCACGGACCGTAAATTCCTAGAAGAGTCAACACCGTTCCTCGCAAGCGGCTTTTATTTAAATTGCGTGTCTATGGATATTGTCTCAGCTGCGTGACTGGATTCGTAATTTTCTGCCAGAAAGATCACAGCATTCAATAACTGACGGGAAGTCTTCGAGTAAAACAGAATTAATATCTGGCGTTCCTCGAGGAAGTGTTATAGCCTTTCTGTTGGTCTTGGTCTACATAAATGACTTAGGAGATAATCTGAGCAGTCCTCTTAATTTGTTTGCAGACGATGCTGTTATTTATCGTCATGTAAAGCCATCAGATGATCAAAGCGAATTGCAGAATGCTTTATACATGATGTCTGTATGATGCAAAGATGGTAGCTGACTAAATCACGAAAAGTGTGAAGTCATCCACATGAACACTAAAAAGAATCCGCTAAATTTCAGTTACGCGATAAATCACACAAATCTAAAGGTTGTAGCCTCACCTAAATACTTAGGGATTACAATTACGAATTGGAACGGCCACATAGACGATGTTGTGGGGAAAGCAAAGCAAAGACTAAGATTTATTGGCAGAAGACTTAGAGAATGTAACAGGCTACTAAAGAGACTGCTTGCACTATCCGTGTCTGCCCTCTTCTGGAGTACTGCTGTGCGTTGTGGAATCTGCATCAGATAGCATTGACGGAGGACATCGAAAAAGTTCAAACAAGGGCAGTTCATTTTGTATCATCGCGGAATAGGGGAGAGAGCGCAACTAATATCTTACACGATTGCGGTGGCAGTCATTAAAACAAAGGTGTTTCTCTCTGCTACCTTCCTGTGAAATTTCAGGCACCAACTTTGTTCTCAGAATGTGAAAATATTTTGTTGGCGTCCACCTACATAGGGAGAAATTATCATCACAATAAAATGAGAAAAATCAGAGTTCCCACAGAAAGATTTAAGTGTACGTTTTCTCTGCGCGTTGTTCGACAGTAAAGCGATAGAGAAGCAGCTCAGAGGTGGTTCGATGAACCCTCTGCCAGCCACTTCATTGAGGATTGCAGAGTAATCATATAGACGTAGTCGTATATACATTGCTCCCGTTATCACATAGACGTAGTTGTAGATGCGTTGCTCCCTTCAATGTACAGGGTGGCGCAGGGGAACGGGAATTTTGAACGTTACAGTTGGCAGCACTGTAGCGCCGGCAGATGTTCGAAACTTTGCACAATTGATGTGAACGCATTGCCATTTAGTAATCATGGAGAATTGGACTGGTGCGGAACGTGCAGTAGCTGTGAGAGCGTTTTACAAAAATGGTGATAGTGCGACTGCCGCGCAGAGAACATTTCGACAGCATCACCAGCTTGGACGTCATGGACGTGTCCCATCTGCGCATGCGATTACAACGTGGGTGCGTAATTTTGAAGAAACAGGATCTGCCTTGAAAAAGAAACCTCCAGGTGGCTGCTAGAGCTGCAATCGAGAGAAGTCCTCGCCGCTCCGTTGGACAGCATGCATCTTCGCTAGGGATTAAGCGACGAAGCTTACAAAGAATACTGCACGAATTAGACTTCCATCCCTATAAGTTGCAGACTGTGCAACACTTACATTAACGAGACCCACCGTCACGTATGGAGTTTAGTAGCCAGATATTGGCTAAAATCAACGAGGATGCGAATGTTAACTTATGGATATCAGACGAAGCCCATTTCCACCTGAACAGATTCGTGAACAAACAGAATTTTCGTTATTGGGCACAGGACAATCCTTGTGAGTTTCACCAGCGACCACTACTTAGCGCCAAGGTCACAATATGGTGTGCTGTACCATGTCATGGTGTTATCGGCCCTTATTTTTTTGAACGTGAGAATGGTAGTGCAGAGACAGTAACATCCGCTCGATATGTTGAAATGCTTCAAATATTCTTTACACCGAGACTGTACGAGCTTAATCTTAACGTCGAAAACATGTGGTTTCAGCAGGACGGAGCCACGTGACACACTGCTCGACAATCGATGGCAGCAGTTTGTCAGTTGTTTGGAAGACGCATTATTTCACGTAACGGTGACATTGCATGGCCTGCGAGATCCCCTGATCTTAGTGTGTGCGACTTCTTCCTGTGGGGATATCTTAAAGGCAAGGTGTACCCTACACGTCCTGCAACAATGCATGAACTGAAGGAGAACATTGAAAACGAAATCACTGCCATTCCCCAAGATTTGCTGCACCGCGCATTCCAGAGTTTTCATAACAGGCTGTTAGAGTGTGAACGCCGAATGGGAGCACATCTTTCCGATGTCATCTTTAAAAAGTAAAGAGACACTTTTGGACATTTTGATTGTAAAGACATACTGAATAATGGCATACTGAATACATTCACTTTCGTTAATAAATTACAAGTTTTATGAATTTATTCATGGAAATGACGTTAATTCGAAATTTCCCGTTTCCCTGCGCCACCCTGTATATCTCGCGAAAAGAACAGGAAGGTAAACATAGAGGCACTGGAACTCACACGGAGGCTTATCAACGATCATTCCTCCCGCAGACCATTCGCGACTGAAAGACGAAAAAAGGGAAGTGACAATGTCACACTTAGTATCCCCGCCACACACCATAAAATGGCTCTGCGAAATATAGACGTACAAGTTAACCAAGTGAATCTTCCCCGGTAAATAATTTTGGCAGAAATTTGATGACTTCAGATTGCCAGTTTTATGTGTCGGACCACTACCACTAATAAAAATACACACATCAAAAAAGTTTTACATCACCTCGGTTCCGAGAGTTCCGGAACCTGTACCGGAAATTGGGATAGAGATCAACATAATCATCATTTCCGCCCTTTTTGTTGCTCATGAAAACCACACATTGCATGTCATACCACCATACAGCGAGACCTCCAGAGGTGGTGGTCCAGATTGCTGTTCACACCGGTACCCCTAATACCCAGTAGCACTCCTCTTGCATTGATGCATGGCTGTATTCGTCGTCGCGTACTAACCACAAGTTCATCAAGGCATTGTTGGTCCAGACTGTCCCACCCTTCAACTGCGATTCGGCGTAGATCCCTCAGAGTGGCAAGTTGGTCACGTCAACAGCCCTTTTCAATCTGTCCCAGGCATGTTCGATAGGTTTCATGTCTGGAGAACATGCTGGCCACTCTAGTCGAGTGATGTTGCTATCCTTTTGGATAAGATGTGCACGTTGGAGTCGCGAATTGTCTTCCATGAAGATTAATGTCTCGCCAATATGCTGCCGATATGGTTGCACTGTTGGTGAGAGGACGGCATTCACGTATCGTACAACCGTGGCGGCTTACGTCGACCCCACATAATGCCACCCAAAAACATCAGGGAACCTCCACCTTCTAGCACTCGCTGGACAGTATGTCTAAGGCGTTCAGACTGACCAGGTTGCCCCCGAACAAGTCTCCGACGATTGTCTGGTTGAAGGCACATGCGATACTCATCGGTGAAGAGAACGTGATGTCAATCCTGAGCGATCCATTCGGCATGTTGTTGGGCCCATATGTACCGCGCTGCAAGGTGTCGTTGTTGCAAAGATGGACCTCGCCATGGACGTCGGGAGTGAAGTTGCGCATCATGCAGCCTACTGCGCACAGTTTGAGTCATAACAGGACATCCTGTGGCCGCACTAAATGCATTTTTCAACAAGGTGGCTTTGCTGTCAGGAGTCCTCCGAGCCATAACCCGCAGGTAGCGATCATCCACTGCAGTAGTAGCCCTTGGCCGGCCTGAGTGAGACGTCTCATCGACAGTTCCTCTCTCTCTGTATTTATTCCATGTCCGAACAACATCTCTTCGGTTCACTCCGAGACGCCTGGACACTTCCCTTCTTGAGAGCCCTTCCTGGCACAAAGTAACAATGCGGACGCGATCGACCCGCAGTATTGACCGTCAACGACAGACAACACGAGCCGTGTACCTCCATCCTGGTGGAATGACTGGAGCTGATCGGCTGTCGGACCCCCCCCCCCCCACCCGACCCTCCGTCTAATAAGCGTTGCTCATGGACGGTTGTTTACATCGTTGGGCGGGTTTAGTGACACCTCTGAACAGTCAAAGAGACTGTGTCTGTGACAGATTATCCATAGTCAACATCTATTCTCAGGAGTTCTGGGAACTGGGGTGATACAAAACCTGTTTTGATGTGTGTAGTAGCACTGTATCAACGAAAATATAGTTCGACAGATAAAAAGTTTATTCACCAAGCGGTGGCACAAGAAACACATTTAAAAAGTATGGAAACGTCGAAGATTTCAGAGCCAGTGAGTCCTTCCCCTGGCAGAAAGGATGAAGTGGCAGAAAGAGGTGTGAAGAGAAAGCACTTGTGAGTTTTAGGAAATAGGGAGAGTCCCCTTTCTTCTTCTTCGATCTTGTGTGATCACCTCTGCAACGTGCTCCCTTACCGCTCTTCAGGTTGGTAAGAAGTTCTTGGGATAGGGCGTTCCATACCTCCACCAGTTGATAATTGTTATTCGGTCATTGGTGCAGGTGGACGGGCTGCAATACGTTCCCCAACGCACTCCATATGTGTTAGATGGGATTTAAGTCTGGAAAATGGGCAGGGTAGTCCATTCACCGTATATCCTCTCATTCGAAGAGCTTCTCCACCTAAACAGATCGAGGCGGTCGTGCAATTTTAATTTTTAATTTCTCGGTTAAAGTCTTCAATACTGTTTATTTGGTACATCCTAAGGGACCTCATCCAAAATATAAAGCTTTCTGCTTATTAATAAATTTTCGTGGCTGTCTGGCGTTAGTAAATATTTATAGCATTTCTATCACAGATTCTTTTGAAGAATGCAGGTAACATAAATTTAAAACTATTCTGGCAACAGCCTCTTGCATAGAGGTATAAAGTTATTTGGTGTGATTTTAAATATACTTAACTATGAACATTTCTTAATCGAGTTTACTGCAGATGTAATGATCTTAGGTTTTGAATTTGGACTGCATTAATTAACTGTTGTGTGTTTTTTCGTATTTTCTGACTGCATCTGTGTTGCACACTGGACCTGAAGAATTGTCAAATAATTGTTATATGATAGGATTATTTTGTGGTTGGTTGGTGGTGGTTGTTCTGGGGAAGGAGACCAGACAGCGAGGTCATCGGTCTCATCGGATTAGGGAAGGACAGGGAAGGAAGTCGGCCGTGCCCTTTGAAAGGAACCATCCCGGCATTTGCCTGGAGCGATTTAGGGAAATCACGGAAAACCTAAATCAGGATGGCCGGACGCGGGATTGAACCGTCGTCCTCCCGAATACGAGTCCAGTGTCTAACCACTGCGCCACCTCGCTCGGTGATTATTTTGTAATTTCCACTGGGTTCAGTTCATATCCACTTTCCAGCTCGCTCCCTGTCTTTTCAGCTAATTCCGACGAGTCTTGGCAATCAGAAATTAATTCGATGTTTTGTTCCGTCCAGTTATCAGTTTTCTCACTTGCGGTGTGACAACTGGAATTTTTACAATTAAAATCAAAGTTTTCCGTTGTTTATCCTGATCGATGACTGGTGACAAATAAATTGAATACCATTCGGTGTCCACTGTTCATCGATCCTCTAAAGCAGTGGCTGCCAAACTAAGGAAAACGAATACTTCTGAAGAGTAGAAACAGAAGCGTTAAAATTGTTTCAGTCACGAAACGACATTATTTTTGTAGGTCATTTATATCATCATCATTTCCTAAGACTATAATACTGATTATATAAGTCACCTACAGCTACATTTCGACCAAATGTGCTTAAGGTTACAGGCTGTAAAACGAATGTATAAAGTTTAAGAACCTTCAACATCGTAGCGCGTCAGCAATCGTTGGTTAATATATTAAAAAACTAGGCGGGTTTCTAGTTTTTTAATAAATGTATAAAGTTATTCCTCACACAGTCCACCCACTACGCACAGACTTTGTAGCTTGTACCATGAATCTAAGAGACTAAAATTGTGACATACATAACACATCTGGTCAAAAGTATCCGGACACCCCCTGCGTAATGCGGAATTGACCTCTAAATCTCATGATTGACGGACTCCCACTATTAAAGCGGGCGGCGAGTATTGTAACAGCATAAAGGGAACAAATTCGGACGTAGACTAATAATTGGATTTCACATGTATAACACATCCAACAGAGACATTTCAACCCTTCTAAGGCTACTCAAGTCGACTTTTGGCGATGTAACTCTGAAGTGGAATCGCGAAAGGACAAACATAGGTAAACCGAAACAAAGGAGGCCTTGTGTACTGATGGAGAACGACCGCCTAGCATCGTGGAGGGTGGTTGTAAGAAATCGCATGAGATTAGTGGAAGGAATCACACGCGGTTTCCAAAGTGCTGCAAGCAGTCCAGCCAGCACAGCGACTGTGAGAATGGCGTGCAACGGTGGAGCAACGCCTCACGTGCCACACGTGTTCACTAGGACGCTTGAGGTGGTGTCAAGAGCGAAGTCGCTGCACAGTGGGTGTCTGAAAATGAGTAATTAGGAATGAAGGGTCATGCTGTACTCTGTGGCAATCCGATAGGAGTCGTTTGGGATTAGCGAATGCACGTAGCCTAGAATGTTATCTGCCATCAAGTGTACTCGTAACATCGAGGTGCTGAGGAGACGGTGTTACTGTATAGGAGTGTTTTTCGTGGTTAGGGTGTGGTCCTCTTACTGCGCTTATGAAAACACTAACTGCGGAAGGATGTGAACACATTTTATAGCATTGTGTAGTATGTACATAAAGAGAGCTGTTCAGAGACGACGATTGTTTGTATTAGCATGGCCGGCCACTGTGACCGAGCGGTTCTAGGTGCTTCAGTCCGGAACCGCACTGCTGCTACGGTCGCAGGTTCGAATCCTGCCTCGGGCATGGATGTCTGTGATGTCCTTAGGTTAGTTAGGTTTAAGTAGTTCTAAGTTGTCGGGGACTGATGACCTCAGATGTTTAGTCCCATAGTGCTCAGAGCCATTTGAACCATTTGTATTAGCATGATAGTGCAACCTGTGTGTAAAGCAGCATTTGTGAGGGAATGGTTTGTAAACAATGACATTCCTGAAATGAACTGGCCTGCTCCGACTCCCAACCTGAATCCATTATAACACTTTCGGGATGAGTTAGATCGTCGGAATCGCTACAGAACCCAGCACAATCCTTCTCTGCTTTCTGCTCTTGAGGAAGAAAGGCCTGGAATTTCTCCACATATACTCAGACACCTCATGAAAGTGCACCTAGCAGAGTTCAACCTAGCATATAAAAGGGCACAGTTCATCCCCGTTTTCAAGAAGGGACGTCGAACAGTTGTGCAGAACTATAGACCTATATCTCTAACGTCTATCAGTTGTAGAATTTTGGAACACGTATTATGTTCGAGTATAATGACTTTTCTGGAGACTAGAAATCTACTGTAGGAATCAGTATGGGTTTCGAAAAAGACGATCGTGTGAAACCCAGCTCGCGCTATTCGTCCACGATACTCAGAGGGCCATAGACACGGGTGCCCAGGTAGATGCCGTGTTTCTTGACTTCCGCAAGGTGTTCGATACAGTTCCCCACAGTCGTTTAATGAACAAAGTATGAGCATATGGACTATCAGACCAATTGTGTGATTGGATTGAAGAGTTCCTAGATAACACAACGCAGCATGTCATTCTCAATGGAGAGGAGTCTTCCGAAGTAACAGTGATTTCAGGTGTGCCGCAGGGGAGTGTCGTAGGACCGTTACTATTCACAATATACATAAATGATCGTGTGGATGACATCGGAAGTTCACTGAGGCTCTTTCCGGATGATGCTTTGGTATATCGAGAGGTTGTAACAATGGAAAATTGTACTGAAATGCAGGAGGATCTGCAGCGAATTGACGCACGGCGCAGGGAATGGCAGTTGAATCTCAATGTAGACAAGTGTAATGTGCTGCTAATACATAGAAAGAAAGATCCCTTATCATTTAGCTACAATATAGCAGGTCAGCAATTGGAAGTAGTTAATTCCATAAATTATCTGGGAGTAGGCATTAGGAGTGATTTAAAATGGAATGATCACATAAAGTTGATCGTCGGTAAAGCAGATGCCAGACTGAGATTCATTGGAAGAATCCTAAGAAAATGCAATCCGAAAACAAAGGAAGTAGGTTACAATACGCTTGTTCGCCCACTGCATGAGTACTGCTCAGCAGTGTGGGATCCGTACCAGATAGGGTTGGTAGAAGAGATAGAGAAGATCCAACGGAGAGCAGCACGCTTCGTTACAGGATCATTTAGTAATCGCAAAAGCGTTACGGAGATGATAGGTAAACTCCAGTGGAAGACTCTGCAGCAGAGTCGCTCAGTAGCTCAGTACGTGCTTTTGTTGAAGTTTCGAGAACATACATTCACCAAGGAGTCAAGCAGTATATTGCTCCCTCCTACGTATATCTGGCGAAGAGACCATGAGGATAAAATCAGAGAGATTAGAGCCCACACAGAGGCATACCGACAATCCTTCTTTCCACGAACAATACGAGACTGGAATAGAAGGGAGAACCGGTAGAGGTACTCAAGGTACCCTCCGCCACACACCGTCAGGTAGCTTGCGGAGTATGGATGTAGATGTAGATGTAGATGTAAGCGAAGGATGGACACACAAGTATTAATATCCACTCATAGATGTCCGGATACGTTTGGTCAGATAGTGCGGGCTTGAACGTCTCATGAAAGCTCTACCGAGTTGCACGTAGTTCCAGCAAGAGGCCAGAAAATGGTTATTCGTTTCAGAACAGTAAATGAACAAACTGGCAGGACAACAGCTGGCCTATGTAATAAGTACTGGCTGTCTCTGAGCACTATGGGACTTAACATCTGTGGCCATGATTCCCCTAGAACTTAGAACTACTTAAATCTAACTAACATAGGGACATCACACACATCCATGCCCGAGACAGGATTCGAACCTGCGACCTTAGCGGTCACGCTGTTCCAGACTGAAGAGCCTAGAACCGCCCGGCTGTTTTATGGTCCACACGGAATTATAATTGTTATTAGTGGCGGTGGTCAGACACAAAGAAGTGGCAGTCTTCAGTCTTCCTGTTTCCGCCATTTTTAGAAGTAAAAAGTCCATTTACGAAGTGCTTTACAAACGGATTTTAACTTGATTGACATTAAATGGGGGTGCAGCGTTTGGGTAAAAGAATCGTCGCTAGGGAGAGGACTGGTATAAAGGAAGGACGCTTTATAATATCTATCCTGGACTGCAGCTTTCTTTTATGAGAAGCAGTTGTAGGTACCATCAGCGATTCACTGGAATCTGCTTCATTATGCTATAAAAATAGATTATCTTATAGATCTTATAATTAAATTGTTGTTAGAAAGAAGCAGTACTAATTTTCTGGTTGAGTCATTTGTTCGTGGTTTACCAAAACACCTATAAAAACTACATTTATCTTATGTCGTTTAAAAAAGTAAAACCGTTAAACGAAAATTATTTTTCATTGTAAAGTTTTGTTAGACGCTTATTGATAACAGTGAGGTGCTGGGGGCTGGAGGGGGGGGGGGGGGGGAGGACTAACTGATTGCATTCAGGGTAATGGTCTCAGAAAGGCTACGACCCACCGTTCTGAAGTAATGGTTACAGCATGTCTAACGTCACCAAAGAAACAAAGGAACAGGTGAGCTACGATGATGAAACAGAGAATGCAGAAACAAAGGAAAAGAATGGGAGGGAATTCGTGACTTCCAGCCTCACAGGCCGCTGTGGTAGTGCAATGGTGCAATGGTGAAGCTGAAAAGAGAACTCAGAACTCAGATTTACCGTCTCTCATGAGCGGCTGCCTTAAGCGTTTCGGTCGTCCTTACACAGTCCCTAACCGACTCAAGGCTTCCAACTTACCACACTCTGCACTGCAGAGTCCCTCGTACATTAACCCCCTACTCGTAAACTGTTGATTCTCATAGATGTTTGGACGATATTAGTGCTGCCGCACTGAAACAAACGTCAAGTAGTAGCGCTCTTGCAGAAATATATACTAGTATATATTTCTTGTTAGAACGCTGTATGCAGACTTTGTATTTCCTCCGTTGATTGTTTTTTAGCATTTCCTTACAACATCAGCCATCGCCTGTTTCTTAGCTTCGATCGAATTGCACGGAATTCATCGGGGCCAGACCTTTTTCAAAGCAACTAAATGTTGATGCAAAACCAATTGGACCGCAGTGTGAGATATGCCGAAGGATACGTTTCTTTCGCGGTAACCCTCATGCCTGTAATCTTCAATCATAATAAACGTAAACATGAGCCATAGTAGGCTGTAACGCGATGCTTATTTAATCGTGCGATCAGATAATTTCGACAAAGCGTCATTGTCAAGCAAATTTGTAACATCTGCATTTCAAAGCATTTTCAAATCTCTCTTCATTACAAGTAAAAAGTAGCGATATTTCGTCATTTCAGTCATGTCCGCCCACGGCATAGGCAGCCTTTTTTTGGAACAGCAATCGATTATGGTCGACCTTCACGAAATTCAACACCCACATAACCTCAACCACGACGATATCTTGCAAACCAACTGTAAACAGCTTTTTTTCTGAGGGTGACTGTTCGAGAAAAATTGAACGAAGTGATTCGAGAGATTGTCGTTGCTGTAGGACTTTGCGAAAATCGTAAAATAAGCATCTAATGCAAACCTTTATGCGAATGTTCCATTTATTCACAATTCCGTTTCATCGAATGCTTACTGTAAACAGTTTACTCGGCTATTTTCTCAGCTGTCGCTATATTACAGCGAAAAGTGACAAATTTTAAAACAGTAGTAATGTTTGACCCCAATGGCTCCATCAGGTGATCGTTTTTATAAGCTTCAAAGAATACGCTCACCACCCAGCCGCAGTAATAGTAGTTAAGCTGTCAGAGGAAGTAGTGTTTAACTTCGTTTATATAGGACGAACAGAACTCCACCGACAAAATTTCAAATGTTATTCAGGGATGTTTCCTGAATATTTTGGTACCCCTGCTCTCCGGTCTACGTCCTTTCCCTCCCACCCCCCCCCCCCCCCACCCTTCCCCACAGAAAACTACCTTTCTGCAAATTTTTCTACAGAGATATAGCAAATTTTACAATTTGTACGGTAGGCTTAAAAAAATGAAGTGCTATTAAAAATTACTACTTAAATGTGCCATATAGACGAAAAATGTTGCACTCAACAAATTGAATGTATCGTTGTAGTAAGTAAATTACAATTACCAATTTTGTAAAAGAATTAGAAGTAAACAAAACCTATGTCTTATTTTTGTGGCAGCTTTTGCATTTTCACATTATCTTGATGAATGTGTTGTATGATATGGAAATGAAGTCCCATGCTTCTAAACAGAGAGTAGGGGAACGATGAGGGAAAGCCGCACCGCCGTACTAGGCAAGGTCCTAGTGGGGATGGTTTGCCGTTGCCTTCCTCCGACCATAATGGGAATGAATGATGATGATGACACAACACCCAGTCATCTCGAGGCAGGTGAAAATCCCTGACCCCGCGCTCGGGAAGCGAGCACGCTACCGCGAGACCACGAACTGCTGATGATGTAAGATAAAGGGCAGATTTTATTTACTCCTACTAAAATATTAACAGCGTATGAATGATTGACAGAAAATAAAAGAAAAATGGCTCAATTAAATACTGAGAACACGTTCCTTTCCAAGAATTGTGTTCCTATCATAATTTTACTTTACATTTCCTAGCTTCGCGCGCGGAAAGCTCATAATGAAATCAATGAAGTCAAATTTAGCAGGTGTGTCGTACTCTGTCAACAAGATAGCTGCATTTAACAGTCTGCTTCACCTACACTCGACTTTAAGTTATTTCTTATCATTTTTAATTTGCTGAAACTGTGTTAAAATTGCAATAAGTACCATTTGAGCTATTTCGATCTCCTGACCAGCATCTTGTAACCCATATTTCGAAAAAAAATTCAGAATATCCAAATGGGAATCTGTGTCAGTGCTAAAGCTCTCCCTACTGGAATCTGAAAGCAGCTGTTCCGTTTACTAGCTCAACTGCATCGATACATGTTATAATTGGCACCTAAATCTGCTGTACATTTTTCAAAATAAGATACAGAACCCTCATTTATATATGCGTTATATGAGAGATCTGTTTCCCATTTTGCTTATTATTGTGTGAAATATTTTGAGGTAGCCCAGCTTAAACAGTTTTTCACCAATCGTCAGTTGACATAAGTCGGCCAAAGTAGGAAGCGTTCAGTTAAAACAGCATATTGTTTGCTTCAAGACCCACTGGCCAACCTTAGAGATCCTCCAATACCGTAGTAAATTAGCAGCAAAAACTCCATTGTTGAACTTGAGCTAGCTGTATAAACAGCAGCTGTATGAACCACGCTAACATGTTAATACAAGTAGAGGGGCGAAATGCAATGTCTGCTGCGTGACCTTTTTAAAATTTCAAGAAAAAAAATTCAGATTTTGTGAATTAAGTGCCATTCATGATATCTGTTATAATCTAGAATATTCGTAGATCTGAAACCATTGTTACCAAGAACTTTGTGTATTTTATCGGCACGATGTAAGTTTTGAAACTCAAATTGAAGAAAACCATGAAAAAATATATTGTAGCATAATTAATTACATTAATGGTTTATTCTATCTTCTGAATTAACAGTGTAGAAACGTAAGTCGTTATACAAGTTTAGGAACTAAGATAATGATGCTTTTTGTTATGGTTTTCTTCTGTAGGTCTTTGTTCATACATTTTGTCATCCGCATCTGTATTCACATTTTGAATAACATTCCTGTTTTCAATCGAACGTTTCTAGTACCGTGTTCTGGTATCATTTGCCCATTGCTCACTAAAATGCTTCACCAAAAGTTTTCGAACGTCAACCACCTTTGACTGTGCAACGGGATTGTCAATTGGCAATGGGTTTGGAAGCATAGAAGACCTTGTTGTGCATTTACTTAAAATGTGGTTGTCGAGGTTGTTTCTACACTTCACCTGGGCTAGGTTGTGTAGCAGTTCTCGTGCTGTCCATCTTGGCTGTCAACATACTCCGTACTCAGAACTACAGCTCACAGGAGAGAAATTGATATTTGTTCCATCATCCTAGAAACAAGGCAGCGAGAATGGCTCGACCTGACGCAAAGCATTATGGTTGGCGCATTAAAGTTGTAGGTTATGAAAGGGCAAAAAAAAAAGTTTTGTTCACGTTCAGGATTTGAAACATACTCCAATACACAAACCATTATGTTACAGAAAGTGGGTGACTAATGCAAGATTTTTTTCAGGATCTGGTAGAGTTCTGCAATGATAACCAATGGCATGCATAGCTCAGTATGACAGAAACTCGCCCCTCATATGGCATATGAGGCCTACTCGGGAGTAATCATTTCTTTATGTGCTACTTGGACGAAATGACACTTGATACCACGGTGCATTTACAGTCTCGTGCCGAGGGTACAACTGTTTCTCGGTGGCAGAAGATAGGAACACGTGAGGCAGGGAATTCACTTGCCTCTCCCGGTTAATTCTTAGTCTCTGTAGGTTTTTCTACTTTTTATTTTATTTCATTTTTTTTTTTTTTTGTGCCCCCTCTGTGTCTGCGCAGGTACCAATCTCGCCATATTTGTACATATATTGCACTGAAAATATATGAGTAACACTCCATGTACTGCGCATCTTCTCTAGAAACACTTGTTCCATTCACTCATGATACCTGTTGTTGACAACAGCAAACTCCAATTTTCTCTTAAACTTCAAAACTGCGTTCTGTCTTTTTTTTCGGCTGAGTTAGTTGCTTTCCAACAATGACAAACGGCAGTGCGGACAGATTTGCCTGTGGGGAGTTGCACCGCCTGTTGTGAGTTCACTGAATGCAATGGAGTAGCTGCAGAATGACGCATGCTGAGGTGATCACTTATCGACGGCAACCCCATTACACTACTTTTGCATCTTTTTGTAGGTCTTTGCAGTACTCTGTGTATTGTGTTGTCGTATTACAGACGTTTTCACTATTATAAAGGTTTTTGTCATAAATAAAGATAAGTTGGGTGGCAAACTGAATAAATCTTTTTAACGAGACACCGCAGACCAAAGGTCCCTCATACTAAAACACTCAGAAATTATCCCGTGACAACCTCCGAAATTTTGTCAGTGGAGATTTGGTTCACCTTGCAGAACGCTTTGTTGGTGAAGTTGGCACGCTGAGTGTACAACCTGTTATATTACTTATGTCATAAACTAATCGAGAAAAGTTTTTTAGCACATGGGTTTGAGGCGAGTCTGCTAACCGACCAGGTTAATTTCACCGTGCTGCTCTATATACTTTTTCCAGTGGGACTCTAATTGCACAAGACAAATACTGGCTGAATATTAAGAAAACCGAGAAACTGTATGGACGGATTCCTGACTGGGAAATGGAGTGAATAAGGTCGTATGAACATGTGTCCAGAAGAGCATCATTGCCACGATAGATGGCTCTGACGAATGAAGTTCCTCTGGCCGCGCGCCGCGTTCCTCGCGTGTTACAGGCTGTGTGATTGAGCGAGCGTAGTGTAAGCAGCAGAATGGTCTGGAATTCATGTCGGGAAGAAGGCGAGATGGTGTTAACGTTCGGCCAAGCAGATGAAAACGGCCGACAGGCAGCATAGATATACCAAAAACAAGTACTCTCACAGACACCAACCACACCACACGACATTTCAAGCCCTTTTTGGGCGCTTATGTTATCATGAGTCCATTCAAACAGATGACGTGCGGGGCGAACTGCGCGCACACAAGATTTTGAGGGCCGGTTTTTACAGAATACTGAGAAGCACCCTGGTACAAACTCCAGATAAGTGGCCCGCCAACATGGTGTAAGCAAAAGTACGATTATCCTTACACCATGTCTATCACCTGCAACAAGTGCAAGGATTGTCAGCAGCGGATTTCCCTCCATGGGTAGGATTTTGTCGACGTTTTTTGAACCAGTCTGTCACAATTACCGGATTTCTGCCATTAATCCTCTTTACCGAGGCCGGCCGCTGTGGACGAGCGGTTCTGGGCGCTTCAGTCCGGAACCGCGCTGCTGCTACGGTCGCAGGTTCGAATCATGCCTCGGACATGGATGTGTGTGATGTCCTTAGGTTAGTTAGGTTTAAATAGTTCTAAGTCTAGCGGATTGATGACCTCAGATGTTAAGTCCCACGGTGCTTACAGCCATTTGAACCATTTTATAGGGGACTGATGACCTCAGATTTTAAGTCCCACAGTGCTTAGAGCCATTTGAATCATTTGAACCTCTCTACAGACAAAGCAACCTTTACCGGAAATGACATCATCAATCTGCATAATCGTTATCTGTGGGTTGCAAACAATCCTCGGTGGATGGCTGAGGTGTCTCATCGGCATCAGTTCAGCAGTAGTGTGTGGGTAGCAATTGTCGGCGACACATAATCGGAGATTTTATTATTTTACAACGCCTCGACGGAGGAACATACCTGGACTTCCTGTGTTGTAGTCTGCCTCGGCTGCGTGAGAAGATGCCTTTGGCAATGCGACAAAAAAATGGTTCAAATGGCTCTGAGCACTATGGGACTCAACTGCTGTGGTCATCAGTCCCCTAGAACTTAGAACTAATTAAACCTAACTAACCTAAGGACATCACACACATCAATGCCCGAGGCAGGATTCGAACCTGCGACCGTAGCAGCAGCGCGGCTCCGGACTGGAGCGCCTAGAACCGCACGACCACCGCGGCCGGCGGCAATGCGACAGATTATGTGGCGCCTGCATGACGGAGCACCGCCCCACTTCCGCATTACAGTTCGCCGACACCTCAACAACATCTTCCCCGGACGTTGGATAGGACGCGGAGGCCCTCTAGCATGGGCTGCTATATCAACTGACTTGAACCCCTTGGGATATTACCTCTGCGGGAATATGTAAAGCGTTGCGCGTGCTGAACCAGTTCCTGAGGTGCAGACCCTTCAACGGCGTGTTCACGACGCTTGTGAAGCTATTCGGAGAGAGGTCGGAAAGTGCGAAAGATTGCGGCAGTCCTTCCTTAATGCCACGTGTGAACGAGTGCATTTAATTCTATGGAGGCCATTTTGAACATCTGTTGTTGTTGTGACCCCAACTGAATGCAGCTCCGTACTGTGTTCCGGGACGATTTGTTGTTGTTGTACGCACACCGTCCATTTCCGGACATATGTTCATAGGACCTTTTTTCCTGCATTTCCAGTGAGGAATGCGTCCCTGCAGTTTGTCATTTTTATTAAAGTTCACCCCGTATAGTTTGGGTGGCTGTGTGAACGGAGATCTTAATAACAGATATTTTGGCAGAAAAGACAACGGAATTGATACCTGCTTAACTTCAGTTGGACTTCACTCTTCAGTAACTAAACTACTAATACGGCTTGGATGATATGATTTTGAGGAATTTCTAAGTTACAAGTGTTTCACATAGATAGGGTGTTAATAAATACAGGAAGGTGATGCAGAATGACAATCGAAATATGTAAGCATTGATCGAATGTGAATGCCTGGAACTGTTATTCCGACATTTGCCTTGTTACTGAATATATATATATATATATATATATATATATATATATATATATATATATATATATATATATATATATATATGTGTGTGTGTGTGTGTGTGTGTGCGAGTGTGTGTGTGTCTTCTAAGTCCTCGAGTGTAGCAACAGACATGTGCGAGACGACATTGAATAACTTCTAATTTTAAAGTATTTCCCTTACCAAACACTTTCGTTTTCATGTACCCACCAAGTCCCCATAACGCCCTGGATGATTGACAGCTTCGGATGTGCCACGTCCCTGCAGTTCAGGTTCATTTGTCTGAAGGCAATCCGAGCCTCCATAACCAGTCAACTCTTCATTCATTTAGAGGTTCGTTCATTCGCAATTTTGATTAAATCCACTGATTATCTCTACGTAAATCATTTCTCTGTCGATTCTACAATATCGTTTTGAGAGTGCTTCAGAATACCAATTTATATGTAACAAGAGTGAGTAATATCATTTACTTTTGGCATATTTGAATGTGCAAGATATTATATGACTGTAGTATAGTGAAATTTACATTTCAACAAATAATTGTGCTCTATTTCCTTTCTCCTAAGCAAATTAAATTTATTTCATAATGTCAAACAAGCATTTATTTTTTTAACATTATTTTACGAAATCAATATTTAAATTTTTCTTTAGGAGTCTGTTGAAATTGTCATTATTTTTCTCGCGATACTACATGCATTGTCAAAACAGTATTTATATGTTTTGCTACTGGCGTACAGAGAAAAATAAGGTAAGCACATTTATTTTCTCTCTTCTTCTTTTGAGAATAAGAGTTTCTTTGATGTTAAACATAGGTAAATTCTCTTTCCATGAAAGTAATGATGGTCCACAACCATTATTTTGCTTTTCAATCATTTTGTGATTCTGATGTTGCTTTTTGATGCTACGGTTAAATATTCGGTTAGTACATAGGACTATTCACATAATAAAAGAAAGCAATTACCGCCTTGAATTTCTTTATAGTATCTACTGTGTGAAACGCCTTAAGATGCCGTCAGATTTTATTAACAGTTTATTTCACCTGATTTTGTCTTTAAACATTTTTTTAAAATTGCTTTTCTGGAAATTCACGACTTCTAAACATATGAGTAAAAGGGCCTCTTGCCAACGCAAACTGTTTAAATGCTTTACCTAAATTTCCACTTTAACACCTTTAGTGTCAGCCGTACATGACAGACCACGTCGTGTGTGTGTGTGTGTGTGTGTGTGTGTGTGTGTGTGTGTGCGCCTGCGTGTGTACGTGTGTTATTTTGCTGTAAAAATAAATTTTAGCTCCTGCAGGCTGCACGGTTACCAAATTTGCAGTTTTGACAGAATATTGTACAGTAGAATTTTGACTGTCGCGTTTCGCACTTTATCGTTAAAAGCTCTCGCGCGTACGGAAACACGTTAATTATACGTGACATAAACGAATAGTCGTGGTAAACAAGGCGACGTGGAACATCTGTTAAGCTGCTATGATTTTCTGCGTCCGGGTGCTATGTTGCGACACTTATCTGGCAGCCGGAAGATAAACAAACTAAAGAAATTCACTGAGTGCGTACTGTGCTGTGGTAATTGGATCTAGCAGGTCATAAGAATAATACCGACCGCCACGTGTGCACAGGTGCGTAAATAGAAGTGACGTACATTAATTAAGTTCTCAAAATAATTAGCAGTGAACTTGTACGTTGCAGGCAGGATTAATGAACTAAGAGGACGGCTGACATGGATCTGAGTTACGACAACACAGATGTACCGATGCGAGTGCAGCTACGTCTGCGTTAGAGAAGTTACTGTGCAGTGTTCGGAGGAGGGTACATTTTCCCAGCCTGATTCACCTTCTTACCCTATGTTATTCACAAATGATCCGAGGAAAGTGACAATGGTTGGGCGTAGCATTACGTCTCTAGTATATTTTCATAACGGAAATCAAGGAATTCTCCCATATCTCTGCAGCTGTACAACTGGAGGGGAGAGTAATGCATAGTGGCATTGAAAATCAGATCACTTGACGGGAGAACAATTTGCAGTGATTGTTGGAGAATAGAAGCCGCGAATATTCACAAAAGACGAACTTATTCACAGCACTACAGCCCTATATCTGTATGAGAGTTCTACAACATATTTCGAGTTTAAGCATCTGGCTTACCTAGCACCAACAGACTTTCTATGAGGCAGTCAACTTTGATTTCGGAAGAAAATGTCAAATGTTACTTGTCCTCATCAAATTGTGTTCTAAGAGCCATGGATAAAGATAGTTTATTATTACAACGATACCTGAGAATGAAAACACGTCCGCAAGGGAGCAAATCTAAATGCAATGGAACTCGAAATGGAGTACGCACAGAGTTGTCTCACGCGTTACGATCTGCCTCATAGTGCCATGAGATAATATTTCGCCGTTCTATATTTTAGATCAACTTTTTTAGGAATTTGCCGTTAGAAGCTGATATCACGACAAGTAACTCAGCGGCGTATTTTGTGCTAAGTGAATGCTTAAATACTCGGAAAGACGCTGGGGCGATTTCACTCTAAGGGAACGTGGTAAAAAAAATGCAGTAGATGATCAACAATACGCATTATAAATGTACTGCAGCCATTTGCTTTGGTTGGAAGCTGGTAATAGCATCGTGCAATAAGGTGATTTACATACATCAGTATAGGGTTTGGTTGTATCCTACGTTATACGAACTCCAGTTGTGGTATCCTCAGAATGTCATGTATTGACAAATTAGCTTTAGAATCCTTGATGTCTGCCACACTCTTTACAATGAGTTTCATAATACGTTTAAATTTGCTTGCAACTTTGGTATCTTGACAACAACGTTCGACTGTTAACGCGTGAGCTCAAATATTTTCTTCAGCTGGCTTCTGGAAACAGTTTTTTGAAACTTTAAGAATAGTCTTCTTGCGATACATGTCATCTCTTTTTCATTGTTTAGCACCATTTCAGTGAACGATGTTGCAGTGCCCCTCCGCTGAAAAAAAATTTGCTGTTTTTCTTTGAATCTACTGTATGTGTTCATGCATTCCGGACACGTTTAACAGTTCTCCACAATTGCTGAAACGAAAACTTCTGACGCAACCTCTTCCATCAATATGCTGCACTTCTTCGCAAAGCTCAAAACAAACGGCAGTCTTACCTTTGCCTCATTTGTCACCTGTTTCTGTGCTTTTTCTGTCATATATGGCTTGTAATTTAGTAGTCATCCTTAGATATTTAATGTCGTAGATTTTGGATGTGCACAAACGATATCGAAAATATTCATCTACTCATGTAAATTCCTTTGTACTTATGTTCGATGGATATAACGCCAAGTTGCAACAGCAATCAAGTACTTACTCGGTAAGTTTCCCGATTTCAGAGAAAAAAATTCTCGGGATACCACTCCTTTTGAAAACGATTGCAATGTAGCTTGTGACTTCCTGTCGACAGCGGGGTCATTTAGAGACGCATCAGCAGCTCATTTGCGGAAAAATAAAGGAGGGAATCGACCCTGGAATTATAGAAAAAATCACCTTGGTATTTGCTTGAATGTCGAGGAATACTGCAATCAACAAGCTGCTTCAGAGAGTGACATTTGTAATCTCCATGTCATTTATGTGTGTTATGCAGCTAACAGCTCCATCACTCGTTGTAGAGCCAAGTTTACTTCTGAGAATGTCTCAGAACGATACACTGTGATTGCTTATCTGGACCGATTTACGACAAGCACATAACTTTTCCATTGAATAAAAATACGGTGACCAAGACAAAAACAGTTTCTTACATGGAAGATTCACGTGCTTTGAAAAAGCGTCGAAGCACAAAAATTACGGATTTTCTGTTCGTAGTTAATTAGATCAGAAGTGTTCCTTCACGGCGTATCTATTGCCGCCTAAGTATTATATACTATAAAGTAATATTATTTCTTCTGAGAGAGGTGATCAAAAAGGACTAAAATCAACAGTAGATTATATTTTTTGACAAGGTGTTAAATGATAAGAGGAATAAGGATGGAATCGTATCGTTTTGTGCGAAACCAGCGATACTGAAATGAAACCACGAACACAGGATTTCTCATAGAGATAAGTAAAATATTTTAATGGAAAGCATCATCCAGCCACTATCGCTTCTGCCTGATTTCGTTGCCTCTTTTTGCATGCGCGTTGTCCTAGGAATATAAACAGTTTGAACCGACTTACAAAAAGTGATTGATAACCACGTTATGGATGGTTGCTGCATTCCACCAATAACATTCTGTGTTACACAACCAACCCCCACAGTTCTCAAGACGTAACATTCACAACATGGCAGAGATTCTGCTGACAGTAAACGGACGCATGGAAAGAGAACTGTAGATATGTAGATGCAAGAAAATGTTGCCTAATACTGACACAGAAGGTACACACTAACATTTTTTTGAGGATAAAGAGTACAGCGACCTAGTGTTGAACAAAACTCAGCACAAAGAATAATATACTAATCTAATACTATAAAGATGCTAGGAATGGAATTTTTTACCTATTTGATTTTTTTCCTATCAATGGCGTCAGTTCAGCTCTTCTTGATCCAATACATGTTTCGTAGTGGTATGTACGCGGTAACTCAGTTTACTAACAAACTTTAGTTAGGCGAAATGATACTCATGGTTCGTTAAATAGAAGCCATTATTTTAGGTTTCTTTCAGATGAGAGTCTTTGTGAAAGAAATTACTAGATCGATATCACTATCCGTATATTCGTAATACGCACTCATGCCACTTTTGTTTTTTCCTTTGTTTACCCTGACCAAATTATGGGCCTAAGTGTGTCTCAGACTGCGAATCATCGTCTCGGATACATCAAATATTTTAAATCGTAACCGATGTTTAACAGCGATGGTTAAAGAATTATTACATTATTTAATTTGTCTTTTTCTTGGCACCGTGTGGCGAGCAATGAGATAGGAAAGTTCGTCAAATTATCGGGATGTTGTCAAATCAGGCGATACTGAAAGAATTAGATTATGAAATCAGACACTAGTCGTAGTCAACAGAATAGCTGACGATGGCTGAATTAGAGAGGATGTAAAATGCAAATTGGCAATAGGAAGTAGAGCGTTTCTGGAAAAGACACATATTTTTGACAATGTATATAAATTTATTTATTTTATTTTATTTGTTTATTTATTGAACCTGATCAGATCAGAGCCTTCAGACCTTCTCTTACATCGGAGCAGAGTTTCACACTTGCAGTACCTTCTTTACGTCTTAGTTACTTGAGAAATGACGATAATTTTAATATGACAAATAGTAACGATATGATTTGAATATCTGTAGATGCAATGTGAATAGATAGTACTGACTAAGGGCTGATAAAGACAATACCAGCAGTAGTTCAGCAATAATAATAATAATAGTGGCAGAGATAAAAGAATTTAAGAGTCAGGAAGTCATTTCTGAAACTAATTGTCTGAAGTGTAGTCTTGTACCGAAGTGAAACGTGGGTGATAAGTTCAGGCAAGAAAAAACAGTAGCTTTTGATACGTGGTGTTACAGAAGGATTTTTATTATTTGAAAGATAGATCAGATAGATAATAGATATTTCGAACTGATGAGAAAAGAAATTTATGTTTCAGATTGACTAAAAAGAAGGGAGCAGGTGACAGGACACATCTTAAGCCATTAAGGAATTGTCAGTATGATAAAGCAGGACGCATCGGGGAGGGTGGGGGGGTACGTATAGTAAGAGGGTGATCTAGGTTTGATCGCACTAAGCATCTTCAAGTGGATGTGCAACTGTTCCTACATAACTTTATGCAACCCAGAGTAGTTACATTTGCGATTTGCATGTAAATGTGTTCTTTAATGTTTTGATACAATAGTTGCAAGAGAAAACCAATTAACGTACAATAATAAGAAGAAACAGCAGCTTCGGAGTGAAATGCTTGATTGAGCCGTATTTCATAAATAATTTGGACCAACGACAAAACTGGATATAGTATTAGCAATCACATACAGTGACAAATACTCAAGGCACGCTTTTCGAAAACAGTCGACGAATATAACTTTATCCGTTCCACTACGCATTTCTCTGCTCCGATGATAGCCTGTCGATATTGTATAGTCTTTGCACGCGTAGGTCTTAACTTCAGCGTTAGTGTGACACGGTTCTCGCACTCGAGGGGACAGCGATTCGAAGTTACTTATTGCCATTCGGATTTAGGTATTCCTGGGCCTCCCCAACTCACTTAAAGACAACTACCGGCATCGTTCTTTTGAACAGGACACGACCGATTTCTTTCCTCATCCATCCTCAATCCAAGCATGTCTACAACGTTAAATCCTAAACTCCCAGCCTTGATTTTTCTAGCTATGACGAAAACAACCTTGTTATTCGAAAAGTGCTCACTCCTGTAAATGGTAATACTAATATTGGTCACATGTGTAAAGGGTGACTAACCGGTTACATTTTCTTGAAGATTGCACTATGTATGTCACAAATAAGATTAGGCCTCTTTCCATTGACTGACGTTGTTCTTCCCATTCTTACTGAGAAGATATTACTTTGCATCCCGTTTAGAACATTTACTTAAGAAAAGGTGTCCATAAAGTCCTGCTGTCACTTCAAAAAATCTGGACTCGGAAACTATTAGAGCTAAAGAAACGTGGTTTGTTATAAAATGTCTAACAACTCTGTAAGACTTTATTTTTGCTTGTTCATTGCTGCAGATTTGGCTTGGAATGCATCAAAATGACGACGAACAGGAGAATGCGAATTGTCTATGCCAGTACTGAAGAACACCAACGGCAAAAGCAAGCATAATGAGACAGAGAATGTCGTGGTGGTCCCATCACATGACCCTTTGTGCTCTCCCGAAGTCACGTCATTAGACTTTTTTATTGAGGGGGGGGGGGGTTACCCGTACGTCAAAGATCGCATATACAGCTCAGTCAATGACACTGCTGTCCTTCTTGCACGAATCAATTAAGGAATCAGGACTGCTACTTGCTACTGTTGCAACGCTGGCAGGTGCACTCGAATGTCACCCTGTTCTTCTACAAGTGGGTCACACTCTGAAATTCAGATTTACCAGAAAAAAAGTTTGAGAGCTGCCAAACGTTTCGCAACAAACCGCAATGCTCTATTTCTAATAATTTCCAAGTTACGATCTTTAAAATGGTAGTGCGACTTTATGGGCATATAAGTAGCATGATCCGCCCAGGAAGTAAAGATTGACATGATACATATTTGATAACGGAAGACTAGAGTAAAAATGTAACTATAATATTGTGAAACAGGTATCTCATGTGTGCTAAGAGACACAAGAGCAGACATATATGCGTTTATCGTCTGGCAGACTGCCATGTCAAAAATGGGCATACATAGCAATTTCAAAGTTATGAAAAGCACATTAAAACGAAAGTCATTTAGGAGCCAGTGTGAATTTACTAATTTCTCGAATAAGCAAGCTACTGATATTGAACGATACATTCCGCGCTTTATCCATGGTTTATTTAATTTGCATATCAATAGAAGAACATGAGGCTGAAGACATACAGAAGCACTGCCAGTGATGTCCTATTGAAACATAGTTTGTACTTTTACTCTCATCTTAATATAACGTTAATGCTATATGCAGTTGTTCTGTGAGAAGAAATGTTTTTAATACCTTAATACGGGAAAGGAGGGGCGCTCCCCACAAGGAAAAGTGTAAAAGCTGTAGCAGACGATGAAATAACTTCAGCTTTGTTTAATATAACACAGGCAACGTAGGGGAACTCACGATGGTCACAAAGACTGTAGTCTTTAGAAGTAATAGTCATGATGTCCATTGCTTGTGTCATATAATTTCATTTTGTTTGTTGCCCATTGCAGACAGTTTTGAATAACATTTCGCTCTTTGACAGTGTATAATGTTTATCAATATTAAATATAATAGCCTCTGGCTGGCAGCCCCATCTTAATTCCCCAAATCTATCATGTACTAAAAAAAATACACAATGATTACCCCGTGATTCACTAAGTTTTTGTCAAAGAGGTGATCCTGATATCTCTTCGTCGTTCGTATTTATATTCGGGCGGTAAACTACTGTTCTTTCCGAAAGTAATTTATTTTTGTCAAGGGAAAGGTTCTCCGAGAGACAACGCCGAACCGTACTGTTTATTGTCGTAACTCTGAAAGGTGGCTCGCATTGTGAAATACGTGTAACAAAGCCGAGATGTACGAGGACCAGATGTACTTGCACCATCCAAAGAGTTCGCCAAAGCAATGGTAAGATCCATTAATTTCAATTCTATATTTCACTGTATAAAATAAGATTTATTTCCTTACGCACACAAAAAAAAAATCGTTTTCAGGTGCACCTAGAACTTGCAGGTTCAAGTATGATGCTCGCAACTTGAGATGGCAGGCGCGTTGAGAACCCTTTTCTGATTGCAGTGTACGTTACTTCTCGAGAAGTATGTAGCAATAAATTCTTCTGCCTAAGAAAAATTATTTACAGATATTTGAAGAAATATTTCACTTAAAAAAGGAATAACGTAGAACATTTAGTACCGGAATTCCAAGAAAACAAATAATTAAGATAGTGAATGAAAAATATATATTTTCTTCATATAAACATAAAATTATATAAGATATAATCCTTTGATAACGTCAGCACCTTTCGATAAAGGTGTAAATACGGATGTTAAACCAGCTGGTAGGATTTCACAGTTATGACAACGTACAAAGCGAACTTCCCCTTTTTTTTTCCAATGATACGAGAGCGCAACAGTTTCGAAGTACGTGGTACAGTTATTACTCGGTTAAAAATAAATTGTCCTTGCTTGCTGGTACTTCACTGCTTTCTTTTGTCGTAATAGCAGCAGGCACTATGAAGGCACGTATTATGAATACGCCACCAGATGTCGTGCCTAGATAATTACAGAGTACAAAGTCGTAAAGCATTCGTTTCATATTGTCTGTCGACTGACTGTTCATTCGTGAGAAGCATATTGCGACTAAAAAATAATACTACACGCTAGTGTTCCTTTTTCTTATGGAAAATAATAATATGACACTGACCTGTGATCCCTTTCACGTGACCCTTGCGCTTATATCATTCGCAGGTTTCCAGAACAATAATATCGTAACTCTGCATAGGAAAGCGAACATCTACGTGACCACTACTGAGTTCCGACAAACGAAGCAGTGGAAAAAATCGCTGAGATCGTACGATGTTTCTATGTTGTTATACAACCATTGAGACGAATAAAAATATTTTTAAGATATTTCTTTCAGTTCTTCTCTTTGCATCTGCAGTACTTTAAGATGTGTAAAGCGTCCCCTCCTTCTGCCCCCCCCCCACCCCCCTCCCCTCCAACTCACCATCAAGAGTGACTAACCGAAGTTCTAAGTTGACACAATGTCAGTAAAAGAGAGAGGAAAATATTGAAGTATTTTAATCTGTTAAGTATTCAGTTGATCTGGAAGGTGGAAGGTGGAAGACATATCGCACATGATTTAAAAACATTTATATCCTGTATGAACTAGTGTGGAGGAAACTTTAGGACTGGCTGTGAGACAAATGAGAAGAATATGGTATAACTTCTAAGAATTTGAAACATATCTGACTTACTTCCTAAACGGTAAGAAAGAAGATTTTAATGTTTTATCAAGCTGGTTAGCTCAGCCTGGTGTTTTGTAATTAATCAGCCAATCAGACTTCCCCGAACTATTTTTTAACTTTTATACTATATCTCAGTTGCGATATTAATCGTACATCTTGATATCGGCTAAGACGGGGTGGATGAATTTTACTGAATATGAGAGAGAGTATCGTTTTAAGAGAAATTCTGCTTTACGCACGTTTGGTTTCAAGTTTTAACTGCAGTCGTCTCTTGCTATTCTAGTCAGGACACCAGTTTCCACGGTACTGAGCGAGCTAAATCCACAAACAAAGAAAGGTACACACACACACACACACACACACACACACACACACACACATACACATACACACCGAAAGCGTTACACGTTGGACCACTGCTGTGTTCCTTGAATCTCGACACGATACTGGAATCTGTCCACGAAACTCACCTGTGGATAACGAAGACAATTTTTTTCACGGCCGCCACGCCGCGATCATTTCGCAACGGCTGCCTGCGAACTGGCCGGCTGGCGGCGGTGGATACCGCGCAAAGGAAGCGGACAACGGATGTGATCCTCGCGTAATCGTGGTGGGAGAGGCGGGGCCGGAACTGTGATCGACCCCGGGTTCGACCCCCGCGGACGCCTTATTAAGTGGCGCCACTGGAGAATTGTATGCACGGGAGGTGTACCCGGTGGGCGGGCGGAAAACACCGATATCTGTAATGGCAGGAGTGTGAGGAGAAGGGAGGAATGCAGGAGAGAATGGAAGTTGAAAGGGTCGGTGAGGGGTTGGGGAGGGGAGGGAAGGTGCCTCGGGGTACATAGGCGACCACGCACGGCTCCGATCTGATCACGTGTACAATGCCGCACGGCGCATCCAGGCAGCTACGATTCGGCCGCTCTGTGCTGCTAGCAGGAGTATTCACTCATTCACACACACACACACACACACACACACACACACACACACACAGAAGCAAACACGCACACATGCAGAGACGACGGAGGACGCGCAGCACGGTCTCCAGAATGTGTCTTTCCCCTGTGTGTGTCTGAGGTCCGGCGCAAGTGGAATAACATGAGCGCGCAGTGGGTGGGGGAACGGGTACGTACGCTGTGGGTGGGGAAGGGGGAGTGACGGCCCCACCTCCCCTCCCGGCGGGTTTGAAACAAAACGCTCTGGGCCCGCCCGCCTCGGCGCGAGGGAGGTGGGAGGGGGGGACGGCGAGGCCTGGTGGAGGGGGTCGGGGGTACCGCCCCCTCGCCGCGCTGGTTGGCGGGTAACTACCGCGAGAAAAGGATTGAGTGCGTGAGTGCGTGGCTGCGTGCCTGCGCTGCGTGAGCAGCGGGGAAGGCCTCCCCCACACCACGCGGCCACTTCAGCGTGTGTGGCCTGCCAGACCGCCCACATACTCGGCGCCACCTGCGCACGTACGTGTATACGCGGGAGGCGTGTGGGATAGATACACACGAGCGTGGGTGGAGCGGCTGAGGTGGGGGGGATGGGGAGAGAAGTTACTATTTTTTTGCCTAGGCTGGAGCGGCGTGCCCAAGTATGCCGTCACTAACGCCCGTACTCTCGTGTTTTCCTGCTTATTATTATTAAAGGGGAAGAAAGGGAAAAAGGGAAGGGTTGAGTCGCACGGAGTATGGGTGAGAGAGCGAATGAGGGGAAGGCGAAGAATGAAGACGAGCGCTGACTGCGTGTAATAAGGTGGAGGGGGGCGTGACGGGAGGGGTGGGAGGCACTGTGGTCTGTGGGCGGAGCCGACCGCAGCGCCGCCGTACTGCGTCACAAAAGGCGTCGTGCTATTTATAATAAGCGAGCATCGCTGCGCCTCGGCGCCACGCATATGTTTTGTTCTGGACTCCTCCGTGCGTGCGTGCGTGTGTGTGTGTGTGTGTGTGTGTGTGTGTGTGTGTGTGTGCGTGCGCGTGTGTGTGTGTGTGTGTGTGTGTGTGTGTGTGTGTGCGCGCTTCTCTCAGCCCCGGTGGTCTTGTTGTGGAGGTAGATGGAATGGATGAGGGAGAGCAGAGTGGGGCGGGGAGGGGGGCATGTATAATGAATGAGAGCAGACGCCACGTCGTGTCCCGGCAATCACTCCGAACGGAGAGGACTGGCCACGCACGGCGGCCACTAAAAAAGCGAACCGCGCTCGCGCGGAAATATTTTTTTATTAAATATGTTTAAGACTGGGAGAGAGAAAGATGATCCCACCGGCCCTGTGCCGCTGCCTAATTTGGTACCCCTGGTGGACCTAAAGTCGACCTTCCTGTGTCCCTTCCTTTTTTCATTTGCCTCCTTCCACCTTCCCCCTATACGCCCTTATCCGCGCGCGCGGGCGGGTCGGACGCGACGAATCGCGGCGCTCACGAGGGAATGCGGCGCCGCCAAAGTCCTTTCTGCCGGCGCGCGGCGGCGCCGCGGCCGAAAATTTACGACCGCGTCCGTCTCTCCGCTGTCTGATGCCGGTACGGTGGGGAGAGAGAGAAAAAGAAAGGGAGAAAGAGTGAGAGAGAGACATAGAGAGCACTCACACGTTTGGCGGCTAGCTGCCATGCAGGGGTATTGCTCACGCGCTTCGTGTCGCAGAGTTAGAAAAAAACAATAGGACTTCAAAATAAAATTTAATACACACACACACACACACACACACACACACACACACAATAAGAAGAATGTCGTGAAAATATGCTGTTTAGCTTGAACGTTCAGGGAGAAGAAAAGAACACTTTAAGGTTTGCCGACGATATATTAATTCTGTCCGACACGTTAAGAGACAGCATTAGTTAAATGGAACGGATAGCACATTGAAACTGGCAGAAGCCAATTTCGGGGAAGATTAGTATGGCTTCCGCAGAATTGCAGGAACACACGAGGCCGTCCTGACCCCACTACTTAGAATGCAGGCTGAGAACGAAAAACCTACGATTGTAATATCTGTTGACTCAGAGAAAGGTTTTGACAGTCTCGAACACACGTTTTGGAATTTTGAAGGTGGCAGGAGTAGACGATCACCATCATCATCGTCATCACCTTTCTTTCAGGGATTAGGCTGTTGCCTGTTCAGAACTCACAAACAACATTATTCCCAATTTTTTTCGAATTATTCCATTATTTCTTTTCCCATTCGGGGAGACAGACGTTTACTAGCGTAATCAAGAAGAACAGAGACAAAACTCTTACACAAAATACTTAGCCCAAATCGTAAGAACGGGTCCAAACTAAGAAGAAATTCAAAACAAGAAATAATTTCTAAGACAAACAAAATTACGTACTAAATGAGAGAAACACATTTCGGTTTGTGGACACGTAACGAGAATGAATTATAACAAAAAGAACGTATCTTCAGTACCATTCTGACTTAAACCGAAAACTAAATTACCGTGGTACATGGGCATCAAAATAGATGTAAAGGAAAGTGGTATACTACCAGAAGTCTCGTAAAACCAAGACAGCAGTTGTACTGACAGCCGGGACTTTTCAGAGATGAGAGGTGACCAACTTGTGGTAAACGGTCAGATGAGCGTCGCACCACACACAGTGGACTGATGAAAAAATTAGAGAAACTGAGAGGAATTGTCGTAACGGTTGTGAACCTACCGTGGAACTTGGATGTTCGAAATACGAAATAAATCAAAATGAAAAATATGTAAAGACCACTGATCTCTGAAGACAAAGAGCTCTGCCCGAATATGAGACGTGTTATCCGAACCGCATCCGAAGATTTTCTGTCGGCATCCACGGATATCCGTACTTTGTAATCCATTTTACATGGTTCAGAATGCCGAAGTAATGCGGAGCGATTGCTGCTAGGCTAAATTTTTGTCTGCTGAACTCGGGCCCCGTAGTTCGTCGACGAGAAACGTAGGAACCAGAAAAAATGTTCAAATGTCGCTGGGCACTATGGGACTTAACATCTATGGTCATCAGTCCCCTAGAACTTAGAACTACTTAAACCTAACTAACCTAAGGACATCACACAACACCCAGTCATCACGAGGCAGAGGAAATCCCTGACCCCGCCGGGAATCGAACCCGGGAACCCGAGCGTGGGAAGCGAGAACGCTACCGCACGACCACGAGCTGCGGACTAGGAACCAGACATGACCACATTTTAACAATACATAGACTGCCATGTTCTTAATATTCTCCATAAATTACAACTTTCAATCGTAATTAATGAAAACCAACTTTGTGGGATTTTCCTCATCAGGTATCAGAAAAAATACGAAGTCACATGTAGTCGTTTTACAACTTATGTCTCTTATCACAAAGTGATTAAAGTTATCATTAATTACTTGTAATGTTAAATCATCTTAACCTTGGAGGCTCCTCACATAATAACTGTTGTGTTGTGTAGTTCAGGTGAAACGTTGGTAGAATCACTATTGCCATACCGAACATTATTTGTGATGTATACGATGATCAAAGAAGAGACCGGCTATGAAACAAAGATTCCAGTGGAAAAGTATCCAAAAAGAACCGTCAGGTAACTTTGTGTCAGTGTCCCGTGATTGCATAAGTGAGACCTGTTACTGCAGAGAAATGACTGCTGTTGGAACGGTAACAGGACGCACGTGTAAGTGTACTGCAAACAAAGAGGAAGGGTCGTGCAGATGTCAAAAATGCATCTGTCCTTTCTAGGACACCAAGTATTCAAGCCAATGTAGCGGAACACCATTTCACATAGATTATATCTGAGACAAAAATAATTTTTATTCTCTACTGCATGTAATGCAGATAGACTAAAATCATAATACGAACACTGTCCTTAAACTTTAACCTCTCTATAAGATATAAAAAAGTAGTATAACCATGTAAGCCATACGAATAATAATAATAACATTCTCTCTATGGTGGTTTAGTCTATTCTAACCCTCCTTGACCCCTTGGTCCACAACACGCCAATTTCTTCTGCCCTGCACTATGTCCAGAATTCTATTACTTCTGTAATGCCATCAATACATCTCGTCTCTTGCCGCCCTCTTCTCCTTTTACTTGTTAAATTACCCAGTATTACGGTCTTTCCCAACGAATCATGTTTCGTCACGATGTACCACAAGTATGTTAGCTTCTGTGACACTTTTAGACCCTCCACCGAGAAATCTGGTTTTATTCGCTGTAATACTGAATTATCCATTCTCTTTGCACTGTATGGAACCCTAAGAAGTTTTCTGCAACGCTACAGTTCAAAGTCGTCTATACTACGATTTCCACCTTTCTTTGTGTCCAGGTCTCACATTCGTATATCACAACTGGAAGGACTACAGCCGTCAATATACGGATCATCGTTGTTAAAGTTATGTCTCCACCCCTTAAAACTTCGTCAGCATTGGACATTGCCTTTCTACCAAGTAACAAGCATCCCTTCATTTCGTGCCTGTAGTTACCATCAGCATAAATCTGGGACCAGACATAGTTAAAAATAGAAATTATGTCCAATATTTATCCTCCTACATGCCATGAAGTGGAAGATGTCTTTGCCATAATTTTCGTGTCCTTGACATTCAGCTTCAGTCCAGACTTCACCCTTCTGTCTTTCACTTTCATGAAAAGAATCTTTAACTCTTCTTCATTTTCTGCCATCAGAATGGTATCGCCTGCATATTAAAGATTATTTATTTTTATCTCAGATATTTTAATTCCGGTTTCCTCTTCACGTGTCTCGACACTGATCACGTTGTGCTCTTCATACAGGTAGAATAAATGATGTGACAATATACAGCCTTATTATACTTCTTTCTGAATATTGACCCAGTCGTTGCTACATATAGCCTTCTCATTCTGGATTCGTGGTCTGAGTATAAATTCCGTATGAGATAGGTAGGATGATATCGTGCTCACATGCTCTTGAGTACTTCCCATAATTTGCAGTACACCCAGTCAAAGGAGTTGGCATGAGTAATAAAGCAGAGATTCAAATCTTTCTGAAGTTATCTTGCCTTGTCCACAATCCATTGGATGTCGCTAATTTGATCTTTGGGTTCCCTCTTCCTTTACGAAATCCAAGTCCATATACTGGCAAAGTCTGTTTTATCAGGTTTTAAGAATTCAATTGCTAGGATGTGAGATGAGTGCAACTGTTCGGTGATTCTAACAATTTTTGTTAATTCCCTTCTTTGAAATCATGATAAATTCTGAAATTTTCCAGTATTTTGATAACTGTTGGTTTCTCCATATTTGCTGATGTATTGAGTGCAACACATTCATCGCATTCTCTCCAATGACTCTGGACAACTCTTCAGGAATTCTATCATGTCATCTTGTTTTGTATTTAGTAATATTTTCTAGCGTCACTTTGACTTAACTGTCTAAAAAATCTGGTTCTGATACTAAGATCAGATGGACTTCATCATCCTCAGTAATCAGTTCTTTCTTATACAGATTTTCTACGTATTCTACCCATCTTTCTTTAACGTCTTCTACTTCTGTGGGATCTTTATCATTTTTATCTCTTATCATTCCAGTTTCCGTCTGAAATTTTCGTTTGATGTCTCTAATTTTCTTGTAATCATACCTTGTCTTCCCCATTCTGTTAAGTTCTTCAAATTCTTTGCAATTTTTATTTTAGAAGATGTTCCTGTCTCTTCGAACTAATTTACGAAACTTTGTCGTAATGCAAACATTACTAAATCGAATTTAATTTTTGCATTCCTTCCTTCATCAACAATTCACAATGCCTCACGTGATAATCGTTTAGCTTTCTTGTTATTCTTTTTTCTTGGGAACGTGTTTTTCTCCTACCTTCTTATAGCATAGGATACCTCTGCATGCTTTTAACGACGAAGTAATTATTGTTGCTGATATCCGTAGATACACCAGCAGATATCCAATCAGCGCTGACTTTTATCCGCAAAGTAGTCATCCCTGTAAATGATGTTGTTGTTTTCGTGGTCAGTCTGAAGACTGATTACATGAAGCTCTCCTCACTAGTCGATCCTGTGCAAGCCTCTTCATCGCTGCATGACTATAGCTTCCTTCATCCATTTATACCTGTTTGACCTCGCTGTACGATTTTTACTTCCTACCCTAGTCTAGTACCAAGTCGACGATTCACCGATACGTTAGGATGTCTCCTATCAACCGATCCATTCAGTCAAGTTCTGCGACAAATTCCTTATTTCCCCAGTTCTATTCAACACCTCGTCATAAGGTAGTCGACCTGCCGTATTGTAATCTTCAATCATCTTCTGTATCGCTACATTCCAACAGCTTCTATACTCTTCTTATGTAAACTACTTATAGTAGACGATTCACTCCCGTAAAAAAATAACTCCAGACATGTACCGCCACAAAAGTCATCCTAACACTTCACTTTATACACGATATTAACAAATTCCTGTTTCTGTGAAATACATTTCTTGCTGTTGGCAGTCTGCTTTTCATATCCTCTCTTCTCCGGCCATCATCAGTTATTTTACTGGCCAAATAGCAAAACTCATCTAGTACTTTTAGTGTCACATTTTCGTATCTAATTCTATCAGCATCACTTGGTGACATTTTGCCCATTCAGTTACCCTTGTTTTGCTTTAGTTGATGCTATTCTTAAAGCTCCTTTGAAGACACTGTTTATTCCGTTTAACTACTCTTCGAGGACGTTTGCTATCTCTCACAGAATTACGTCTTCAGTAAGTTCTTAGTTCTTCTCCGTGAACTTTAATTTCCTTCGCAAATTTCCCCTTCTACATCTACATCTACATCCATCCTCTGCAAGCCACCTGACGGTGTGTGGCGGAGGGTACCTTGAGTACCTCTATCGGTTCTCCCTTCTATTCCAATCTCGTATTGTTCGTGGAAATAAGGATTGTCGGTATGCTTCTGTGTGGGCTCTAATCTCTTTGATTTTATTCTCATAGTCTCTTCGCGAGATATACGTAGGGGGGAGCAATATACTACTTGTCTCTTCGGTGAAGGTATGTTCTCGAAACTTCAACAAAAGCCCGTACCGAGCTACTGAGCGTTTCATCTGCAGAGTCTTCCACTGGAATTTATCTATCATCTTCGTAACGCTTTCGCGATTACTAAATGATCCTGTAACGAAGCACGCTGCTCTCCGTTGGATCTTCTCTATGTCTTGTATCAACCCTATCTGGTACGGATCCCACACTGCTGAGCAGTATTCAAGCAGTGGGCGAACAAGCGTACTGTAACCTACTTCCTTTGTTTTCGGATTACATTTTCATAGGATTCTTCCAATGAATCTCAGTCTGGCATCTGCTTTACCAACGATCAACTTTATATGACCATTCCATTTTAAATCACTCCTAATGTGTACTCCCAGATAATTTATGGAATTAACTGCTTCCAGTTGCTGACCTGCTGTTTTGTTGCTAAATGATAAGGAATCTATCTTTCTATGTATTCGCAGCACATTACACTTGTCTACATTGAGATTGAATTGCCATTCCCTGCCGGCCGATGTGGCCGTGCGGTTCTAGGCGCTTCAGTCTGGAACCGCGTGACCGCTACGCTCGCAGGTTCGAATCCTGCCTCGGGCATGGATGTGTGTGATGTCCTTAGATTAGTTAGCTTTAAGCAGTTCTAAGTTCTAGGGGACTGATGACCACAGATGTTAAGTCCTATAGTGCTCAGAGCCATTTGAACCATTTTGAGCCATTCCCTGCACCATGCGTCAATTCCCTGCAGGTCCTCCTGCATTTCAGTACAATTTTCCATTGTTACAACCTCTCGATATACCACAGCATCATCCGCAAAAAGCCTCAGTGAACTTCCGATGTCATCCACAAGGTCATTTATGTATATTGTGAATAGCAACGGTCCTACGACACTCCCCTGCGGCACACCTGAAATCACTCTTACTTCGGAAGACTTCTCTCCATTGAGAATGACATGCTGCGTTCTGTTATCTAGGAACTCTTCAATCCAATCACACAATTGGTCTGGTATTCCATATGCTCTTACTTTGTTCATTAATCGACTATGGGGAACTGTATCGAACGCCTTGCGGAAGTCAAGAAATACGGCATCTACCTAGGTACCCGTGGAGTCTCGTGGACGAATAGCGCGAACTGGATTTCACACGACCGTCTTTTTGGAAACCCATGCTGATTCCTGCAGAGTAGATTTCTAGTCTCCGGAAAAGTCATTATACTGACTCCTTGTGTCACTTATTACTTGCTCAAAGTAATTTTTACGGGTTGAGTTATATTGAGGACACGCTTACAGCCCAGTGTCACTGCTTTCTAAACTGCGATTTCCCTTTCATGTCCTTCGACGTTTATAACAGCAGTCCAGCTTCCTAAAAGCTGCGCATTTTCGCTCCCTCTATTTTGACACTGCTACTATTAGAATTTCAAAGAGTGTATTCCAGTCAGCGTTATCGAAGGCTTTCTGTAAATCTACAGCTGCTATAAAATGGCATTATCTTTCTATAACCTACCTTCTAAGATAACCGTTGCGTCAGTATTACGTCTAATGTTCCTACAGTTCTCTAGAAATCAAATTGATATTCCCAGTGGTCGGCTCATTGTGCAAATGTCGACGGACATCCGCAACCACGCACACCTCTAAACACAGTTACAGCCTTTATTGACTTTAAGAAGGCCTCTAACCCTATTGATGGGTAAATTCTAGATAACGTGATAGTGAATTTAGTGTTAAAACTAAATTGGCAAATCGAATGAGTGAAACGCTTACAGGCACTACCTCAAAAGTAATGTTCACGTGCGAAATTTCTAAGCAGATTAAAATAAATACAGGTGTAAGACGAGGATTATGTCCAGTCCTCTTCAAATGTGTGCTGGGGTAGCAAGTACATGGATTGAAACATCAAAAGTATATCAAGAGTCTGCGATTAAACTGAGCAGAAAGCAACAGCGCATAGAAGTAAATTGCTTGGCATTCGTAGACGCTTTTGCTGCACTATCTGAAAATCTAACACATCCAGAAATGCGAGTCACTCTCCTTGAACAGACAGCCAGCAGATTAAGTTTAAGAATCTCTGCAGAGAGAACCAAATTTATTGACAACATAAAAAATTTACTAAGATTTTTACAGTTTGGTCAAATACGAAAGGTCAGACAGTAAAAGTTTCTATAAGAGATTATTTAAGAAAACGGTTTGGAAAAGTCTGTCATAAATGAAAGGATACACGAAGTGGGCATCGCAAATGGAATAAAAAATAATATTATTAATAAAAAGTTGCTATTAGGACACGTGAAAATAATGCGTTGCAGCATGGTGATGAATCTAGAGTGCCTCTGTCCAAGAAGTACACTATGTAAATGCAGAGGAAGCAGCAGAAAGAGTTGTTTCCAGAAGAGAATTGTTAAATTTGGAAAAATTTTAAGAATAAAGCACGAAGAGATTGGATGTGAAATGGTCTGAAGAAAGAAAAAAGAAACACGGCTAAAAGGTTAAACAATATTGAAGGATAAGAAAGGAACAAATGAGGAAGAACCGAAACTGTCACATGGTCGCTACTTAATTTAAATCGAAAAAAAAAGAAAAGAAAGAAGATGGGGCATTGAAAAGACAAGCGCAGCTCATGAAAGCAAGGAACTTGAGGGATTAATGTCCTGTCGATGTCATTTTAAACGGAACACAAAATCTAAGTGGACAAGGCGGAAATTGGTCCTTTTTAACATGAGATCTATCGTATTTAGGGCCAATTGGAGCCTAAACTTCATACGACAACCCTCTTAAGACAGTAGCATTTGTTAGTACTTAACGGTGCGGTATGACGCCATTTTCTTTCTGCTATGCGTACACGACTAATTTTTCATTTCATAATTTTCACCTTCGTCTTGTAAGAGACGTTTCCAGAAACGTATTGCACAGAAAGAAGATAAAGTGACAACTTAAAACATTTGTAAACGCACTTCCATTTTCCTTCACATATTTCCACATTCAAGACAGCTTTCAACGAAACATACACAAACAATTGTGATGGGCACTAAAAACTGTAATGCTCTATGCTTAAAAACGTCCCACACCATACCATGTTACCGCTAGGCCTCGTGCATGCAGTGTGGTGTAGTGGTTAGCATTGCGGCTGCAGATTTGGTTTTGTGAACCTGAGTAACTTATAGCAGTCGACAAAAACTTTACATTTTAACAATGCATCTCGAATGACGACTGGAGCTGGAATCGTTGATGTTGGTGGGATAACTTCTTCTACGGCGAACGTGGTCTCAGAGCATACTTTGTTATATGTGCTTGTCAGAACAGTTTCAGCAGTCTGGAGCCGTTTTCTTCCAGTCTGCGATTGCTTGTGATGCCTGCAAGAAGCCTCATCCGACAATGACATCATGACTACATTCTGTCAAAACAACATCTTAGAAAGGCTGTGTTGTGTCACTGATAGTGATTCTTGCAATATACGTTCCTACCGGCCTGATTTATTTCTCATTTGCGACCGTCAGAAAAATCGTTTTTGTATCACGGAACATGGTTTTATTTAGCTGGCGACAAAAATCAATTAACATTACAGACAAGGAAGCCCCTAAGTGGACTAGCGCCCAGATTGGTAGGCTTCGGTGATAACGTCGACGAGTTTTCCTGTCATCTCGGACACTGTTGTCCATGGAAAGTTTTCATCTGAGGCGGCCTCATCTCCATAAATACTCGCCTAACATTGTAGTCAAAACAGTGTTACAGAGTATAAACCATCTCATCAAAGCTTTCAGTTCTTTATTTTTGTATGATGATGTGCCACATATTATGAAAAAAAAAACGAAAAACATGCAGCACGCGTTGTCGTTGTCGGTCAGAATGGAAATAGACTAACACATTATTTTTCTTGTCCGTTTTATATACACTTTTACATGTGTGAGATGGGAGATAGATAGCCTTTTTCCTATACCATTCGTGGTTTGTGTGCGGGAAGAACCACTATTCAAACACATCTGTACGAAGCTGCAGATCTCTAATTATAGCGTCATCAACGTTAAACAAAAAACAGTTTTAAAGAGAGCTCTAGACAACGACTGACTGAAACAGGGTAAGGAACAAACTAGAAGACGAATGGGGCAGCTTTGATAGACGAAACAATGAAGGTAGTAGAGGAAAAACTAGGCAAAAAGATAAAGCCCAGTAGAAATCAGTAGATAATGCACGAGATACTGAAACTAATTCACAGACGGAGAAAATATAAAATGAAGCAAATGATATAGGCAGATCCCACTTGTAGGAAAATTGAAGAGGCATTTGGAGAAAAAGAAATGTATGAATATCAAGAGCTCAGATGGAAATCCATTACTAAGCAAAGAAAGACAATCTGAAAGTTGGAAGGAATGTAAAGAAGGGCTATTCAAGGGAAATGTACTTGAAGCAACATTATGGAGAGGGAAGAGGAAGTAGATGAAGATAACTCTGCAGAGACCATCCTGCGAGAAGAATTAGACAGAGCGCTGGAAGGAGTCGAAACAATGTCATTAGAGTAGACATTATTCTTGGGAGAGCCAGCCATGATAAAACGATTTCATCTTATGTGAAAAATACGTGAGACAGGTAAAACACTCTCAGACTAATAATTCCAGTTCCAAAGGTGATAGATTTTGACACGTACAAACATTACCGAACTGCTACTTTAATAAGTCAGTCATGCAAATTCTGGCACGAGTTATTTGTAGAAGGGAAAAAATGGTGGATACCGACCTCGGGGAAGATCAGGTTCGGTTTTGGAGATATGTAGAAACACGCGAGAAAAATACTGACCCTATGACTTATCTTAGAAGCCGGGCTTATAGCATTCGCAGATTTAGAGAAAGCTTTTGGCAATGTTGAGTGGAAGAGACTCTTTGAAATCATGAAGCTATTCTTTCCTGAAGGTTTTTGTCTGGAGAGTCATCCTGTACGGAAGTGAAACTTGGATGGTACATAGTTCAGCCAGTCAGAAAAAAGAATATATTAAAATGTGGTTCTTCACTGGAATTCTGAAGAGTAGACGGGTGCGTCGAATAACTAATGACGAGTTACTGAATAGAACAGTGGAAAAACTAAGTTTATGGGACAACTTGACTAAAAGAAGGGGTTGGGTTATCGGACACATTATGCGACACGAAGTATTATCAATTTGGTTCAAATGGTTCAAATGGCTCTGAGCACTATGCGACTTAACTTCTGAGGTCATCAGTCGCCTAGGACTTAGAACTAATTAAACCTAACTAACCTAAGGACATCACACACATCCATGCCCGAGGCAGGATTCGAACCTGCGACCGGAGCGGTCGCTCGGCTCCGGACTGTAGCGCCTAGAACCGCACAGCCAATCCGGCCGGCATCAATTTGGTAATAGTGAGAGGTGTGCAGGATAAAAATTGTAGAAGGATAAAATGGTTCAAATGGATGTAGGCTGTGGTAGTTTATCCGGAGACGGAGAGGCTTGCCAATGATAGTGGGGAACTGCATAAACCAGCCTCTGGACTGAATACCACAACAGCAACAAATGATAGACATTTATTCGCCGAAGTATACTGTTTCTGAACTCGTCTTGCTACGCCTATTCTTGTAATTTTAGAAAATCTTTCCGCAATGCACTATGTCTTTCCAACAGCGTCAGTGGTGTTGACTGAGCACTATTGTGACCCTTACACGGGAGTTAAAGAAATCCGACATGCTGTCCCAAGGATCAACAGCTGTTCTATGGTACTCTATTAATGTGGCTTCTGTAACCTCCCCCTCACTTATGGGCCTTAATGACAGTGAAAAATTAAACCGCGTGTACCTAATGGAAATTTGAGAAAAGCAATCGTCACCGAAGTTAATCTGTCGGTAAAGTGGGAGGAGAGGGTTAAATCTAAATGAAAGGAAAAATGCAAATGAAACTGGTGGAAATTAATTTTGAAAAGGGGTAAAGTTAATAAAGAAAGTAAATGTGCGGCCGTTACGTTAACAATTAACTAGCGGTAATTAGATATTTGAGATTTGGGGGAAATTACGGTCGCCAGTCCTATGGACAATTACTATAGTAAATGAAAAAGAAAGGTTATTACACATATAATTAGCACTAGAAGCGTGGCAACTGAAGGTTGACACGTGTAGTGTGAAAACTGAAAGTTTGTCAGAAGTAATAAATTTCGCTACACTCTGACTTAATTTAGCAAAAGAATTAATAAAACCGGAAAATTGACAGTTAATTTAGTGACTGAAATTAATGGTGAGCTTTGTTTCTGAAACACATCGAAATTCAGTAAAATACAGTTAGTCTTGGGCTACCTCAACAATCATTTCAAAAGCTACTTGAATCTACGCAATTTAGAAATAAGAGATTTAACTTTGAACTTGAATTAAATGATTCTGGACAATTAACAATAGTAACATTTAGTACGTACCAAGCTGAGCTGCAGTCACAGGTAAGCTAAAATCTTCTAACAAAACTCGCACTCTTAATTTGTGCTTGTGTAATCTAAATATTGTAGCCAGCTATGAATACCTTAACTGAACTTTGAAATTAAATCAGTAAAATGGAATGATATTACTTTAATGCTGGCGTCTGAATTTCAACGACACTCGGGTTCATTTCGGAAAAGGAAGGAACCCTGCTTGGTAATGCAATTGGGACAATGAGCAACAAAGGTTCAAGCTAAGATGCTGTAATTTTGTGATGCAACAATTTTAAAAGCTGAGGTCTGCCATACAGTTCTAAAACTTTACGTGCTTCCAGTCTTCCTTGTTGGTTGATTGAAGGTTTGATGTCGTCGATCGAGGAGGTGGCGACAGTCACTCATTGTCGGCCGTCGCTGTTGCAGAAGCTGGATGTTGGCGCGCCTTCTTCTCGACACGGTCTCCAGCCGAAACGGGCTCTTGATGTGTGCCAGGTAACGCTTCCCGTGCGCGACACCATGTCAGAAACTAACATAGCAAGTCGAGCGCAATTACATGCTGCCAAACCCCGAAAGCGCGGCAACTCGCGGGAGTGTCACACAACACACCTGCTCCACTGCCCTCCTCCAGCCAGACTCCCTTCTGCCCGCGCTCCACGCGACAGAGTTAACACTACGAAAGATCCTAAACACTTTGGCTTTCCACACGACCTATCGATGTATTCGTTCGATAGCATAGTTTTCCCTAGGCAAGACCCAGCGTAAAAATACGAATAATATTTACAAAACAAACCAATTATACATCGACATAAATGCATAAATATATATATACAAATAGTAAAACAATTACAATATATAAATACACAGAAATGTCATATATTCAGGTAACAAAAATAAGGAAAACAAATTTATAGTACAATAGATGGAAATAGGAGGATATGCATTTCCGGCGTTACACTTCCTCACCGTATGCATCTTCGTCGAATGCGATCATTCTCAAAAATATACTTATTTTTTCTGCCAGGGAACTCAGGTACTCCAGCACACCTTTTACTGCAGATGATTTCTCTCAGTTCGTAACAATGCGCACAGTGCAACTGCTAAGAAATCTTCCCTCCGACAGTAGGCTTTCTCAGCTGTTCCGTAATCATTTATTTTGTTCACAATTTGGCAGTGAAAACTGTATCTAAATCTTTCCAAGGTGAAGTATTTAGCACCAGATTACAACTGTGTGCCGAATCGGAATCCGGAATCTTATCTTCACAAATATTTCACGTCCCAACTTGATTATCCAAGGGCAACTCACGACAAACCATTAACAGTGTCCATACCTCCCTCTTATGTTTCAAACTTCACGGGACCTCTCCCTCGTATCTTGCTGGACTAGTATTTCTAGAAGACAGGCTATCGTGGAGAACTGGCTTATATCTGCCTGAGGGTTGTCCTCTCTATTCATTTTTTTAATCTGAAAGGGAGTGTGAGATAATTTGAAACTTTCTTTCGCTCGGCATTACTATTTTCACTTGCTAAGAAGTATCAAAACAGTGCACACTTTCCTGCAGAGTGAGTTATTCATTCCGTAACTTCGCACAAATTTGGACTTCGGTTTTTGCAGCCTTTTGGATCTTGCGAACAAAACGATCTGGTTGGACCGTACGCTATTGGCTGCAAGTATATCTTTTAATGATTCTTAAAAAGTGATTGTTCGGTCTTCGAAGCAGTTACATGATGCGATGACAACAAATGATCCTTAATTCTGGTAAAACAGCAAATCAGAATGAAGCTTCAAGACTTTTCTTTATCTCGTCTGAGAAAGTGGTTCAGAAACCGCAGGATTACCTGTGCATATTACAATGCAGTCGACAGAACTGTAAAGAGAAGAACTAGAAGCCTGTAGCATGCATAACATAGAAATTGTTGTGGGGAAGGAGAACTAGAGACTGCTCTTTATCGGCAGAATGCTTAGAAGATGCAACAAATCTACTAACGGGACTGCCTACACGATGCTTCACTGTCTTCTGGAGTATTGTTGCTTACCTGACATGATTGTCGGAGGATACTGAAAAAGATCGAAGAAGAGCAGTTCGTTTTGTATTATCTGAGGGAGAAAATGTAGCGGGTATGATAAGGGGGTTGGGGTGGTAGTAATTATATCAGAGGCATTTCAGTAACCCAATTTCTCAACCGAAAGCCGAAATAGTTTGTTGACTTCCACCTACACACGGAGAAATGACCATTTTAATAAAATAAGAAAGATCAAAGCTCGCACAGAAAGATTTAGGTGCTGTTCGAGAATGAGACAGTCGAGAAAGTGATCTATGAACATTTGAATATGAATAGCAAAGTAGTCTTACAACTGTAAATGCTTATATAGGAGACTAATTGTGCATAAAAAGTTATAGGAAGTATCATCTCCCATTTGTGGCCACGATGACATGTAACGAATTAAACGTTAACGAATTAAATGTAACGAAAAAACAACAACCTGAAATTGGTTGTACTTAATCGTGTCTAAGCGGTAAGCGCTTGCTCAAATATCAGGCATGTGCGAAACCTCTACCATATTTTCGCTGCTTCACAGATCTCGCAAATGACGGATACTCTAAAAAGAACTAAGAAAGAGGGAAACGACGAGTCATTAGATACAGAGCACAGTAGAGCTGGGGAAAGATGAGGAAGGGAACCGGCCGGGTCCTTTAAAAGGAACCATCCCGGCATTTGCCTCGGTCGATTTACGGAAACGACGGAAAACCTGGATCTGGTGGCCGGACGGTTATTTATCGTCCTTCCAAGCATAGATCCAGGGTGTCATTACTGCGCCACTACGTTCGGAAAAAACCCTAGGTACGTCTCGAATACTCGCCAGTTTGCCGCCAAGATAACAAGTACAGTTTTGCAAAGTGCCACGACAAAAAAAAACAAGGATTGTCCATAAACACAACCACGAACAGTAAAACGAGTCTGAGAGAAAAAAATCAAAACTACACAAACTCATGAGAAAAGAAAGATAGTCTCCATGTATGTAAATTTGCCTTACTTAAAATCACTAGCTGCTACGTTCTACGGTGTGCAAACCTTGAGGAAGAAATTAACGTTCGCACGATTTGTCAATTTGGAGTAACATAGCTCGATGAAACGTGGACCATACCTAGAAAGAACTGCTACCGTATAGTACTGAAGGCAACTTAGAGAAATGTACAATGAGACGAACAGAAATTACACGTTAATTCAAAGACAATAAGCACACTAAAGTCACCGTAATTTATGACAGTCCCATGGGAATTACAAAGGCAGGACATGATTTTAATAGGAGAGATTACAATAGACAGCACTGCATGCTCCACAACGTGCTGCCATGTCGGCCACAAGGTTGGTAAGGAGCTCTCGTGGAAGAGCGCTCCATTCCTCCACCAGCATAGTTGACAACTGCTGGTGGTCTTTGGTGCTTGTGGATCCAATGCTACACGTCTCCCCAACGCATCCCAAATGTCTCGATGGCAGACCAGTGCATTCACCAAATAGCCTCTCTTTCCAAGAGCTTCACCACCAACACTGTTCAATGTGGTAGAGCATGGTCACCCATTAAGTCAGGGCGGAAGGTACCAATTAAAAGATGGTTCAAATGGTTCAAATGGCTCTGAGCGCTATGGTACTTAACATCTGAGGTCATCAGTCCCCTAGAACTTAGAACTACTTAAACCTAACTAACCTAAGGACACCACACACATCCATGCCTGAGGCAGGATTCGAACCTGCGACCGTAGCGGTCGCGCGGTTCCAGACTGAAGTGTCTATAACCGCTCGGCCACACCGGCCGGCAATGAAAAGATGCACGTGGGGAAGGATGCGGTTTCACAATTACGTTGAGTGGCGAGTGTAACGTGTTCAGATGTCTGGAGAGCAGTACGCCCATGCAGCATTATGCCTCCTCACACCATAACACCTGGACAACCAGAACGATCATGTTTTGCAACGTTCCTGGATGTATTACGAGTTTCCACAACTCGCCATTTGAAGGTACACCATGTGATCAAAAGTATCCGGACACCTGGCTGAAAATGACGTACAAGTTCGTGGCGCCCTCCATTGGTAATGCTGGTATTCAGTATGGTGTTGGCCCAGCCTTAGCCTTGATGACAGTTTTCACTCTCACAGGCATACGTTCAGTCAGGTGCTGGAAGTTTCTTGGAGAATGGCAGCCTATTCTTCACGGAGTGCTGCACTGAGGAGAGGTATCGATGTCGGTCTGTGAGGCCTGGCACGAAGTCGGCGTTCCAAAACACCCCAAAGGTGTCCTAGAGGATTCACGTCAGGACTCTGTGTAGACCAGTCGATTACAGGGATGTTATTGTCGTGTAATACAGGCGGTGCATTATGAACAGGTGCTCGATCGTGCTGAAAGGTGCAATCGCCATCCCCGAATTGCTCTTCAACAATGGAAAGCAAGAAGGTACTTAAAACATCAACGTAGGCCTGTGCTGTGATACTGCCACGCTAAACAAGGGATGCAAGCCCCCTCCATGAAAAACACGACCACACCTAAACACTAGCACCTCCGAATTTTACTGTTGGCACTAAACACGCTTGCAGATGACGTTCACGGGGCATTTTCCACACCCACACCCTGCCACCGCATCGACACATTGTGTACCGTGATTCTTCACTCCACACAGCGTTTCTCCACTGTTCAGTCGTCCAAAGTTTACGCTCCTTACACCAAGCGAAGCGTCGTCTGGCATTTACCGGCGTGGTGTGTGGCTTATAAGTAGCCGCTCGACCATGAAATCCAAGTTTTCTCACCTCCCGCCTAACTATTATAGTACTTTCAGTTGATCCTGATGCTGTTTGGAATTCCTGATTGATGCTGTTACACATTACGACCCTCTTCAACTGTGGGCGGTCTCTGTCAGTCAACAGACGAGGTCGGCCTGTGCGCTTTTGTGCTGTGTGCGTCCCTTCACGTTTCCACTTCACTATCATATCGGAAACAGTGGATCTAGGTATGTCTAGGAGTGTGGAAATCTCGCGTACAGATGTGTGACACAAGTGACACTCAATTACCTGACCACGTTCGAATTCCGTGAGTTCCGCGGAGCGCTCCATTCTGCTCTCTCACGATGCCTAACGACTACTGAGGTCGCTGATGTGGAGTACCTGACAGTAAATGGCAGCACACTGCGCCTAATATGAAAAACGTTTCTTTTGGGGATATCCAGATAGTTCTGATCACGTAGTGTACATACACATACACTACTATGAGTCTGCTCTCACCAGAGAAGAGCAGTCGACCCCACTTCTCTTTGGTCCAGTCCCCATGCTCTTAGCACAATCGCAAGCGGTACTGCCGATATGCGGAATGCAACGTTCTGGTCGTCGGGCAAACAGCCCCCCCCCCCCTCCCCAACACACACGCAGCCATTTTGCTACTGTGCAGGTGAGATTACGTGCCTTGCATCAGCTGTTTTACGTGGGTCTCTTCTTCCCTGTTGTACAGCGTAGTGGTCATCCGCTGCTGTAGTTGTCCGTCGGCCACCTCCTCTCTTTCGCCAGCAGTGTCTGTATTTCGGAACGCTCCCTATGCACGTTTGTATACAATGCTGTGAGCAATATCAAACTCCTGGGCTACGCTCGTCACACTTAGTCCTTCTTCCAGTTTCCCGACGATTCTTGCCCGTGCGAATTCGTCCAGAAGTTGTCTACGGGCGTTGTTGTAATGAAGAACAACACCCAGTGCACGTAGCTTGATGACAGAGTCATCTTTTTCCACTCACGTTTAGTCACGCTGAACTCAGACCGTGTCAAGTATATTTTTGTGCATGGCTGGGAGGTCTCTGACAACATGCTCCCACACACGCCTTCATTTCCACTGTGTAATTAATATATAATGTTCCTCTATCTCGTTTTTAAGTTTTGCAAAGCAGTGTAGTTAAGGTACTAGATTCCTGTTCTGCCAGCTACTTTGATGGCTACTTTACTTTTCTTGCCCAATTGTGCTACCACACAGTCTATAATGAATTTGATACAGACGAAACGTTGAGCTCTTAAGCTTCCTTCTTCTTGTCGGCCGGACGGTGGCAAATAAAACCGACCGAAGAACCTTTGGAGGCACAAAAACGTTTGAGAGTAAGAAAAACACACACAGCTCATCGGGACAATAAAAACAGAAGAATCTTTGCCCAAGAGCTGCTTTCAGACTACCAGTTTAAACTAATCTTTTGAAGGGAAAGCATAGCGGTGGAAGACTGTGTTTTCCAGGCCAAAACTCCATATATCCTTTTTTTAATGTGGTAGCGTTTTAGAAAAATGTTACTTGTCCTACATTTTTGCGGTGAACAGTTTCCGTACCTGAAATACGTACACATCAGATCGTTTTGGAAAACACACCTACAGCTGTTATAAAAGTGTCATTGAAAAGTTGTTGGTTATGGGAACAGGTGAGAAATAACTGTTAAACTGGATGGAAGTTGCAACGTTTCGTACTTACATTGCCTCAGTTTTCCTGTGATAAAACTCTTCTGTGGATGTGGCATTGCCATGAAGAATGGTTTTTCATCTTTTATACAGCCAGTTGATACAGAATATCCAGACAGTGTTTACAAAACAAAATTTAACTACATACAAGGTAATCTGTGAAAAGAATCCGATTTTCATTACAGGAAGCATTTTTGTTTTTTCATTGAAATACACCTGCTTCTACTCATTGCTCTACAATGATGGCAAGGTCGTGACGTAGTGGTCCCACGTCCCATCTGGAAACAAAGTGGGAACACTAAATCAGTTGAATTCTTTGCAAAAACATCGAAACACATGGACAAATTTCTTTTAGCATTGCATTTGGTCAGTATTCAACAAGTGCTGCACCATCTTTCACAGTTAATTATTCACGTAAAATGACCATATTCTTCCACTTCATACACTTATGGCGTCATCTATTTCATTTTGTTATAGTCTTCCGTCAGAAGAATGTCTTGATTCTGCTTTCCATGTTAGTCTATCCTGTGAAAGACTCTTCATCTCTGCCTAACTACTGTAACCTACACCTCCTTAAATCTGGTTGCTATTGTCAAACCTTGGTCACAATCTATAATTTGCACCCTCCAAACTTTCCTCCTACACCGAAATGAATGTTGTTTGGTGCTTTAGGATGTTCCATATCAACAGAACCATTGTTTTAATCAGATTGTGACACAGATTCATTTTCTTCTCAATTCGCTTTATACCTCTTCATTAGTTACGCTAACTGCCCATCTAATCTTTTTCTGTGGCACCTCATTTCAAAAACGTATAGTCTCGGCTTGTTTGCATTGCTGATCGTTTGTTTCAGTTCTTACTTTACTGGAGACTGCTTAATACTTAAATTTATATTCAATTTTATCAATTTTTTTCTTTTTATGACTTTTTTTCCTGACACTGACAGTCTGCGTGTTATCCTCTCTAGTTTGGCCTTCTTCGTTAACTTTACTACGTAGATAGCAAAAACCGTCTACTGCTCTATGTGTCTCGATCCCTCATTCAGTATTACTCTCCGTTGACTATCTTTTACTCCCGTTCATCGTAGTCTTATAGCGTCTTTCGCAGACATAGCTATTAAGTAACCAATTAGTTCAAATGGTTCAAAAATGGCTCTGAGCACTATGGGACTTAACATCTTAGGTCATCAGTCCCCTAGAACTTAGAACTACTTAAACCTAACTAACCTAAGGAAATCACTCACATCCAGGATTCGAACCTGTGACCGTAGCAGTTGCGCGGTTCCGGACTGCAGCGCCTAGAGTTCAAATGGTTCAAATGGCTCTGAGCACTCTGGGACTTAACATCTATAGTCATCAGTCCCCTAGAACTTAGAACTACTTAAACCTAACTAACCTAAGGACAGCACACAACACCCAGTCATCACGAGGCAGAGAAAATCCCTGACCCCGCCGGGAATCGAACCCGGGAACCCGGGCGTGGGAAGCGAGAACGCTACCGCACGACCACGAGCTGCGGACAACAAATTAGTATATCTCGCTTTGTCAGAAATCAAATTGTAATCTGTAACGTTTGCGTCGCTCCTGGAATTTCGTGATTCATATTTTTCAGAATAATAATTAAGACATGTAAACTCTCCTTCTTTTTACCTTTTGTCTCTCTGCTGTCTTTAAGTAAGAGTGCCTTCCGTTGCTTTCTGTAATTTTGGCTCTAATAATAACGTTATCTGAGTTCAGTTATGTTTTTGTTTAGAAGCAGTAGGTCGATATTTCTGTACTAATGATGTATACAAGCTCTGCTTATCTTTCAGCTGTTTGGCAAGCGACTGGTTTGGTTATGGCCGGCTTGGGTGCCATCAGCGCAGTTATATATGCATTTGGGTTTTTACAAGTCGAACCTCGAAATCTAAATTTCTTATCACGAAATCCAATTAGTATTTCTGTGGAACGTAAATCGTTTGTTGCATTACATTTCATACTACCATGGTGCACCGTCATATATTTAGCATGCGAAAGTCGACACTGCACCTAAATCTAAAAGAAATCAAGAACAACTGCCAAGATGAGAAACATAGAATTAGATATCCTCGGAGTAATGAAGCAGCTTCAATCACTCGATAAAGGCAAGCCCTCCGGTCCTGATTGTATACCAGTCAGGTTCCTCTCAGAGTTTGCTGATAAAATACCTCCATATTTAGCAATTATATACAAACACTCGCTCACAGAATGATCCGTACGTAAACACGGGAAAACTGCTCAAGTCACCCCAATACCCAAAAAGGGAAGTAGGAGTAATCCGAGGCCTATATCACTAACGTCGATTTGCAGTAGAGTTTTGGAACATATACTGTATTCGAACATTATGAAGTACCTCGAAGAAAACAATTTATTGACACATACTCAGCATGGTTTCAGAAAATATCGTTCTTGTGAAACAAAACTAGCTCTTTATACTCATGAAGTAATAAGTGCTATCGGCAGGGAATGTCAAATTGATTCCATATTTTTAGATTTCCAGAAGGCTTTCGACACCGTTCCTCACAAGTGTCTTCTAACCAAACTGGGTGCCTACGGAGTATCGCCTCAGTTGTGCGACTGGATTCGTGATTTCCTGTCAGATAGGTCACAGTTCGTATTAATAGACGGAAAGTCGTTGAGTACAACAGAAGTAATATCCGGCGTTCCCCAAGGAAGTATTATAGGCCCACTACTGTTCCTGATCTACGAGTATATTAACGACAAAGGAGACAATCTGAGTAGCCGTCTTAGATCGTTTGCAGATGATGCTGTCATTTACCGTCTTGTTAAGTCATCATATGATCAAAAAGACTTGCAAAATGATTTAGATAAGATATCTGTATGGTGCGAAAAGTGGCAATTGACCCTGAATAAGGAAAAATTTGAAGTTATTCACTTGATTACTAAAAGAAATCAGCTAAATTTCGATTACGCGATAAGTCACACAAATCTGAAGGCTGTAAATTCAACTAAATACTTAGGGATTACAATTACAAATAACCTAAATTGGAACGATCACGTAGATAATATTGTGGGTAGAGCAAACCAGAGACTGCGATTCATTGGCAGAACACTTAAAAGGTGTAACAGGTTTACCAAAGAGACTGCTTACACCACGCTTGTTCGCCCTATTCTGGAGTATTGTTGTGCGGTGTGGGATCCGCATCAGGTGGGACTGACGGATGACTTAGAAAAAGTACAAAGAAGGGCAGCTCGTTTTGTATTATCGCGAAATAGGGGAGGTAGTGTCACAGACACGATACTTGAATTGGAGTGTCAATCATTAAAACAAAGGCGTTTTTCGTTGCGACGGGATCTTCTCATGAAATTTCAATCACCAGTTTTCTCCTCCGATTGCGGAAACATTCTGTTGGCACCCACCTACATAGGGAGAAATGATCATCACGATAAAATTAGAGAAATCAAGGTTCTTACAGAAAAATTTAAGTGCTCGTTTTTCCCGCGTGCCGTTCGAGAGTGGAAAGATAGAGAGACAGCTTGAAGGTGGATCATTGAACCCTCTACCAGGCACTTTATTGTGAATAGCAGAGTAATCACGTAGACGTAGATGTAGATGAATCAGAAAATAGCAAGTAATTGAGCTGTCGCTGGCCTAATAGCAGTCTTAACATTAAAATTCTGGATATCTATCAATCCGAGGACAAAGTACAATCCTTTTATTCCAAATTCATTCTTCGAGGGATACATTTCAGTTAGTTACAGCTTTAATTACCGGTTGGCCATACGACACTGTTCGTCAGTGGTTGCAGTTGTGAGACGTACATAAGAGAACTATGGCCTCATTCCGATGAAGGGAAACTTTCCTCAAAGCCAAGTAAATTTCCGTGGGTGACAGAATGTGCAAATAAAAACTTTTATTGCTTCACAGTACTCCAGTTCATCCACTTGAAAATACTCATAATATGTTTAGACGGCATTGTCCATGTTTCATTTCCACAGACGTCTGGTCGCACACACTTTGAAAGGAAAATTATGGTTCGATCCAGTCAGCGGTGGTTTCATTGGACAAGGAGTAGCGAGGATTTGAACTCCACACATCCTGAATGCAATTACATCGCCTTGTTTACGTACGCTGGTAAATGATTTTCATAGAATCTACAGAACGAGGGGCGAAGGCTGTCTTAACGGCCCTGGATTGGTATTTAGGAGGATAAAATCCTTCACCGCATATCTAAGTTTCGATTTTTTTGGAGGTTTCATAAATCTATTAGGATGAAAACTTAGTAGGCTCTGAATCTAAGCATGTAATTTGTCTGTAATCACTTCGTGCGCTACGGGACATTGGACACTGTTCTTCCTCTTCTTATGTAGTGTGCATGGTGGAGAGTACTTCCCAAGGTTATCATTCCCATTTCTGAAGAAGGAAGCATAAAACTGAGCTTAACATCGATATTGGAGATGGCAGATGAGCTCAGACAAGAAATAGTTGGCAAGGGATTATCCTAGCACCTCCCCCCCCCCCCCCCAACATCATTCCGTACGGTAGCAACGTTGTATATGCCTGGAGAAATTTAGGAAAATCGCGAAGATCTTACGCAAGGGGGCCGGACTAGCATTTGTACCCTTCATAAATGATTTCAGTATCCTAAGCACCTCTCTTTTCTTAAAAAAATTATCTTGCTATTAGTTTGATGCGGCTCGCCAAGATTCTTTTAAACTCTTCATCTCAGAGTAGAACCTACATCGATGTCCTCTGTAATTTGTTCGATGTAATGCAGTCTCTGTCTTCTCCTACGGCTGCCTATAGTGCCATGAAAGTTATCCTTGATGTGACTGAGGATTCTCTTATCGAGAAAATGGACGGAATGATCTATATTTAACCTGAGAAAACTTTTTATAGTCAAGAGAGCATTAATTAATATTTATTACTGACGACCCGTTTCGACAGTTGTAGCTGTCCTTTTCTAATCTTCAAAAAATTTTTGATTATAAATTGTATTCCATCATGGGTTTGCCACACATGCTATGCTTTCAATATGGTGTAAAATATACAAAGTACAGTACATTATGCAACGTTTATCAGAAGTAAAACTATATAAAGGAAAAAAGCACTCTCTGCAAATAGACGTATTTACACACATAGCACTCCACTGTGACTTGTTATTTCTTACTGTGGTCGATATAAAGGAAAAGTGCGCATCTGTTAACTATACCGTATACTTCGACTGAGAAGTATCCATGATGTATACACACAAGCCATGTAAAAGCAAAGGTATATACAGATGTGCATTTTTGCTATATACACTCCTGGAAATCGAAAAAAGAACACATTGACACCGGTGTGTCAGACCCACCATACTTGCTCCGGACACTGCGAGAGGGCTGTACAAGCAATGATCACACGCACGGCACAGCGGACACACCAGGAACCGCGGTGTTGGCCGTCGAATGGCGCTAGCTGCGCAGCATTTGTGCACCGCCGCCGTCAGTGTCAGCCAGTTTGCCGTGGCATACGGAGCTCCATCGCAGTCTTTAACACTGGTAGCATGCCGTGACAGCGTGGACGTGAACCGTATGTGCAGTTGACGGACTTTGAGCGAGGGCGTATAGTGGGCATGCGGGAGGCCGGGTGGACGTACCGCCGAATTGCTCAACACGTGGGGCGTGAGTTCTCCACAGTACATCGATGTTGTCGCCAGTGGTCGGCGGAAGGTGCACGTGCCCGTCGACCTGGGACCGGACCGCAGCGACGCACGGATGCACGCCAAGACCGTAGGATCCTACGCAGTGCCGTAGGGGACCGCACCGCCACTTCCTAGCAAATTAGGGACACTGTTGCTCCTGGGGTATCGGCGAGGACCATTCGCAACCGTCTCCATGAAGCTGGGCTACAGTCCCGCACACCGTTAGGCCGTCTTCCGCTCACGCCCCAACATCGTGCAGCCCGCCTCCAGTGGTGTCGCGACAGGCGTGAATGGAGGGACGAATGGAGACGTGTCGTCTTCAGCGATGAGAGTCGCTTCTGCCTTGGTGCCAATGATGGTCGTATGCGTGTTTGGCGCCGTGCAGGTGAGCGCCACAATCAGGACTGCATACTACCGAGGCACACAGGGCCCACACCCGGCATCATGGTGTGGGGAGCGATCTCCTACACTGGCCGTACACCACTGGTGATCGTCGAGGGGACACTGAATAGTGCACGGTACATCCAAACCGTCATCGAACCCATCGTTCTACCATTCCTAGACCGGCAAGGTAACTTGCTGTTCCAACAGGACAATGCACGTCCGCATGTATCCCGTGCCACCCAACGTGCTCTAGAAGGTGTAAGTCAACTACCCTGACCAGCAAGATCTCCGGATCTGTCCCCCATTGAGCATGTTTGGGACTGGATGAAGCTTCGTCTCACGCGGTCTGCACGTCCAGCACGAACGCTGGTCCAACTGAGGCGCCAGGTGGAAATGGCATGGCAAGCCGTTCCACAGGACTACATCCAGCATCTCTACGATCGTCTCCATGGGAGAATAGCAGCCTGCATTGCTGCGAAAGGTGGATATACACTGTACTAGTGCCGACATTGTGCATGCTCTGTTGCCTGTGTCTATGTGCCTGTGGTTCTGTCAGTGTGATCATGTGATGTATCTGACCCCAGGAATGTGTCAATAAAGTTTCCCCTTCCTGGGACAATGAATTCACGGTGTTCTTATTTCAATTTCCAGGAGTGTATTATGCACTGTAACGACTAACAAGCCTCAGTGGAATGCAAAGTGTGTGAACGTGCCCTTTTGCATAAGGTACATTCTAACTTTACGTTTTTTCTTTTTTGACGAACCTACGTATAATATGCTGTATATTCATCACCATAACGAGGGCCTGACACGAGTGATAAACCCATAATGGTTCACGAGTTATAACAGAAACTTTTTTGAAGATCAGAAGATAATTTTAACTGTCGAAACTGTCATCAATAATAAATATTAATTAATGCAATCTTGTCTATAAAAAGTTTTTTCAAGTTATCCTTGATGTCGTAATACATGTCCTATTTTCCCGTTCCTTCTTTTAGTAAATGATTTCCGCATTTAACTTTCTTCACCAATTCTGCGAAGAGCCGCTTCATATCTTACCAGTGCATCTAATTTCCAACATAATTCTACAGCACCATATACCAAACACGTCGCATTTCTCCTTTTTTGGGCTTCTCAGACTACGATTCACTACTAACAATGCTATGCTCTAAACGTTAATTCTCAGCAATTTTTTCCTCGTATTAGAGACGATGCTTGATGCTAATAGACTTCTTATACCGTTAAATTTCCTCTTTGTTGTTCTATTCTGTTTATTATATGCTCCTTGCTTCATCTGTTATGCGTAGTTTTACTTCCAAGGAAGCAGAATTCCTTCACATTGCCTACTTCATGCAATCTAATTTTTATGTTAGGTTTCTCTCTAATCTTTTTTCCTGCGACTTCCGTACACTTTCGACTTTCTTCAGTGTACACTCAATGCGTGTACTGCGCTCGTTAGACCGTTCTTTCCATTCAACAGATCCTGAAATTCTTGCTCACTTGCTCTGAGGCTAACAATTGTCGTCAGCGAATCTTATCACTAACTAAATTTTAATCGCTTTCCCTTGACACTCTCCCATTCCCACTCCAATGACAGTTGGATTCGGTCGTAAAAATACTGTAGGCGAATGGTGGCCGATTTTACCCGCGTTTTTCACCAAACAAGTTAGTGCTAGGCATTGTATGGCCTTTAAAAATGATGGAGTTTTTAATCCCGTAAATGTACATGAAATCAAGTGACGTTGCTGTCACTTGTGAAAGGAACAACTGATAGTGTTAAGTAAGACAGTAATTAATCTGTTGAAGCTTGAATTCTGGGAATAAAGCGTACAGTTGATGAACAGTCAGACTGGCAGGGATTGTGCGATATACATAAAGTCGGATTACATGTAGGTCAACAACAAGGAGTGCTGAGGTTTGTTCCACCCTCAAAACTGAATTGTCTCAGGAGTACAGCCAGCAGCGTCGGTCGAAGGAAGGTAGAACTTATTTCCGCGGAGTATCAGAGTAACAAGTGTTGACGGAACTATCATTTCCATTCTCATATACAGAATTATAATATGACAGTCACACTTATAGTTTCCTTACGACTGGATACTCTGTAACTACGAGCAATGATCTACAGATGGGTGACACTGCTCAAAATCGGTCGTGAAATAACAAAAATCAGCTATAGAAAGACCGAAAATAAACCGAGTCATTCTTCTTTTAATTACTCCAGCAATTTGGGCACAATTCTTTCATAGTGTTGGCCACTGTTGCATTCAAAAAGAAAAAAAAGAAATGTCTTTGAATATACTTGGAAACTTGCGAAGCTCTCTCAGCACTTCCCATAGTACAGAATCTAGTCTTTAATGTTACCGTACGAAGATTATGTTATCTTGTCCTCTTCTTCGATTTTATAACTAACTTTTGTCGATGTCTGTTTTTCTGTGAGTAGCTTGAGAAGAGCACAGATAGGTTCTTACGTTGACTAAATACTGTCGGCTCTGGTTCCGTACCAAAACCTGACAAGGGAATCAAAGAAAGCCAAGTACTCATTCACAACAAAATTTTGCGATGGCAATATAACAACATGGACTCACTGCACGTATTGAACTCCATTTTGTACAAAGCGTAAACGTTACCGCTAGCTTAAAATTACCTTCCGAATAAAAGTACTTCCAACTGAAGCTCCTTGCTATATACTTTCTTTTCTGCAAACACTTTTTATCTTCACTCTGTCAAATAGGGTGCTTTATGTAATGAATTAGTTTATTGAATTTTTTTTTCTAAAAGAGTAATATTTTTTATAGCTTAACATTACTTCGCGACTGCAATATGGCTTGAAGTCTTGTGGTCAGCGGCGAGGAGAGAGTCGCAAGTCCACTTCAATTTACTAAGATGGTAAGCTCAGTTTTGGCTAATTTGTGGAGTTCTGTTGTTGCAAAGTTGGCGTGTCTCTATAAAAATATTTGTTTGGCCGGCATACACCACTGCTTCAAGAAAGCACGAGTATAATATTACATGAATAAAAACTCGGACGATAGTTCATTTGCAAATGACAAGTATTTTATGTCTGACCCGATTAAAAGTACAGTCTGCTAGAAACCACCAACTGATCAGCATTATGAAGATGTTGGTCCTCAAATTTCCTCCAAACAATTGAACCCTCCTGCAAGGGTGATGTACGGCCCTTGCTGAATGTATGATTGTAATTAATACATCCTTTGTTTCGGAATATACTCTCCGTCCATCAGCAGCTCGGTGGTGCTCCAAATCATCCCTCCTCCCCCCCCCCACCCTCGCTCCCCAGCAAGCTCTCAGCAATCTACCCCTATTCTCCACTCCTATTTTTCCGCCCACTTACACGAAATGTAAATTCTTGCGGGTGTGCGGCGTCTGTCGTGCCTTTTAATTAAGAAGATTGCATTAAAACACTGTTTGCATCGCTTACTCGCTTTTGAGTCTCGTTTTACGGTAATAACCAACCCGCCGGCGGTTCCTAATCAAACGAGAGTGGCGCCCGTCACGGGAGTTTCCATTACCCGATATTTAAACATGCCTCCGAAAAAGAGATTCACCCGTACATTTTTTCGGTGTATGAAAGCCGTGCGACTACCTTCACTCTTGACGACGTCGAATGTATCCGAAATTCCGAATCTGTCATGAGCCCTGCAATGTTGGAATATACAGAGATGTGACAAAAATGATGAATTCCCAGATATATAACTTACTTTGATAGAGTACTTAATTCACAAAAATGTGATTTTCTTTCATAGAGTACTTATCACAGTAATTTTAGACAGATACGATGAATTCCGTTTTCATTTTTGCGATGATGATCAGCGACGTTGTCTGAAATTGATTATTTGCTTTGTTTAGGCCCTGAAAACCGAAAAGTTTCACCGAGAAGTGGGAGAGCTCAGTTTAGCATAATCGACGTTTCTGAAGTTCTTGCTTATTGGATTTAGGTTATTTTGTATCCAACAGTTAAAGTACTTGAACTCAGAATCTGTGTAGCATTCTGCTACAGATAGATGTCAGTGATTTTGGTCGTTACCGCTGATGATCAGATCTATTTGATTCTTTTTACAAAGTTGTATAACATGCGATCTTTTCCAATTACAAAGGAGCTTCTGAATTTTCATGTATTTAGGTAACCTTTCCAGAATAGTTATCTGATCTCTTAGCGAACTTCGTAGTCAATGTCTCATTAAAACTTTACGTTATTGCAATAATGCGTTTTTCCAATTGACCCTACTACTATTTCCAAAACAGTTTTAGAAGCTTGCAACTCTGCTAGAAGTACCCGAATTTCCAATTTCAGAAACGTGGTCGCAAGTTTGTAAGTACAAGTCTTTGATGGATCCATAAACTCTAAGGGCAAAAGATTCTTCCTCACAGCACTGCTCCGACATTGCAAGCACAGACTGGATCTTTTTGTCGCTGGAGAAAGAGAAACGGTACTGTCATCGTTTAGTGCTTTAACTTCTCGTATCCTGGGACCTTAGCTTGTATACTTATGGATACGAAAGCTTTTATTGTTATCTAATCGTTGAAATACCCTTTCTACGATAGATGTGCCCGTGTAATGGACCCCTTCGTACCGACACACAATCAATCTGCATATTACTGTGTATTTCTACGGTAGCTTACGATTTTTCCAATGACGTTTCATACCATTCTTTTGTTTTCATTCAGTTGTCTTGGCTGAAACTGTCATAGTTGTACAAAATCTTTTCCGTGCTATCTATATGACTTAATTTCTTTTATTGTAAGTGTTTGTAATACAGTTTGCATGTTAACGAATAATAGTAGTTCCTGGCTTTTGGACATAAAATTAGACAAAGAAGAATATTGGTTTAGAAATACGAGCAACTGATATTGGCGACCCATTCAGTCTTTGAGTTAATGGCTGCTCTTGTTACACAATACGATTTATTTGGTTTTACATTTGACAAAATATTCATTTAAACTATTCAGTTAACTCTAAATTTTGGGTCACTTCTTTCCAACACCCACTGTGATGAAGTGATGATGACATATGTGATGTTTCCCTGTTTTCTAAAAGATATTACATATCCTGTTACTTCCTGGAACTTCTTTAATTATACAGTATTAACGATTCTTCTTATACCAGTGCCATTATTTGCATATATACCGTGTCTTAGTCACAAGAAAACTAGTTTTTCTTTCGTTTGAGATGGGTTATTTAATACTAGAACGCTTAAGACGATCTCGGTTAACTTCACTAGAGTTCCGTGGGAGCGTGGCAAGATGCGAGGCGGTACTGATCCTACGACTTATCTAAGAAGCTCTCAGCTCGCCGGTGGTTTCATTGGCTGCTATTCGTCTCCGAGATGCACTTTTTTTTCGGCTTGACGCGTGGTAATATCACAGGGTTCAGTCATGCACCGTCGCTTTAAAGCCCATACAGTTAATATAAAAATGATTCTCAAACCATTTTGAGTAAGTAGAGAAGTTATCGCACAATATCTAAATGTGCGAAATAACTGGATAAATCCTAAAGGATTAATGATGTTGACGAAACCAGAGGACAATAGTTTCAACCGAATAAATGTTTATCGAACAATATCCAAACGTTGAAATCATTGCTCCATATAAATTGTGGATTCAAATGAAGAAAACAGTTGAACAATAATTAATCTATATAGTGCGATAAAGGGAATCGCATAATTTAACTGCACATTAATTCACGAAAATCAACAACACACACTCAAAGTCCGAAAGTGCAGTTTCCCACCGTCAATCGTAACGATGAACTACGGGTTCATTACCTTGAATAACCACTGTGAAAATATGCAACATGTCCATCACACAAGAATGTACACTGAGGTTCCAAAAGTCATGGTAGACCTCCTAATACCTCGTCGGCCTCATTTTGCTAGGCGTAATGCGGCAACTCGACGTGGCATGTAGCGTTCTCGCTTCCCACGCCCGGGTTCCCGGGTTCGATTCCCGGCGGGGTCAGGGATTTTCTCTGCCTCGTGATGGCTGGGTGTTGTGTGCTGTCCTTAGGTTAGTTAGGTTTAAGTAGTTCTAAGTTCTAGGGGACTGATGACCATAGATGTTAAGTCCCATAGTGCTCAGAGCCATTTTGACGTGGCATGGACTCAACAAGTCGATGGACGTCCCGTGCAGAAACACGGAGCCGTGCTGCCCTCCATAACTGCGAAAGTGTTGTCAGTGCAGGATTTTGTGTACGAATTGACCTCTCGATAATGTTCCATAAATTTCCTGCGGGATTCTTGTCGGGCGAGCTGGGTGGCCAGATCAGTCACTCGAATTGTAAGTAGCCAAACATAATGATTTCAATTCAGTGATCTATGAAGTTGCACCAAAGGACCCCGTCCGTTCCAGGTAAACACGGCCTACACCACTATTGGCCCATCACCAGCTGTCACACTGCCGTTGTTGACAACTTGGGTTCATAGTGAAACGTCCGAACACAGGATGGACAAAGGATAGGAGACGTGGAAGGGAGAACATAGGCTGAGGACATCATTTTTCCTTAAGAAATTACAAATTTATTTCAAAATATGCCAACAATCAGAATGATAATTAAAACCACAGCCTTCTTTTGCACCTGATGTATGAGAATGAACAGCAAGTTTCTCTTACATAAGCAGTCTTTAAGACAAGAGAAATATCAGTTTCAACAACAAGCTTCAATTACACAAGCAAATTTAAATCGAAGAAAGAATAATTGAAATACCTACTGTTTATCAAAATCAGAAGGCCGAAGCTGCCATTAACTCGTAAAACTCAGTAGACAATAAGTTAAAGTAACCTAAAATATTAAGCGGCCGTAAGGCCCTTAAATAAAACTCACACAAGTATAGCAGTGGAATTAAGTAAAATTTTCTAAATTAAATTACACAACAAGCAAGAACAAAAATCAGTCCTCCGAGAAAGAGGGCAAATTTATAACTTTATTATATCTGGTAATTTTCCAATGTGTTACAATAAGTAAGCACCAACTTAGGCCAAGCTGGCCATCAAGATCCATGAGTTACAGATGGAATTAAAACATTCAAAAACTTAAGCACAGTGAAAGTTCGTGAAATACAGAAAATACACTGAAGAGCCAAAGAAACTGGTACACCTGCCTAATATAGTATAGGGCTCCAGCGAGCACGCAGAAGTGCGGCAACACGACGTGGCAAAGACTCGACTAATGACCGAAGTAGTGCTCGAGAGAAATGACACCATGAATCCTGCAGGGCTCTCCATAAATCCGTAAGGGTACGAGGGGTTGGATATCTCTTCTGAACAGCACATTGCTAGGCATCCCTGATATGCTCAATAATGTTCATGTCTGGGGAGTTTGGTGGCCAGCGGAAGTGTTTAAACTCAGAAGAGTAGCCATTCTGAGCTTGAGGGGTATCGCATTGTCCTCCTGGAACTGCACAAGTACGGCGGAATGCACAATGGACTTGAATGGATGCAGGTGGTGAGACAGGATGCTTACGTACATGTCACCTTTCCGAGTCGTATCTAGACGTATCAGGGGTCCCTAATCACTCCAACTGAACACGCCCTACACTATTACAGAGCCCCCACCAGCTTGAACAGTCCCCTGCTGACGTGCAGGGTCCATGGATTCATGAGGTTTTCTCCATACACGTCCATCCGTTCGATACACTTTGAAACGAGACTCGTCCGACAAGGCAACATGTATACAGTCATCATCAGTCCAACGTTGGTTTTGACGGGTCCTGGAGAAGCGTAAAGCGTTATGTCATGCAGTCATCAAGGGTACACGAGTAGGCCTTCGGCCATATCGATGGTGTTTCGTTTAATGGTTCGCATGGTCACACTTGTTTATGGCCCACCTTTGAAATCTGCCGCAATTTGTGGAAGCGTTGCAGTTCTGTCGTGTTGAGCGATTCCCTTCACTCATCGTTGGTCCTGTTCTTGCAGGATCTTTTTTTCGGCAATGTCGGAGATTTAATATTTTACCTGATTCCTGATATTCACGATACACTCGTGAACTAGTCGTACGGGAAAATCCCCGCTTCATCGCTACCTCGAAGATGCTATGTCCCATCGTTCGTGCGGCGACTATAACACCACGCTCAGATTCTCTTCAATCTTGATAACCTACGATTGTAGCAGAAGTAACTGATCTAACAACTGCGCCAGACACTTGTTGTCTCATATAGGCCTTGCCAACTGCAGCGCTGTATTCTATCTATTCACGTGTCTCTGTATTTTAATACACATGCCTATACCAGTTTCTTTGGTGCTTCCATGTAGATTGCTATGTTTGTCACGATAGATCACAAGACTGCTCGAAAAAGCAGTTACTTAAAACCAGCAGTTACATAGAATATCCGGAAAACGTAATATGTTTAGTAACTGCAGCTGGAATCAAATTTCGAGCGAGAGCTAACGGCGTTCGGAGACGCCGTCCGGGTACATGCACAGGCCAAAATACAGGAGTACGTACACGCAGACAAGCGCCACTTCTATTACAATGTTACTTCAATTATAAGCAGAAATTTCTATTACTGTTCTAAAACTGCTAACATAAAAGGATAAGACACTTGTGATAACTAGTAGCAGATTTACCAACTGACATCGAATGATCTTTTGAAACCACAGAACAACAGATACAACCTCACCCTGCTGGCATGGACTTTAGGCTGCTTCAGTTGGTGTCCCATCTAAGCAAACATTCATTTAAACCGAGACTAACTCGGAGGTTGTAACAGACCAGCTGATCGTAAGACACTTCTTATACACACATAAATAGAAATCACTAAACAAGTCAACAAAGTTACACTCACAGCTTCAAATAGGTTACAGCAGACTCCGAGTACACCAAAAGGCCCCAACAGCCACTATGTCAACAGACTGGTTCCTCAGTCCGTAGCTTCTAGCACCTCGTACCAATACCAGCTCGCTAACCGCGGCACGGATCCCGTCTTTTCCTCATTCCGCTAACAGAGATAAACCGAGTGAATCAGTGCGGCATTCGGGACGCCAGTCAATCAGATGATCCGAAGATAGCACAACTCCGCCACGTCTCACATAGCTTCGTTGGGTCTGCGCCACACTCAACCTCTTACCAATTGAAATCGGGATTCATCTGGTCAGGCAACGGTTATCCAGTCGCCTGTGGTTCAACCGGTATGGTCACGAGTCCGGGAGAGGCACTGCAGGCGATGCCGTGCCGTTAGCAAAGGCATTCGCGTCGGTCGTCTGCTGCCGTACGCCGGTACCGGCAAATTTCGCAGCACTGACGTTCGTCGTACGTCCCACATTGATTTCTGCGCTTCTTTCACTCAGTGTTGCTTGTCTGTTAGCACTGACAACTCTATGCAAAACCCGCTGTCCTCAGTCGTTAGGTAAAGGCCATCGGCATTGTCCGTGGTGAGAGTTAAAGCCTGAAATTTGGTATTCTCGGCACATTCTTGACACTGCGGATCTCGGAATACTGAATTCCCTAAAGACTTTCGAAACAGAATGTCCCATACGTGTAGTTTCAACCACCATTCTGATTTCAGAGTCTATGCAGCCGCAATCACGCCAGAACCTTTTCAAATGAATAGCCTAAGTACAAATGCACTGCCACCTGTATATCGCTATCCGGTGACTTTCGTCACCTCAGTGTAAACTATATTTGTGAGTAGAATCATAATACAAATCTTTGGTCCTGAGTGATAACTAGACTAACATTATACTCTGTATAAAATAAATACTACAAGATTTACTTTGGGAGTTTGAAATAGAAGCATGAACGCTCTAGAGACATGGCCAGAAAGCTTGATATTACTCGTCATCTCGCCAGGCTACAGGAGACACTAGAGTTTGTCATTTTTGCTTTTTGGGAAAAAGGAAAACCGGATAGCTACAGCGTAAGCGCAGTTACTCGACGTAAATTTAGGGTGTATTATTGTTGACAGCGAAAACTGACGGGGATGAAAGTACGCAACTATAGCAGCAGAAACATTTGAGTCTTCGAACTATTCGTTCACGATATAGATGCTAAAGTGCTTTTACGAGGTTGCAATGACTACAAGATTAAATATTATTCTAGATAGTACAAACTTACATGGAATGTAAATTTTTCAATCAACTTTGTTTCGTATTGGGACATGGAAAGTGTCAATTTAAATAACATTATTTCAGAAGTTATTATGAAACACTGAAACAACTATACAACCTACGTTCCGACCGTCTTTGAAGCGGTCCTCTTCATTATAGCTAAACTGTTTAGGTGTAGTCACCCCGAAACATAACACTACAAAGATATTGGATATGTCGGCTGTATCCCATGGTTTCCTCTGCATATGCATCTTACACATGTATTAAACACACCTCCATCTCCCTCTCTCTGTGTCCACCTATTCCTCCCTCTGTTTGTCCACCTCATTCTCCTGCCTCTGTCTGTCCATCTCCTCCTGCTCACCCTGTCTCTTTATCTCCTCCTCCCCCTCTCTTCGCCCATTTCCTCCACTCAACCTCTCTTATCATATCTCTGTTCTCCCTCCCTCTGACCATACCCTCCATGCTTTTTCTCTCTCCACTTCTTCTTCCTCCCCTTCCTTTTCCACCTGTCCACTATCCCTCTGCACCTTCCATATGCCTCATGTACGTCCCCTTCACTCTGACCATCCCCTGCTCTGTCTATCACAACCCGTCCCCAGCCATGTTCAACAGCTTTAGCTCCTGCAGTACAGTTCAATAACAGAGGTCGCCAATTATGCAAAATACCGTTTTTCCAGGTTCCCAAACATGTTTCAGCACCTCTGTGCCATCATCATTGGGTTTCTGTTTTATTTAATCTTCACAATCAGTTTGATTGGTTTTTCAGGACCACTTGTGCATTATTTATTACAGGTAGCTTGTCATGTTTTTGTGTGGCAAGCCCTTTTATTCCCAGCATCAAGGTGATGTGTTATGAAGCACGCATAAACATAACACGTTTTTCACAAAATAAGGTGGTAAGAGCACTTTACAATTACATAGTGTTTTAGTGAAGCACCTTCTTTTGAGAAAATACGTGTTATGTTTACGTGTGCTTCATAACACCTCACCTTGCTGCTGAGAATAAATGGGCTTGCCACACAAAACCAAGACAAGCTACGTGTAATAAATAATGCAAAACGGATTCTGAAAAATCTTGCAAACCTATTGTGAAGATTTAGTAAAACATAAAACTACTGATGATGGCACAGAGGTGCTGAAACATGTTTGGTAACTTGGAAAAAACGGTGTTTTGCATAACTGGCGGACCTTACATCCAACAATTTTAACTGCAAACACAGTAAACACAAGGACCTGCAAAGCCACATGATGAATACTCCCACAATATCTATTATACAGAGTAGCCTACATACTGGCGTCCAGAAAACTGTTCATTGCGTCTGATATATAGGTTGCCCTACAAAGCACGTTGTTTTGGCAAGCCGATACTGTTCACGCCAGCAGACCTGTCATGCAGGGCAACTTATTTGCCTGGGGCTGGAAAACACACGCTTTTGTCCATATTTTCACTGTTGTTGGAGCTAGGAAATTGTAAACCCCACAGTGGTGATAAATCTGGGAGATGATCTCGGACATATACACATAGATAAACTCTCCTTTGCTCACATGAATGTTGGACAAATATAATGCAACGTCTCATCCTCCTTGTCCTGCCTCTTTCATTGTCCACATTCATTTTCCTCCCCTGTCTCTCTCCGTATATCTCATCCTCCAACGCTACCAGTCCATCTCTTCCTCCATTCCCTCTCTGTCTCTCCATATTCTCCTTCCCCTCTCCATCCATTTTGTCCACTTTGTCTCTTAGAATATACCTCCCTCTCCCCTCCCTCTATCCTTGTATTTTTCCCTCCCATCTCTGTCCATCTGCTCCTCCTTACCCCTCTTCCTACCCATCTCTTCCTCCCTCTCTTTCTGCCTTTCTCTTCTTGCCCCTCTTCTCTTCTCCTTCTGTCTCTGTCCACCTCCTCTTCCCTCCCATCTCTGACCACTGACTTTTCCTCCTGTTCTCCCTCTGTCCACCTCTCTCTTCTCTCTTTGTCCATCTCATCTGCCCCTGCTCCCTGTCTCCCCCTGCCCCTGTCCATACACCTCCTCGCCACCTCATCCTGTTCATCTCCTACGTCGATCTCCTCCTCCCTCTCCTTATCCATCTTCTACTTCTCCTACTCTCTCTGTCCCCTCTCTTACTTTACTCTCTGCCCATCTCCTTCCCCTCTCTTTCTGTCCAACCACTTCTGTCCCTCTTTGTTGATCACGTCCTGCATTGCTCTATGTTCATCCCTTCCTACTTCCTCTATCCCTATCCATCTGCTCCTCCCCATCTCCGCACATCCCTCCCCTCCTCAATCCATCCACAGATACAGTTCCTGCAAAAGAGGTCTGTAAGATAGGCCAATACTACTGTCAGAACACCCTCATCATGTCAGGCAGCCTACATGTCAGGACATGTACGATTATATAGATCATATAATAGATAACGACAGTGCTTAACACACAAAATGAATTTACTCAAATTTTCGATTTGTTTCCCATGTAACAGGTCTCAAAATAAACCCGTGGCTCACCTCAACAAGAAATACGATGCTATTTCAGCATGTTACGTGTTATTATTTGCTGTACACCTGTACATGTTACTGGAGGTGTTGCACACGTCGTTGTCACTTTGCGGTGCAATGCTGCACTTACCTCCGCAGTAGTAACGGACTCTTTCAAGTACCCCCAGGTCATCTTGCAGATCATGAAAAGATTCTACAATGTGATGATCCAGTTCTTCAACTTTTTCGACAGGGATGCCCTTTATTTACTTTTAATATTATTTGGATCATTTTGACCCTTTAGGATCACGGATGACTTGTTTGAATGTCTTCTTTCTTCCCAACACTTCATTCTCTCGCTCCACTTACGACCACATTTCACTTCATAGATAACATCAGACAAAAAAGTCCAGGTAGTGAGGTCAGGTGATGGAATCCGAAATAAAGTCCGTGCTTGGCCTGTACGTCCTGGGCCATACTGGCGCACTAGATATCGGCTTACATCAGCAGCAAATTGCACTAGAGCAGCATCATGCATGTTCCACATTTCACAAACCATGGGTCATGCGTGAAATTCGAAAGCAGTTCGACGGGGACTTAACCAAATTCTTAAAACGTCTATTATATTCGTACTAAGTAGGACAAACGTTTATGCTAAAGTCGGAACCACACATTCGCAGTCATTTCTTAAATGGCTCAATCTGTCAATGGATGCCTATACTGGTGTACATTTGGAGCATCGGTGAAAATCGTGCGTAGACGAGACAAAAAGTATCCTCTTTCTCGGACTGGTGTATGATACCTTTCCCTGTACCATTCCAAAGACGGTATTATGCTAGGGAGCTAAAACGTACTCCTGACTGCGTTGCTCGTTAAAGCTGGCCTACCACGGGCGTACCTGAAAGACGGGCGCCAAGCGGCTTCTCCGTCCAGCGACGGAGATAAGAATCGCTATGCGCTGTCGGCAGCTCCGCGTCCAGACGCCACCATCGGTGTCTCCATCTGCGTCTGCAGGTGCCGCTCCACGGCTGCCAGGGTAGCGCGGCGTGAGAGCTGCAGGCGCGGTTCAGCTCCGTATCCCAGCAACCAAATGAAAAGACACGCAATTACAACCGGTGCCGATGGTATGCATTTGAATATCTTTGCACGCCTTTCGTGTTGTTTTTAATGCTCAGTTTTGGTTATGCAAATACAGTCCCTCGATTTTGCTTACCTTTGTGCCGTCGACTGCCGTCTATTATGTCAATCTATGATATGAGTCTCCGCTTTTACAGAAAATTTTCCGTTCCGTAATTGTCAACATCACCATATTTACAATAGACTGATATTTTGATACGCGAGTCAACTGTCTCTCCACCTGTTGAGAGATTCAATAAATCACATTAACTCCTTCGTTTACGTGTGATGACAACAGCAAATATTAAGAAATTCGTATAGCTGAAATTACACATTTAAGGTATTAGATATAAAGCTAATGTGCAAAATCAATAATTTAATAGTACTAACAATGTGTACATTTAAACTACAATACTGGCCATTAATATTGCTACACCCACAAGAAATGCAGATGATAAACGGGTATTCATTGGACAAATATGTTATAGTAAAACTGACATGTGATTACATTTTCACGCAATTTTGGTGCATAGATCCTGAGAAATGAGTACCCAGAACAACCACCTCGCCGGCCGGAGTGGCCGAGCGGTTCTAGGCGCTTCAGTCTGGAGCCGCGCGACTGCTACGGTCGCAGGTTCGAATCCTGCCTCGGGCATGGATGTGTGTGATGTCCTTACGTTAGTTAGGTTTAAGTAGTTCTAAGTTCTAGGGGACTGATGACCTCAGATGTTAAGTCCCATAGTGCTCAGAGCCATTTGAACCATTTTGAACAACCACCTCTAGCCGTAATAACCGCCTTGATACGCCTGGGCATTGAGACAAACAGAGCTTGGATGGCGTGTACAGGTACAGCTGCCCATGCACTGGCGTATTGTGACGAGCCAGTTGCTCGGCCTCCATTGACCAGACGTTTTCAATTGGTGAGACATCTGGATTATGTGCTGGCCACGGCAGCAGTCGAACATTTTCTGTATTAAGGAGGGCTCGTACAGGACCTGAAACATGCGGTCGTGCATTATCCTGCTGAAATGTAGAGTTAGGCAGGGATCGAACGAAGGATAGAGCCATGGGTCGTAACACATCTGAAATGTAACGTCCACTCTTCAAAGTGCCGTCAATGCGAACAAGAGGTGACCGGGACGTGTAACCAATAACACCCCATACGATCACGCCGGGTGATACGCCAGTATGGCGATGACGTATACACGCTTCCAATGTGCGTTTACCGCGATGTCACCAAACACGGATGCGACCATCATGATGCTGTAAACAGAACCTGGATTCATCCGAAAAATGACGTTTTGCCATTCGGGTACTCAGGCTCGTCCTTGAGAAAACCATCGCAGGCGCTCCTGTCTGTGATGCGGCGTCAAGGGTAACCGCAGCCATGGTCTCCGAGCTGATAGTCCATGCTGCTGCAAACGTCGTCGAACTGTTCGTGCAGATGGTTGGTGTCTTTCAAACGTCCCCATCTGTTGATTCAGGGATCGATACGTGGCTGCACGATCCGTTACAGCCATGCGGATAAGATGCCTGTCATCTCGACTACTAGTGAGACGAGGCCGTTGGGGTCCAGCACGGCGTTCCGTATTACCCTCCTGAACCCACCGATTCAATATTCTGCTAACAGTCATTGGATCTCGACCAACGCGAGCAGCAATGTCGCGCTACGATAAACCACAATCGCGATAGGCTGCAATTCGACCTTTATCAAAGTCGGAAACGTGATGGTACGCATTTCTCCTCCTTCCACGAGGCATCACAACAACGTTTCACCAGGCAACACCGGCCAACTGCTGTTTGTGTATCAGAAATCGGTTCGAAACTTCCCTCATGTCAGCACGTTGTAGGTGTCGCCACCGGCGCCAACCTTGTGTGAATGTTCTGGAAAGCTAATCGTTTGCATATCACAGCATCTTTTTCCTATCGGTTAAATTCCGGGTCTGTAGCACGTCATCTTCGTGGTGTAGCAATTAATGGCCAGTAGTGTAAAAAATTACGACTGTTAATTAAAATACACTGCTAGAAATAATAGTGCAACCTTTTAGAAATTTCCAGTTCACTAATGATTAATTTTTGCAACAGTGCATATGGAGTACATGAAATGAGTTCATTTACAGATCCGAAGCACGAACGGTTCTGAGGTAGCAGCGTGCTGAAACACCCATAGTAGTACGTGGTGTAGTTTCCACGTGTGGCAATGCAGGCGATGACACTGGCATCCAGACGATCGTACAGATGACGAATACTGTCCTTTGATACGTTATACCACGACCACGCCTAGTAGAGTAAGACTTGTTGGTGACGACTCGCACGAGTTACTTATCGTCCCGTCATATCACTTATGTGCTCACTGTGAGGAAAGTCCCGAGATCGTGCTGACGAGGGAAGTTCCTGCACGTCTTGCAGAGCACTTTGCGTCTCCTGGTGAGTGTGTGGGCGAACATTATCCTGTTGCAACAACACATCAGCTTCTTGCTGCAAGAACGGCAAAAGAACAGGTCTAACAACTGAGCCGGCCACGGCTCGTGTTCATCCCATTAATTTTTTGTCATCTTTTATTACGGTAGTGCCGCCTCGTTTTCCTATTCCATTTACTGGCGTCACTAACTTGCCCATGAGTGGCAGCAGCACCACATATCGATAAGCCCACTGTCGTACCATCTCTGGAACTACCGACAGTATTTACAGGTCGTCGTGTGTCGGGTAGGGATGGAGTGGGAGAGGCACCAGCAGTGCAGTCGCGACGGAGCAGCAGTCGCGGACGGACCAGCAGTCCAGTCGGTCGGTTCGCGTGGAGCAGCAAGCAAGCCCCCGCTGCACGAAGTCGGGCTGGAGCCGCTGGCGGCGTGCACGCGCAGTTGGACTGTGAAGTGCTGCTTGCGAGTGCTACAAAGTTCGCCGCCCACTGATCTTAGACATGAAAGTTGAGTTCTCACATATCGAGCCTCAACTGTTTACATGTCTTCGCTTGATCCTGGTTGTCCCTTTTGGGACATTCCCATGAACAACAACGTGTGTGTATTTAAGTCGCCTAAGATTCCAGCCGTCTTCCTGTGAAATTTAACTTAATTTATTTCCTCTTATGGAAGTGGACCAGCTGTATCTTCTGCCTTGTGGCCGTTGACGTTCCGGTTACCTGCCCTGGTCGTTGACGTAATTTTAGGCAGTGTATATTCCTCGTCCTGTTGTTGCTGTCCAGCGTCGCGTGTGGTTCGACAGCTGAGGTGTTGTTGGTCGTTGTGGGCGCCAATATTCTGTGTGTCGTGTATTGAAATCTTGTGGTCGTTTTGATGGTTGCGTGGAGCGGAACTGATTTGGTCGATTGGTCGGTCAGCTTTCTGTCGGTTGAGTTGGCTCCAGATTAAGAAGTCGTTGGACAGGCTGTCTGTCTCACCTAAATGGGCGTTAGTGTTACAATCCCAGGTCGAGTTTTAATATTTCTTAAATTAATTTTCTTCTCTTGCCTTTAAGGCAAAAGATTTTTATGATTTTGAATGGGACCTTCAGCCCAATTTGCATGAAACGTTTTAAGATAAGGCCTTCTGCCTTTTGACTGAAACCCCTTTTATTGTTTAATATGCGACCTCCAGCCTAGTTGCATTAAAATTAAATTGCTAAGGCTTTCAGCCGATTAGATTGAAGATTTAGAAAATATTCTTGGGTGAATCCCCCAGAAGAACCTTGTATTTCAATTTTGCTTAAGTCTTGTGTCTTGGATTTTGAATGTGGCCTTCAGCCGATCTAAAGTTAATCAAAGAAGGTCGATTAAAGTTGTCAGCGGTTTGCATCCTTGTTGTAGTATTGTGTGTTGGTAAATAAAGTTTGTATGTTGAGTGCAACTGACAGGAACTAATTTTGGCCCCTTTCCAAAACCTAATCCGCTCTGTCCTGCTGGCCCAGGCATATCAACAACATTCTGCACGTACTGAGTGCTGGATATCGTCCCCTCCAGAAATGCCAAAGGTGAACGAGATTTGTAACTTATCACATCCCAGACGGTAAAGCCAATGTGTCTTGGACGAATGCACTCTACGAGACAGCAGTCACCAGGTCGACGTAGTGCGCGGAAACGACTATAATTAGCGTAAAGGCAGAATCTGCTTTCGTCTTTGAAGACCACGGCGCGCCATTCCATCTTCCAAGCGATGTTCTGACAGCAACAGCCTGGCCGTGCACGTCGATGTTGTGGAAGACGGTCTAGAGGTGTGAGTGGCAGTAGTCCCAGTGCTAACAACCGGTTCACAACACATCTGGGCGTGCTGTAGTAGCTGTACGATCTGCCACTGCTGCTGTAAAATACGACGATCCTGGTAGGAGTGTGTGATGCGTGAACTTCCAGAACGTCGGCTATGGGTGTGAAAAACTTTGTGACCACTAATACCGGCACCGTAACAGAACTGACGCAGCACGTCCAACTTGTGTGGCAGTTCTCCTAAAGGACCATCCCGCCACTCGGAAAACCACAATATGACCCCTTTCAAACTCGCTCAGTTGGCTGTAGGAACAACGAATGCGTCACCACGGCTTGGTTGCCTGGTTGATTCACATATTTGCACCACATTGAGCCTTCTGGCTATGAGCTTTGCGTTTTAAAGGGTAGACTCAGATGGCGCTCTGGTAGCTACGCTACTACGCTGTCTGTTAGCAGACAACGTTGAAGCCATTATCAGTACATCTACTATCCCCCAGGTGGCATACGGTGTCACCAGATCAAAATCGAGGTCGTCTTTCCAGGTATACTAATTTTTTTCAGCAGTGTATACACGTTTATTCAGAGTTCAGCATCTAGCGAATGAAGTGATTTGATAGAAGAGGGAGCAGAATTAATAAATTCACTGAATGGTCCTGCATACTTTCTCAAAGGGTAGTCCCTGACAGTATGCTGAACTGTTTGCTCTTGGGCCCCACAATCGCAGGCTGGAGAGTTTCGCTCCTGACTTGCGCCTGATGTGACTGGTTCTTATCCTGTTCAGTAGTGTTTGCTCACTTCTCTTCAACTCAGATCCTTGCAATCTGTCAGATGGACCTTGAACACCACGATGTTTTATTGTTGGGGCACTCTATTTCTTGCATCATTCTTCTTCAATGTCAAATATCTTGTTGTTTCTTCCATCATGCCGCAGGAGAGCGCGCGTTACCAAGCGGTCTGGAGAAGATTCATTTAAGACTGTATAAAGTGGAAGGTCTTGGGGGTAGTCAGGGTGGCGCAGTTACCTCCATTCTCGGTTGGCTGCTTTATTCTCGATTGGCTGCTTCTCGGCGTCGCAGTTCAGGTGGTGGAATTTTACTTATGATGTGCAGCCAAGGGATCGGTAAAGAGGCCGGGCGGGGTGGCCGAGCGGTTCTAGGCGCTACAGTCTGGAACCTCATGACCGCTGCGGTCGCGGGTTCGAATCCTGCCTCGGGCATGGATGTGTGTGATATCCTTAGGTTAGTTAGGTTTAAGTAGTTCTAAGTTCTAGGGGACTGATGACCTCAGAAGTTAAGTCCCATAGTGCTTAGAGCGATTTGAACCATTTTGAATCGGTTAAGAGTTTAGTGTATCCGTAATAATCTGCTGCAGAGTCTGTTTTTTTCACCTATTGCAACATTTCATTATCCAACCACTAGATTCTTAGAATACTTTATTTCAGTATCGCCACACATCTACTATGACAACGAACAGCCGGTTGACGATCAGTGCTATAAGGCAGTGATGTAGTTCTGCCCCATTACTTAACAATATCGTTCTGAAGCCCGGACTGCATAGCGAACCCATTTTCTGTTATTCCGTGAAACCTATCATCACATGCTGAACAGTATGGGGCCAGGTGGACTATTGCCGAAGCGTTTGTAAATCGAAAAGCCGTGGCATCGAATCCTGGTCCGGTCACGGATTTTCTGCTCTGTTGTTAACCTAACCTTCACTTCTCAGCGACGAATATATTCCAAGTTATACAGTAGGTCTTCTTGTCTTGATAGATTTGCTGGTTAGATTAGCGGAATGCAAGTCGCAGTTGTGGTGTCCAGTTAAAAGACTTGCACCAGCCTGTTGAGTTGCACCCAATTATTACTAAACGTCAAGGTACAACGGTTTTTACCTGAACCACCACTCGGTATTCTGTGTCAAAACCTTCAGACGATTCTTGCTTATCATTCAGTTTCAGTTTCAGGGCGGATGACACTTGCTAGCCCGTCGACGGCCTCGTCGATATAGATACACCGTTTCCCGTCATATCACCAAAGTTAAGCACCGTCGGGCGTGGCCAGTACTTGGATGGGTGACCATTCAGGTACGCCGATCGCTGGTGATATTTTCCGCTCTGGCTTTACTGTAGAGGGACAGGAGGGATGGTGGTTTGGAGTCACTAATCACAAGTTGTTGCGCCAGATGTCCTGGACTCAATTCCAAACCTTTCCACAATGTCTCATGAACTGAGGGCAGGCGACACTGCTGATAATGATCTGTCCGTCGAATGGGGACGTTTAGCTCGGCGGCTCCCTTGGTGCTCTTCGAGAGGAGTAGGATATGTGCTAGTCTCGAGTCTCAACCTCTACCTTCTCTCAACATCTGCAACACAAACATGACACTACACTACACACACCCATCACAGGCACCTACACTTAATAGGTGCGTTTACGTTCACAGGTCATATACTTCACGAAGGAAAGGTGCCTATGGGCTGGGAAGGTTTGGAAGAACTTTCCAGTTGTGAACCTGCGCTTCGAGGTCTCCACAACCATTCATGCCGTACAACTTTACTTTTTTCACCTCTTGGTCCCATTCGCTTGCTAATTAAGTACTCTGAGTCATCAGATTTTCGCTACCACCCTGTAAACTGCCTTACCTTGGTGCAGGACGAATTTGTGGCCGACTGTTTCTAAAGTACGAACTGTACCTTTACGCTGTTATCTTCCAAACACTTCAACCTGACGAGAGTGAACAAAAGATGCACTGTAGACATATTACTGCATTCCACCGGAAGGCGACAACGGTGGATCTCCTGAGTATTTTGTGAGGGTGGTATGACGATACTGAATACCACAGTAGGCAATTCAGTTGAAGAAGTACGAAAATACCTAAAAATGCATCCACAGAAGTTGGACAGACAACTGTAGCTGGAAGGAAAGCAACTGCGAAGAAAAATTAGGTAAGAGCAGAAGTACTTCAACACACTGACGAAAGAAGTAAGTAGAAAAGTGCTTAAGAACAGACAGGAATACAACAGTGTAAGTCACTCAGGAATGAAATAAATAGGAAGTGCAAGGAAATGAAGTGGAATGGCAGCAGGAATAATGGGAAGAAATCGAAAAAGAGTGGTCGACGAAAAGAATGATTCAGAACATAGAAAAATCAAAACAGCCTTCGCTGAAGTTAAAAACAAGACCGGATACACTGAAAGTGCAGTGGGAATTCCGTTGTCGAAAGCAAAGGAAAGAGCAGCTTGATGGAACGCGTTCATTGAAGGTCTCTACGAGGCAGAGGACTTGCCTGATGATGTGGCAGAAAAAGAAATCGGATTCGATGTGGCAGACATGAGTAATCCAGTATGAGAATCAGACTATAATAATGATTTGAAGGACTTGAAATCGAATAAGAAGGAATGGATAAAAGCTCTTCGGAATTTCTAAAATCGTTAGGGGAAGTGGTAATAAACCACCATTCAGTTTCGTGTGTAGAATGTATGAAACTGGTAATATACCATCGGACGTTCGGAAAAATATAATCCACAGAATCCCGAAGAGAGCAAGGGCAGATAAGTACGAGAACTATCACGCAATCAGCTTAAGAGGTCATGCATCCAAGATGTTGAGCGAAAAAAGCTGAGGATGTGTTAGGTGGCAATCAGTTTGGATTTCGGATAGGTAAAGGCATATCAGCGAGGTAGTTCTAGAGCTGCGCTTTATAATGGAGGGAAGACTGAAACATAAAGACACCTTTATAGATTTTTTTCGACATATTAAGAGTTCGGCTACGAAAACGGTTAAAGAGTATAGAAATTCCTAGAAAAAGTGGATAACCTATAGGGACAGACGTGTAATGATTCATGTGTTCACGAACCAAGAGTCAAAAATAAAAGTGGAAGATAAAAAACAGAGTTCTCGAATTAAATGGGTATATGACCGGGATGCAGTGTTTCACCCTACTCTCCAATCTATATATGGAAGAAACAGTCACATAACTAAAAGAAAGCTTCGAGAGTGGGATTAAAATTTAGTTTGAAAGTATATCAATGATAATATTCACTGCTGACTGTGTTATGTGAAAATAAAGAAGTGCTAATATCTTGCTGGTGTACTTTCTTCTCCTTAAAATATGAGTTTACGTACATGTTCCCCTGTTAATTAATTCTGCAACCTCGGAAGCCAAATAACATACGGCAGACGAAGTAACGAGGACATAAAAACACGCTAACATAGACAAAGAGGGGTTTATTAGGCGAAAGAAGTCAGCTAGTATCAAACAAAGGCCTTAATATGAAGAGGAAATTTCTGAGAATGTGCGGCATGTAAAGAATGTACAGCAGCATTAGCTTTATTTTTGGTAGCTCCTTCTACTCCGGTGTTGAAGTGTAGCATTACAATGATAGATTGACCTTGCACCTTGGAAGAATATTTATTACATCACATTTTTAAATTTTAAGGGACAGAACTACTTGCAATTTAATCGGAGACTAACAAAACTTGTAAAGAAGAAACTGCAACATTTTAAAATATTTCGCGGCAGAGGTATGTTGACATTTATGTTGTCCACAGAAAGTGCAAAATGTTTTACTTGGAGAGGGCACAAGGTTTCATTCCATATACTGCAGAACTGGCAGTTCACAACTAAGCGTGAAGTAGCCGTACAGCTAGGTTTCTGCGTAATTGTATGACTGGAATTAGGACTGTAATACAATAGTCTCTCGGAATGTCAAGTCGTTACATCATATGCCCTTAAATGTACGTAATTTTGACTTCTTTCCACACTTTAGAGAAGACTTTCCGGGGGGAACAGTGGAATACAGCTGATGTGCAATGGCTTATTGATACAACAGTTTTACAGTTGGCGTTATACAAATAACAACGTTTCTAAGAGCTCTTGTATTACCACAGTCTGAATATATACTCATAAATTTCGTAGTGGCCAAATATCTCGAGATTTTAATCTCAGTTATTCAGGTACACAAAATGGAGTTCAAGGTATCAAGCATTGGAAGAAATGGATAATTCAGTGAGTGTTGCTGGCATTAACGCCTTTACTTTGCCTATTTTGTCACTATGGTACAAGAGACAGACGATGTCGGCAGACGAGCGGCTTGTACTAGAACGTGACGTGAGTTTCTGCAGCTAATGTGTTTCCATGGCTCTCTACATGACCCGACATCTAATGTGCCTATAGCGCAGTAAGTCTCTCTGGCCGCTCTATTAACTGCACGACTCTTAACTGAAAATATGTTTACCATTCAAGGAAGACTTCGGAGGAAGGCGACCGAGAATAAGTTCCTCGCATACACTACAAACGACCTTCATATGATACTGGAAGTAACCTCAGCCGTTTCATAAGAGATGTTTTTCTCTTTTCTGAAAATGGATATGATACAATATGATCTTTTCCGTAAAATTCAAATAAAATCTAAATGTACCATTTCAATGAAATTTGCCACTACACGAAGTGGAACAGGTTGGTACTTGGGCCATGAGTTTGGGTAGTTTGTTTTTCAGATTTAGCATGTTAATCAAATTTTCCGGGGCCCCAACGTCGGCAGCCAGGCGCTAACCATTGTACCAGACATTGCTGTAAAACATGTACCGCCCGACATTGTCAAGAGACAATGAAACTCTGCACTCCTACCCAGGCTGTCATATACCTCGTATACCAGAAAGATAGTTCTTTGTGATAAGTCCAACGTTGTACTACAGAAGAATGCTACAAACCACAGCTCTCTCCATATTTTGATTATTTCGTAACAGGATCGGCTCATGGCAAAAACATACTAATTTGTTGTCCTTAAGATAATCATTAACTGACGGAAAAAAATCGCAACACCAAAAGACAGTTAATGTAGAGTAATCAGATTTCGGGAATACATTTGTCTACGTAACATATTGAAATGATTGACATCGCAAATGTGTCTGGAGATTAATAACCAGTGTAAGCTCAAGAATGTTGAATCCAACCGTGTAAAACCATACGTGCATTGTGTTGTACATGTGTTGGATGTAGTTTGTGTTGCACTTGGTCTGTCAATAGGCGGATGATTTGCTGTTTGTGGATGACACTGGTGTCGTCCGACGATGTTCAGCAGGCAAGGCAACAGGTAGACACTGTGTAGAGCATGCTGGTTTACAGCAGCGGTAATTGGGGGGCGTTGTTGTTGTTGTGGTCTTCAGTCCAGAGACTGGTTTGATGCAGCTCTCTATGCTACTCTATCCTGTGCAAGATTCTTCATCACCCAGTACCTACTGCAACCTACATCTTTCTGAATCTGTTTAGTGTATTCATCTCTTGGCCTCCCTCTACGATTTTTACCCTCCGCTCTGCCATCCAGTACTAAATTGCTGATCCCTTGATGCCTCAAAAAATGTCCGCTATGTGATCTATCCATCTAATCTTCAGCAGTCTTCTGTAGCACCACATTTCGAAAGCTTCTATTCTCTTTTTGTTTAAACTATTTATCGTCCACGTTTCACTTCCATACATGGCTGCACTCCATACAAATACTTTCAGAAAAGACTTCCTGACACTTAAATCTATACTCGATGTTAACAAATGTCTCTTCTTCAGAAACGCTTTCCTTACCATTGCTAGTCTACATTCCTCACTACTTCGATCATCATCAGTTATTTTGCTCCCCAAATAGCAAAACTCATTTACTACTTTGAGTGTCCGCGACTGCTACGATCGCAGGTTCGAATCCTACTTCTGGCATGGATGTGTGTGATGTCCTTAGGTTAGTTAGGTTTAAGTAGTTCTAAGTTCTAGGGTACTGATGACATCAGATGTTAAGTCCCATAGTCTTTAGAGCCATTTGAACCGTTTCAGATGCTTCCATTTTCTTCTGTTCCGGGTTTTTCACAGTCCACGTTTCACTACCATACAATGCTGTGTTGCAAACGTACATTCTCAGAAATTTCTTCCTCAACTTAAGTCTGTGTTTGATAACATTAGACTTCTCTTGGTCAGGAATTCCCTTTTTGGCCGAGCTAGTCTGATTATGTTGTCCTCCGTCATTGGTTATTTTCCTGCCTGGGTAGTAGAATACCTTAACTTCATCTAGTTTGTGACCATTAATCCTGATGTTTAGTTTCTCGCTGTTTTCATTTCTGCTACACCTCATTACTTTCGTCTTTCTTCGATTTACTCTCGGTCCATATTCTGTACTAATTTGGCTGTTCAGCAGATCAGATCATCTAATTCTTCTTCACGTTCACTTAGGATAGCAATGTCCTCAGCGAATCGTATCATTGATATCCTTTCACCTCGAATTTTAATTCCACTCCGAAACCTTTTTATTCCATCACTGCTTTTTCGATGTACAGATTGAACAGTAGGGACGAAAGACTACACCTTTTTTAATCCGAGCACTTCGTTCTTGGTCGTCCACTCTTATTATTGCCTCTTGGCTCTTGTTCATATGTACGAGTATATTACTCGTCTCTCCCTATAGCTTACCCCTATTTTTCTCAGAATTTCGAACATCTTACACCATTTGACATTCTCGAATGCTTTATCCAGGTCGACAAATCATATGAATTTGTCTTGATGTTTCTTTAGTCTCGTTTGCATTATGAACGACAATGACAGAACTAAATCTCTGGTGCCTTCACCGTTCCTAAAGCCAAACTGATAGTCATCTAACACATTCTCAATTTCCTCTTTTGTTCTGCTGTATGTTATTCTTGTCAGCAACTCGAATGAATGAGCCGTTACGCTGACTGTGCGACAATTCTCCTACTTGTCGGCTCTTGCAGTCTTCGGAATTGTGTGGATGATACTTTTCCGAAAGTCAGATTGTATATCGCCAGACTCATACATTCTACACACCAATGTGAATAGTCGTTTATTGCCACTTGCCCTAATGATTTTAGAAATTTTGATGGAATGCTCTCTATTCCTTCTGCCTTATTATCTTAAATCCTCCAAAGCTCTTCTAAATTCTGATTCTAATACTGGATCCCTCGCTCCTCTACATAGACTCCTCTTCCTTCTATCACATCAGACAAATATTCCCAAGCATAGGGGCCTTCAATGTATTCTTTCCATCTATCCACTTTCTCCTTTGCATTTAACAATGAAATTCTCATTCCACTCTTAATGTTGCCACCCTCTCTTTTAATTTCACCGAAGGTTGTTTTAACTTTCCTATATGCCAAGTCAGTTCTTCCGACAATAATTTCTTTTGGATTTCGTCATATTTTTCATGCAACCTTCTCGTCTTAGCTTCCCTGCACTTACTATCTATTTCATTCCTCAGTGACATGTATTTCCGTATTTCTGAATTTACCTGAACGTTTTTATACTTCATTCTTTGATCGATCAATTGAAGTATTTCTTCTGTTATCCATGATTTCTTCGCAGTTACCTTCTTTGTAGCTATGTTTATCTTTCAATTTCTATGAGTGCTCTTTTTAGAGATGTCCATTACCCTTCAACTGTACTGCCTACTGAGCTATTCCTTAGTGCTGTATCTATAGCCTTAGAAAACTTCAAGCGTATCTCGTCATTCCTCAGTCCTTCTGTATTCCACTTCTTTGCATATTGATCCTAGACGACTGGAAAGCCGTGTCCTAGTCAGACGAGTCCCGACTTCAGTTGGTAAGAGCTGATGGTAGGGTTCGAGTGTGGCGTGAACGCTCCGGAGCCATGGAAACACGTTATCGGCAAGGCACTGTGCAAGCTGATGGTGGCTCCGTAATGGTATGAGCTGTATTTGAATGGTATCGACTGGGTCTACAGCTCGAACGGAACCCTCATTGACTTTAAATGTCATGTTCGGATACTTGGAGACCATTTGCAGACACTCACGAACTTCGTGTTTCCAAACAACGGTGGAATTCTTATGGATGACAATGTGCCATGTCACCGGGCACAACTGTTGAAGACTTATTTGAAGAACTTTCTGGTCATTTCTAGCGAATGATTTGGCCACACGGATAGGCCGACGTGAATCCAGTCGAACATTTTTGGGGCATAATCGATGGTTCAGTACGTGCACGAAACCCTGCCCCGTACACTTTCGCAATTATGGACGGCGACAGAGACAATATGGCTCAATATTTTTGCAAGGGACTTCCAAGGACTTGTTCATGATACGTCGAGCTCGCTGCACTATGCCGAGAAACTGAAGGTTCGTCGTGATATTAGGAGGTATCCCATGACTGTTGTCACCTTAGTGTGTGCGTTCATCATATATTTGTAACGTTACTTTCGTTTAAGCCAGTGGGTATAGTGCAGTTGCTAAGGTTCGCGGCTACCACACTGATGGTCCGGGTTAGAATCCTCTTTTATGTCATCGTGGAGACTATGGTTAAATAATATACGTCATGCAAAGTTATTTAAATATAGTTATTTTCACCGTAGTAATTTCATTAATAAGTCAATAATTGCAGCATTCTTTCTTCAGATATTTACTGTGTTTGCTACAGAATAGACTACATCTATTAAATCATCCACAACGAGGATCTGTCTTTCGGTCAAGAGACATACAATTACAATGGAATTAGCGGAAATCGTGCTCGAAGGCGTATTTCTAAGGAGGCTCTCATCGAGAAGCAATCTTTCGGTAAACCTGAAGCGTTAGTGAGTTTCCCCTTCGATTCCTTGTCACACTCCCTTACTTTTGAAGGCTTTTATATCTGTTGTTCTCTTGTAGAAACGCATACATTTTACTGTAATGACGACACGCTGCCAATATCTGATGCTGGCGACAAATAACAGTCGGCGGTTTACAGTGCCTGGAAACTTCGGAACGGTCCACGAGGGTGAAGGGACAAAAAGAGGCAAGGTGAAGTCTGGGAAAAGGAGGAGGCGAACGTTAGCTATAAACGGAACATATTTGGGGAAAGTTTGCTATAATGATTGTTTTATTAATGAAATTACTACTTCGAAAACTACTGTTTCTGAATAATTTTGCATTAGATATGCGGCACTGTAAAATACATCAACAGAATTTGAATCCAGACCAACAGTGTCGAGGTATGATAGTCTCCTTGTTAGATTAAAATACAATTTAGTATAATAACAAGAGATAAAGCTTCCAACCGTTACCTTACACGTAATTCGAACTATACGTTGGCTTCAGTTGGGACACATGGTCCCTGCCCTCTCTTGCTGTGACCGTCGCTTTCAACTCCATAGTGACAGGCGTACGTAAACTAACACTTTTGATACAGCCCCTAAAGCGTGTCATGAGCTTGCTCATAAGCTACGTGTCAGCTTTCAGCATCCCAAAATACAGTCTTCTCACTGAGGGAAACCGACAAGAACCTTTTCTCTTTGAGCATCTCTAAATGGGGACGAGGTTGAAAAACAGCAATAGGGCATTTCTAGGTTACCTAGATTACTGGACCGCATGTATATCGGAACTCACTAACTCCAGGTCTTGGCAACCATCAATTCCCTGCACCATTTTTATATTAGCCATACTACCGTGAATCCAAGTTGTTGACAGCATGTCATTTAATGACAAGCTTCAAAGTTTAGCAGTCGACATTCGTGGATTTCGCAACGTTTGCTCCGTTCTCTGCCGCCATCATGGTGTGAGGTCTGAAGATGGTCAGTAAGTGACTGAAACTGGTGACCACAAAAATCAAGGCCTCTTGCAGTCGAGACTGTTTACATTCAATTTAAATTACTAAGAAAAACAGCTTTTCTCCACGAGATTCTCAAAAATTACCCAATACTTTTTGCATCGCCTTTGCCTGTAGTCCGTCTGGTACTTTACTGTTTACGCCTCCCTTACTTAGGAGCAATAAAAAATATAATCCATTTCAGTAATGGGCTACACCGGCCTTTAACTTTCGTAATCGTGTGCGGGAGGTTACCTCACCTTCCAAGAACTTAACTAACAACGCAATTTCAGTCAATACTAGTTGTACCGCAGCACTTGTACCACTTACAACTTGTTTCTCCCTTGATCTTATACCGATCGGCTCACCGTCTAGCTAACAAAGATGTAAATGGCTACTTCATAGGCTAACTAGCCCGTCTGCGCCAATAAGGTGGCTCAGTGATTAACGCACTGGACTCAGATTCGGGAAGAGGATGGTTCAGATCCCTATCCGGCCATCCAGATTTAGAATTTTTCTGATTTCCCTAACTCTCTTCAGGCAAAAGATAGGGTGGATCCCTTGAAAAGGTACAACTGATTTCCTTTCCCATCCTTCCTTAATCTGAAGTTGTGTCCCGTCTCTAATGTTATTCTTGTTGACACAAAGTTAAATATTATTCCTCCTCCTTATTTTTGCCCTTTTGCAGCCGTGACATCACCGACACATCCCTAACTGCCATTCCAGCAACAGCAACAGCTGAGACAGAAAGACACTCAAATACCACAGCTATCTTATATACTGACAACACATCTTCACAATACGCTGCCACACACTGCTACCAATTGTGGCAAAGGATTACATTGGAAGTGGTAAGCAGCTGGGGGTTGTGGGAGGCGTAGAAGCGCCTCAGCTTCAGTATTATTTATTAAGAACACAATTTAGTTAATGAGACTGCTGGACCTTAAGAAACAGCAGATAATCACTACTTGTGCTCAAATCAACAAATAAGCATGAACGTCATATCTTATATCAAATGCCAACTCGGTAAAATCGTAACAAACAAATATTGCTTCCTCCAAGTCTTTGAACAAGATACACTCACCAGTCAATGTTATTGTGACTCTGAACTCATTCCCCATGTGCATTCAGTCTGACATAGGCTTCATCGAACAAAGTACGTGGAGAAACTCTTGGTACGAGAAGGTGTTGGCGAATGGGCTTTCCTGCTCTTTCTCCCGACTTAAGTTCCATCGAGCCTTCGTGAGTGGGGCTATTGCAGCACGTCCACTTTCCGGCAGTTGTCAATCACACTGGCGGAGGAATGGAACCCCCTGCCACAAGAACTGCTTGTCGACCCTGTGGCCAAAATGAAAACACGTTGCAAAGGATGCACTGCCATCCGTGGTTACCACACACCATATTAAGAACCATATTTCGCCTTTTATAATGTCCAGGGGACCATCGTGAATCGTGGTGACTTCAGTATAATTATAAAAGTGTCAGTTCTTCTCGTCTCATTGCACAGTTTTTGCTATTACCTGCGGTATTATTCTGTAGCAGTTGTTTCTGTGTATTGTCCAAGTTCCGTCGAGCTGTGTCACATCATACGAAAAACTTTCGCCCTTACGTTTTGCGCACGAATGTATTACACACCACTTAAAAAAGCAGATAAAGTAATATTTACAGGCGCAGCACAAAACACAACCTCATGTCTCACAACAACAGAAACAGTAGAAAATGCCGGAAACAGCTTGTAGCAGTCTCTAGTGAACATTCCTTCATGGTCGCACTGAGTGGCCGCGCGGTTAGAGAGGCGTCATGTCACGAATTGCGCGGCCCCTCTAGCCGGAGGTTCGAGTCTTCCCTCGGGCATGGGTGGTGTGTGTTGCCCTTAGCGTAAGTTAGCTTAAGCAGTAAGCAGTGTGTAAGTCTAGGGACCAATAACCTCAGCAGTTTTGTGCTTAGGAATACACACACACTCACACACACACACACACACACACACACACACACACACGCACACACGCACACACATTCCTTCATGTAACTGTAAAATCAGCCTCTAGATTGAAACACCGTCTAGGAAACATCATGGGTTCCAATGGGCACTATCCTCCTGGTGCAACACTCACCCCTACTCAAATATGACGACTGTCAGTTAATATGTATTCATTGCCGATGAACGTTTGCTCATGAAACCAAAAGTCAATTATAAAGTTGTCTTCAGGTAGCGCAGACGGTCATAGCATCTGTTCTGTAGCTACCATGTTCGTTGTTTTATAGCATCATTAGTTGATTGCACCGAAAAAATTGGATTTAGACCAATTACAGCATCGTCTTTAACGTGTTTCAATGAAGATGTAGGACCGTGAGCAGCACCGCTCTGGTGCCGCGGTGCATGTTTGTTTAACTTGCCGCAATCGAAGACCTGCTAGACATCTTTCTTTGCTTCTTCCCAATTAAGAAATTCAACGTGTCGAGGAAGATTTTATAATGGCCTCAAGTTGTACGTGCCAAGTGTTGCTTAAGGTATAAACCATACTTAGTTCAGCTTTTGCAGGTGCGACTATGGACAGGCTACTACGCGGTTTAATGAGGACCAAGTTAGGTGTACCAGTACCGGTACACTTCACGTTGTTTTCTTTATTATATGGTTTGAAACTTCGCAAGTTCGCTATGATAGAAGTCAGTTTAAGGAAAGCAGTAAGCGGCACTTGTAACGGGTTTGCGTAACTTAACTTGCATCTTTTGTTGACCAGAAATGAAATTATCATATGGCATTATTGGCCGAAATACCCATCTGAGTATTTACCGGAGTACGTCGGCGGCGGAAAGATCACCGAGTTAACTAGCACATCTCATGTTCGGCAGCTGACGTAAATGGTAACTTGTTTCCCTAGTGACTGTATGTTTATCCGTGCAATCGGCTACATTTCCCGTAGTATAGCAATAGCAGCCAACTTTCGGCTCTGCGTCTCAACGTGACTTGCTTTGTGTACCCCCGAGTGCTGATGAACTGTCTTCTAACGTTGGAAGTGTCCATAGCTGTTGTTTTTAATGCTGCTCCTTAGGATCGGACACTTACTAAAATGGGAAACATTTTCCTGAACAACTTTTATTAAATGACATTCAGTGCGAAGTACAATTTCTTTTCAAACTTGATAAATGTAAGTAAACGTGTTACGACCTGTCTGTCTTTCTTTTCTTTTTCTTTTGGAAATAATGAATCACTGTGGGTTCCATCACACTGACGATATGGTATGCGAAGAGCGCAAGTAGGGGTTTACATTATCGATGTTTAGAGAATCAATGTTGATTTTCATGGAGAAGATAATTTTATTCCAGGTATTTTCGTTACGTATGAGCTCATAATATGTTGGACGGCAATTCTGTGGCTGAGTTCTGCCTACATATTTTTAATGGTCTCTTTAACACTCAAGGGACTATTTCTTTGCTAATTGGATCTGGGTGTCATTAGTAAGTGTGGGCTATGAATTTCCAGTTAGAAGGCAAAGTATAGCGTGCGAAAATGTTCCTACTACGCCAGGCATATTCGGTCAAATGCTTTAGTTGATGATATATATTGTCAGAGGCGGGTACTTCCAACAATTCCTACAAATTGTTTCTTTTTAGTGGTAATATTTTCGGTCTCTTTTGGCGTTATCGGTTATCTTAATGGACAGTTCATGTTAGCTTTTAAATACACTGGCGGAAAAAGACGCAGCACCAAAAAATAGTTTATGTAAAGTAACGAAATATCGGTAATATTTGCCTGGTTAACATATTTAAGTAATTAACATTGCAATATAAAACGTTAATGCAAGCGCAAGATAAGCCATTGCAAGTGTGGAAAGCTGGTATCTTAATAACGGTGTAATTGCCAGAATTTCGAATGCAAGCATGCAAACGTGCATGTATTGTGTTATACAGGTGCTGGATGCCAGTTTATGGGATGGAGTTCCATGCTGATTGCATTTCGTCGGTCAATACAGGAACGGTTAACCTACTTGTGGATGACGCTGGAGTTGTCGTCCGATGTCGACCCATTTGTGCCCGACTGGAGACAGATCTGGAGATCGAGCAGGCCAAGGCAACATGAAGACACACTGTACAGCATGTTGGGTTACAACAGTAGTAAATGGGCGAGCGTTATTCTTTTGGAAAACACCTCATGGAATGCTGTTCTTGAATGGCACACAACAGGTCGAATCAACAGACTGATTTACAAATTTGCGGTCTTGGTGCTCCTACTGACGTACGAGACTGCACCCTAGAGTAGAACTTCAAGTGTACGTCCAATGATCTAGCAGGCAGACAGGTTGTTTCCAGGTCCTCAACTCTCCTCCTTCTAACCAACACACGGCCATCACTGGCACCGAGGCAGATCCAACTGTCTTCAGAAAACAACAACAACTTCTACTCTGCTATGCCAGTGAACTCTCGCTTGACACCACTCAAGTCGGAAACGGCGGTGGTTTGGGCTCAGCGGAATGCACGTTACAGGGCAGCTGTTTAGGAGCTGTTCTTGAAGTAACCGATTTGTAACAGTTTGTTGTGTCACTTTTGTGCCAACTGCTGCTCAAACTGCTGCTGCAGATGCAGTACGATGCGGCAGTGCTATACGCCGAACACAATGGTCTTCCTTCTTGGTAGCGCCACGTGGCCGTCGAGAGCCCGGTCTTCCTGCGATCGTGGCCACCACCAGTAATCATGAACAGCGGCTATATTCCTACCAAGTCTTTTTCCAGTATCGCAGATGGACCTCGTTCAAACTAAGTGTAGTGTTGATAATGACGTCTTTGTTGCCTTAAAGGTATCAATTCTCAAAGGTAAATAACGCTCCAAAATGTTCAAATGTGTGTGAAATCTTATGGGACTTAACTGCTAAGGCCATCAGTCCCTAAGCTTACACACTACTTAACCTAAATTATCATAAACACACACACCCATGCCCGAGGGAGGACTCGAACCTCTGCCGGGACGAGCCGCACAGTCCATGACTGCGGCGCCTGAGACCGCTCGGCTAATCCCGCGCGGCTAAATAACGCTATTACAGTGTGTATTTGAAGCATTCCTGATTTGCATCCTCAAATTTGCTCAGCTCTTATGCGACTGGTGCGAAATTTCAATGGACATTTGAATAGACATAGAAAATAATTTGAATAGGCAAAGGAAACACGCCCACCAACTTTCGTTTATGTCACACAATTCCTTCTTGGTGTTGCGATTTTTTCAGTCAGTGTTTTTCTACTTCATTCCCTTTATTTGAGTGGTAATTGTTGAATTTTCCCCACTAGCATGCCGTAAGTCCATTATGGATAATGATTAGGTAGCGCACCTCTTTCGTGCGATGGTTTTCATTGACGTTGGGTGACCTCCCGAAGATGGATTTCTGATCTTAGTTTCGTCTTCTAGTGAGCCTCTACTGTAACATGAAGATTTTTGGTAGCATTTTATTGGGCCTCTGCATACCTCTACGGACAGAAAATACTAGAAATTTTGCTCGGAGTCCAATAGATCATACTGAATAGTAGAACAGGAACTGTTTTGGTTGAATGAACGAAATACGAAAGAGAGCCGAATTCGATGTCATCCATTCGGAAACATTGTTGTTAGTGAAGCACTCATAGCGTAGCCCTATATCTGGTCGGGATAATTAAGCAATAAGCAAGTAAATATATCATCTGATATAAACTTCTGCGACGTCTAGCCACAGGTGCCACATGAGTCAGGAGCAGCGTTAGACGAAGGCATTCCCTGGCAATTGTATAGTAAAGTTTTGGCAGAAAAGTGCTTCCAGGTGCACTAAAGAGCACTGTTGTATTGTATGAGTGTTTTGATTTAATTACGTAACACCACATCGCACAAATGAATGTGAATGAAGTCGGCTACGCAAATGAGCGTCCTTAATTTCTTCCTAATTTTTTTTGACACTATCAATATTTTTAAGATGAGAGCAAGGTGTCTTTTTGCTTCAAAGAACTCGTGTCGGTGCTAACGAGGGTGCTCACTGCATCAGCGAGCCCCTTCAGTTGGCATTGGGCGTTCGCAGACGTCATCAGAATCTTTCGCGAGTGGCATTATTTTTTTTCCTTTTTACGGACGTAACGAGATGTCCCACCGGCAGGATAGCTGTTGGCGCTGGTGAGCAGATAGGGGGGGAGGGGGGGGGAGGCGGCGCTCGGCTCCCTTTGATACTGCAGACCGCCACTCCTCCTCGAGTGGTGTCTGATTTCACACTCTTCGTTCAAAAAAAGTATTCAGCAGTTCTTAATGAGCCGGCGATACTCGCCCCTTCAGGAACAAAGGTGGCGACAAAGCGGGAAGCTGGCGACCTTCAAAAGGAGCGGCGCGACGAGGATTAATTCATTCCGCCTTCTTACCTCCAGCAAAGGACAATTTTTATTTCCGTAACTCAAAGAGTAATTCTTGGCTTCCGTAAGGTGGTTCTCAAGCGACGAGGAGGGATCACTGAAGTGTGAGAGTAGTAGAGAGCGGGAAAGTAGTCGCAAAACACAAATTATTTCCTTCCTTTTCTTCACGTCACTTGTAATACACAAAACCATTGACAGAATTCCCGTGTACCGACGAGTGCCTTCTGCCACCCTCCCCTGCTCCCTCCGTCCCACACACACTTTTCATATAGTTTTCCAGATCTCCTTCCAATCACTTACCACTGTCTTCTAGTGTTTTATTTGGTGTTACTGTATAGTAATGCAATTAACTTCTAGGGTTTCATATAATTTAAGTAGTCAACCATCCACATGAGAGGCTGTGTGTCCTTAAGATGGTTTTCCAAAATCTTGGAGGACTTTAATAAATACGACATACATACAGGATGTACAAGGGGTATGTTACAAGGTATGGTCGTTGGTAGATCGGTACCATGTGAGTATATTGTGCTAATAAACTTACGTTCGAAAACGCTTCTTTTCAATGCTACTTTCTCTGATGTGTGGAAGAGGACGTAGACAGTACTGTCAGTAAATAACAGCTTAATTCAGCAGGATTACATACATCTGGTTTGAATCATACTTAACAAACAGAATGCAAAATGTTGTGTTGAAGAATTCAGACAATGTCGGAAAGGTAGAAAATTTTAGTGACTCGGAAAAAAAGTCATCCCAAAAAGAGTCCCACAGGGTTCAGTTTTGGGTCCATTCTTATTCCTTCCGTTTAACAGTCAACAAGCAAAATTTAAACTTATTGCAGACGATACTAGTCTTATAATAAATCCCATTAGAGAAAAAGTAACATAACAGTTGGAAATCATATTTTCCAAGGAAACTGACTCTTTCTAAATTTTGAAAAAAAAAAAGAAGAAAGAAAGTCACGCCATATTCAGTTGTCTACAATACGTAGAGTCATACCAACAATTATTGTAGCACATGACCGTAAGTCAGTAAACAGGGTAGAATGTTCTAAATGTTAGGGTGTAAATATCGAAGAAAATATGAACTAGAAGAAGCAAATTACTGAGCTTCTCAAACTATTAAGTTCAGTTACTTTTGATCTTTGAATAATAGCTAATCTTGGAAACAAAATTATCAGCTTCGTGACATATTTTCCACATTTCCACTCAATAATGTCTTACAGAATAATTTTCTGGCTTAGCTAAACACTTACAAAGAAAGTATTGACTGCAGAAAAAAACGGTTCAAATGGCTCTGAGCACTATGGAACTTAACATCTGAGGTCATCAGTCCCCTAGAACTTAGAACTACTTAAACACAACTAACCTGAGGACATCACACACATCCATGCCCGTGGCAGGACTGGAACCTGCGACTGTAGCAGTCGCGTGGTTCCGGACTGAAGCGCCTAGAACCGCTCGGCTACCACGGACGGCGACTACAGAAAAGCGAGCATTAAGAATAATATGTGATGTTCACTAAAGGGCATGTAGATACCTCTTCGAGGTGCTAGGCATTTTAACTGCGCTGTCACAATACATATATTCGTTAATGAAATTCGTCCTAATTAATCCTCCACAATTTTCGGAGAACAGTGATGTCTATACCTGCAATAGGAGAGGGAAATTATCTTTATTACCCAGTGGTAAGCTGTCAGTGGCTCAGAAAGAAGTTCACTAAGCAACATCAAAAATTTTTCATCATTTGCCCAATAAAATAAAAAGTCTGTCAGGTATCGAAACAAGTTTGAATTCTAATTTAAGATCATTTCTGCTCGACAACTCCTTGTAACCCATTGACAAACTTCTATTTAAATAATGGTAGCCAGAAAAAAGTGTTGTTGCTTGAGCAGGTCTACGAATAATAATATGTTAACTAATGTTGACAACAATAATGTGTTCATTAATGTTAACACTAATCAATTATACGGATCCTATAAATTGACTTGTTCAACATTGTTTCGATAAGAGAATCATTCAAATGATCTATGGAACACGGAACCAACTAACTAACTTACAGGAGATGCTAAACAAGACTGTCACCAAATTCGATTTACTTCGGGTATTTCCCTATGATGCCTTGCCGAAACCTTGAAAAAATTCTCTGCATATCCGGGAGACTCCAGTTGCTATCTGTATTCTTCGCACAATATCTTGTGAAAACGTGTTTATATTACTTGATAATGAATCAATTCACAGTGTTAACGCCTATTAAAGGTGTAACGTGAATCAATTTTCATAGAATGAAAACTTGTTTATATTACTTGATAACAGTATCTAATTCATCATTTTATCATTTGACGGCGATGACTGTATGTTTACCTAACACGAAGCTGTGAATACTTTTATGAACCTGATGATGGTCAGTCGACCGAAACTGGTTGCGTAAATGAAGAATTTTACCAGCGGCTCAACGCATAAATACGACTTTTTTTCAAAAACAGGGTGTAACGGATATAAGTGCACATATGTCTATTGGTGACTGCGGGCTATGTACTGTACTGATCATCATCAGCACTTACGTCAGCCAACCAGTGGCAGGTACAAAGATTTATCAACAAACCTTGACCACAGTTTCAACAACTGCAAAGTGGTTTCAGTAGTACTTGGACACATGAAGTGTACTTCTGAAGAAGACAATTTTACAATTTTTGCAACTGTACCTGCAACTGGTTGGCTGATTTTCTCAAATTATTCATTTACATTCACCATTACCAAACGGCAAAATTTTATTACAAGTCGTATATTTTTAGGTTGGGTAGTACATTTAAGTGCAAGTGGAAACAGCAAGCAGTTAATTCTTATATTTTTCTGGGCAGCAGATCAGTTGCTGAAGCGTGGGGGCGTGGACGCAAAACGGTTAGTCTATTCTGATAGGCATAGTCCACTTAGAGGTGCAGTTATGCCTGTGTAGAAAACATCGGGTCGTAAAGTTTGTGACGTGTTTGTGGGAAGACTGTTTGACGCAGAAAGAAGACAACCAACACATTGATATTTGTGCATATTAAAGTACCGCATCTAAAAGTATCTCCACCTGTGTATATACGAACTCTGCAGCACTGTATCCTGAAAATATAACCAGTCATAGTTTTGATACATTCCTAAAGTGACTTCTGTCTCAGTTACTGAAATGAATTTCGATAGATTTTCTTTCAATGTTTCTGCAATACTTGGAAGTCCCATGAAGTCAAGTTACATGTTGTTGTCACCTTTTGCATTCCGCTAAATATTAGTTGTGTAGCTGAAAAGCCGCTGGTAAAATTCTTCATTTACGCAACCAGTTTCGGTCGACTGACCATCATCAGGTTCATAAAAGTATTCACAGCTTCGTGTTAGGTAAACATACAGTCATCGCCGTCAAATGATAAAACGATGAATTAGATACTACTATCAAGTAATATAAACAATTTACGTCAATGCACCATATCGTTAAAGCATTTTAAGACGTTACATTTCTCAGTGACGCAAGTAATAAATCGTTCCGGGCTATTATGGATTTCACATTTAAACACAACGTTTCGTCCCCATCTGCAGAGGACATTTTCATTGGGGATCGTAGCTTCTTTGAGCGTCCGACTCACACGCTGGCTCGCTACTAACAGCATCAAAATTCAGTTTACAGGTGCTCCAGCCCAATGCCTTGATGTTACATCCTTTGAAAACTGAGCGCAATCGGCTGTTATCGGTTGCCACCGTCCGCTGTTGCTATCACCCCTTGATGGAAGACTAGTACACATCTTCTTCGGCACAGAGATCCAAAGGTCATTCAGTTTCACGCCCTTATCCTTCCTCTTGACGTTCCTGGGGTGTTCAACAATGTATCTGGCTACATAAACACATAAAAAGCAGTGTAACTACAGGTTAGAGAAAAAATGCAATTATCTTCACAAGTTTACTATATCTGTACTGATCCGTAAATACATGATACACGTACGATACATATCAGTATTTGATATGACAGCACGATGATGGCTCATAATCGTCACCTCACCAAACTTTCGCTTCCCAATGAAATTAACCTGAAAGATGTAATAAACTTGTACAGATATTTATTGATATTTAAGGTACATGTTCAATAAATACTAAGTAATTTAAACTAAATAGCAGGATAATTTTTCATAATTAATTTAAAGGTATAAACAGGCGATCTTACATGCATCTAGACAGAAGAAAAAGTTTGAAGGACTCTAAGGAACTTCCTTTGTCTCATATAAAAGAGTGACGAAATTATTCCATTAACTCGAGCACATCTAGTTCAAGGATGTACATATCTCTCTGCACGCTACTTAATCAAAAGGCAAAATTTAATTTGTTATGGCACTCTGGTGGGCGTTCTACCTGTCACAGTAAATTGCAACTGTAATCATTTACACACTCACCGCGGTGTCTACGTGTACGAAGATACACGGACTTACGATGTATGTGTTCCGAAAGAAAGACTATGAGTCACTTGATGTCAGATCAGCGTTCTCCAAGAAAAGGAAATGTGAAAATGTCGAACATTCACGAGATGAGCTACAGACAGCATTCTTTTCCGTTTGCGGTCCAACATCCAGCAAAAAAATGGTTCAAATGGCTCTGAGCACTATGGGACTTAACATCTTAGGTCATCAGTCCCCTAGAACGTAGAACTACTTAAACCTAACTAACCTAAGGACATCACACACATCCATGCCCGAAGTAGGATTCGAACCTGCGACCGTAGCGGTAGCGCGGTTCCAGCCTGAAGCGCCTAGAACCGCTCGGCCACTTCGTCCGGCCAACATCCAGCAAAGTAGAGAGAGTCCAGGGAAGATGAGCTATCAGACCTCCTAAGAAGACAAAGCAGATACTACGCCTTATTACCTGTTAAGAGCAGTCTCGGCCTCAGGAGTTCTGGGATTTAGAAGACCCCACGTGAATGCGGAAGCAATTACATCGGTCAATCCATCCGCACCGACTGCTGTGCACAACATCAACGGCATATTAAATTTCGAGAACTGGAGAAATCTGCAGTTGCTGAGCACAGCCTCACAAACAAATACAAAACACTGTTTGAAGAAACAAAAGGCTTGTCCCAGGCTCCCGAATACTGGGTCCCAGTAATTAAAGACGCTGTAGAAATAAGAAGGTGTGAGAAAATCTTCGACTGTGACGGCGGATATATTATTAGCGGTGCATGGAAGCCAGCTCTCGATGAAGAGAAAAGCCATGGATATTCATCGCTACGTCGCGAGCTGTGACGCCACCAGCGCAGACGTTGACATCATCTGCGACAGCATGATATAACTACCGACCAATCAGAAGTCTTCTCTGGGTTAAATAAGGCCACCGCAGCAGCAGTTTTGACAGTCAGTTGCTCCTGTCGATGCTGGAAATCGTCGAAAGCTCGAGGTTTTATCCTGAACTGACGCGGCAAGAACTACGAGAAGTTTTATACAACGTTGCGTCGCGAAAGACTTCGTTCTCGGGATTTCATCTATGATTTAAGCTAAGTGAAAGCATCGTAGACAAACAGAAGCTGCATGAAGTCAAAATGATTGTGAAGTTAGTGATATGAGAAGAATTCAATGATTTTCAAAGTAAAAATTTATGTCAAACAATCTGACTAAGAATATTAAGAAGTTTCCGTCTTAGGTAAAAGCAGTGAGCGGCCAGTAAGCGGATCTATTCAGTCGCTCAGTGACCATACCTGGTTCTGAAACAGAAAATGACACAGGGAAGGCTGAAAGGCTGAATTCTGTTTCATGAAATTCTTTCAACGCCAAATATCATAATACGGTTCGTCCTTTTAACCACTGTAGGAATGTCGAAATTGCAGATATTGAGATAAGCTCTAACGGAACAGAGAATTAATCGGAACTGCTGAACAGTGGACAGGCGACGGGACCAGTGAAATTACTGCAAGATCAAAAAATGGTTCAATTGGCTCTGAGCACTATGGGACTTAACATCTGAGGTTATCAGTCCCCTAGAACTTAGAACTACTTAAACCTAACTAACCTAAGGACATCACACACGTCCATGCCCGAGTCAGGATTCGAACCAGCGACTGTACCAGCCGCGTGGTTCCGGACTGAAGCGCCTAGAACCGCTCGCCCACCACGGCCGGCGCTGCAAGATCCTACCGAGATTACGTGAAATAAGTTGCTGCCATTCTAGAAGTAGTGTATTGTAAGTCGTCGGTTGGAGGAAAGGGTTTCCAAGGGAGGTCGGACAGACTCGTATATGACACTTTTTCATGCCCACACTTCATGAGTTTTTTGGAGGACGAAAGTCTCTTCTATAAAAATCAGCTTGGATTTTGCAATTGAGAGCTTGCGAAACAGCTCTCTCGGGATAAAGACATGATTTATCGCCAAGAGCTCCTTAAAGGTGAAAGTATATATCGCTTGATGTATTACTGCCAAGTAACTTAGCTCGGTGACATCTGGATCCTTATTGAACAACGAGTTTCTGTCCACGGACCCTCATCAGGTTCACAAAAGCATTTACAGTATCATTGAGGACAACATAAACGCCAGTAAAGAACCATGTCCCACATTTTGTAATGTCCTAGAGGCCGTCATAAATAGCGGTGACTTCAGAGTAATTACTGACTTTGAAAAAATGGTATTTCCGTTCGTGTAATCGCGTATTTCTTTCAGTTAACATCTGCACTGTACTGCAGCAGTCATTTCTATGTGCGATCCAGATGTCACCGAGCTACGTTACTTGGCAGTGATACATCAAGCAAAATATACTTTCGTCTTTAAGCTTTTCACATCCGTTATTTACGTCTTATTAAGTAGGGTGAAGAATAAATACATTTTATCACTATGACGTTGGCCTATCATCTTGGTCCACGTAACGACGGAGTCTGGCATGATGGCCATATTTTGCGGAATTTAATCCGTAACACCCGATTCTGATTGCCTTGATTGGCAGCTGTAACATACATACTTTTGTGGTAAGCCGGCCGGTGTGGCCGAGCGGTTCTAGGCGCTTCAGTCTGGAACCGCGCGACCGCTACGGTCGCAGGTTCGAATCCTGCCTCGGTCATGGATGTGTGTGATGTGCTTAGGTTAGTTAGGTTTAAGTAGTTCTAAGTTCTAGGGGACTAATGACCTCAGAAGTTAAGTCCCTTAGTGCTTAGAGCCATTTTGAACTTTTGCGGTAAATTTCACCGGCAACATTAACGAGCGTCAATTCGAGACCCTCAGAACGCCATTAAAAAAGCGTATCGTTACAATAAGTAGTAAAAAATTAGTTGTTTCAGTATTTCGGTTGATAGAAGTTTTAGGGTTTTTATCCATGCAGCAAAATTACCCGCCTCTCTGGACACTATCATTTGGCAAAACACTTGTTTTAATATCTTGAAGTGGTGACGAAGTAAAACGGGTAAGTTTGAGTTGATTTGCTCTATACAGACGTGGCACTGCTGTCTGTCATTGTTGTTGTTGTTCAGGACCTCTCCTGCAGCTCGGGAGGCGGTTTCCCTGCTAGGGGTGGATGCTGCCGCCCTTGCAGTGCCGACACATCGCAGAGACAGAATGGCAGCGCCGTGGCGGGCTGCGGCCGGCGGCCGGCGGCGCCTCGGTGGCTGACGAGATGTTTGCCAGCCGGCGGCCCTCCATGCCGCAGCTAAGCCGCTTACAGCTGCCACCGGCTGCCCGTGCCGCGGCGCTTCTGAGGACGGCCGGTTCCCGGTAATGGATACCGCGGCCCCCCACAGAGACAACGGGGCTCGCGAAGTTAACACGGACGCCGCCGCTGCTGCAAGCTTCGTTACCGTAATCAGCCTCACTCATCACGCCAGATGCATGCTCGGACCAAACACTTCTACTTATTACAGCAAGGCGTCCAAAATAGGATCCCCAATTTGTTTTTGTTTTTAAAAAAACTAGAAAATAGAAAGATTATGTTTTAAAAGCATGTCATATTTACTTTACAATATCATGCACATTTATATTTTACTTTTAGCAAATATAAAAATTCTTCCACTCCAACTGTGGCATGAATCAGCAAACCAGTGTTTAGTTTTTTTTATTTGTCAACTACGCGTTTCACCTTATTTAGGCGTCTTCAGGCTGATCTACATAGAAAACAGAGAACAAATACATCTGTTTAAAGATCGCGGTCGCGTTGTGCTGACTTGGATAACCTAAAAGCTTGTATGAACAGATCAAATACTGAAAGAGCAAATACCTTAATTTGGTATTTCTTAGGACGGTCCGTTAGAGCGCGGGATTAGCGGAGCTGTCTAAGGCGCTGCAGTCATGGACTGTGCGGCTGGTCCCGGCGGAGGATGGAATCCTCCCTCGGGCATGGGTGTGTGTGTTTGTCCTTAGGATAATTTAGGTTAAGTAGTGTTTTAAGCTTAGGGACTGATGACCTTAGCAGCTAAGTCCCATAAGATTTCACACACATCTGAACATTTTTTTGATCCGTTAGACAGTGTAGCTAACGGGCATCGTCGAGTAAATCAGGCCAACTTTGCCTTCGTTAACCTCAGTAAATACTAGAACTATGAACTAATAAAAAAAAAATGACTCAAATGGCTCTGAGCACTATGGGACTTAACTTCTAAGGTCATCAGTCCTCTGGAACTTAGAACTACTTAAACCTAACTAACCTAAGGACAACACACGCATCCATGCCCGAAGCTGGATTCGAACCTGCGACCGTAGCGGTCGCGCGCTTCCAGACTGTAGCGCCTAGAACCGCTTGGCCTCCCCGGCCGGCGTACCTGAAAACACTGATGTTCTGAACACCTGTGGACTCATCACAAGATCTTGTCACTTCAGATAGAAATGTAACAGCAATGTTATTGCAATTTGCAGCAAAATACGTACATCCAGTGAAAATTTCATCCATGTTTATCTATAGCAAATGGCCAGCTTAACTCCGTCGTGTGATACAATAAACAGGCGGCACTTAGACAAGGACCAGCCAAACTGTTTTTTTTTTTTTTTTTTAATGGTTCAAATGGCTCTGAGCACTATGTGAATTTCTAAGGTCATCAATCCCCTGGAACTTAGAACTACTTAAACCTAACTACTAACTAACCTAAGGACATCACACACATTCATCCCCGAGGCAGGATTCGAACCTGCGACCGTAGCGGTCGCGCGGTTCCAGACTGTAGCACCTAGAAGCGCTCGGCCACCACGGCCGGCCTATAAAAACAGATAAGCGAATTCACCAATCATTGGGCACTTAGAAACGCAATCATATTGCCGAAGCCTTATAATACGGCCTTACCTCTCTAGATGGACATGAGTGACTGCAAGACCTGCATAACGCGTTCATGTTCACAGGAGCAAATAATAGAATAAGATGGGACTTAAGTAGTTAGCATAATGCACCACAGCGACGTGTGTCAGTACTGACGCCTAATACAGAATCACCTTATTAGGCGTCAGAATCACCTGCCGCATTCGCCGAGGCATGTGGAAAACCGCCTTAAAAACCATCCACAGGCTGGCCGGCACACCAGACCTCGACACTAATCAGCCGGGCGGATTCGTGCCGGGGACCAGGCGCTCCTTCCCGACCGGGAAGCAGCGCGATAGATGGCGGCTAGCCGTTCGGTCTTTGCACTTGTTTAGTATTCTGTGGTTTAAATAATGACTAACCAACATTTTGTCACCAATACCGTCTTTGAAAGTGTGGTGTCACCGCCAGACACCACACTTGCTAGGTGGTAGCTTTAAATCGGCCGCGGTCCATTAGTACAAGTCGGACCCGCGTGTCGCCACTGTCAGTAATTGCAGACCGAGCGCCACCACACGGCAGGTCTAGAGAGACGTACGAGCACTCGCCCCAGTTGTACGGACGACTTTGCTAGCGACTACACTGACGAAGCCTTTCTCTCATTTGCCGAGAGACAGTTAGAATAGCCTTCAGCTAAGTCCATTGCTACGACCTAGCAAGGCGCCATTAACCATTTCTAGAGAGAGTCTCACTTGTATCATCCAGAATGCTGTATGCAAATGATGGATTAAAGTTAAGTATTCCAGCAGCTACGTACTTTTCTTTATAGCATTCATTACGTATCCTGTTTCAGACCTAACGCCAGCCGACGTGTGTAAACGCGTGCCTTTCGGTTACCCGTCACTGTGGACTGGCTGTCTTGTCAGTCCACTACAGAAAGGATATGCAGTATTGTTTGTGCCTGCCAATAACACGGCCATTTCTCATACGTCATTATGAGTAAGCCTAAAGAAAGTAGATTCCAAAGTAAGACAATAATAAATTAGATCTTCTTCAGATATTTACAGAAGATTCTAGGTCTCCCTCATTTTGTTTTTCTGCTTCCTCAGGTGTACTGTACTTCATGTCACACAGCTTCGTAAGTTGCAGCCAGGGCAACCACACCCGCTTCTGTCGTATCTATTCATCTTATTATCAGATACCAACCGGTTCCGTGGCGCTAAAAATTACATCCTCAGGTCACATGTAACTCAGTTATATGAGCTAATTAGCCCGGAACACTGACGTGCACGCATTTTTCGGTCTATTAGTCTGAACAGTCAACAAATGTTGCTTTCCATGTTCCGGTCTACTTAGCTCTTATGACTGAGTTACATCTCACCTGAGGATGCGAATTTCAGTGCCACAAAACAAGATGTGATTTGATGATAAAAATATTAAATAGAGCTGAAGCCGCTTTTTAATCCCCAACATGAACTTCGTAAGTGTTGTTTTTCTAATATTAAACTGTTTACAGCCCTTGTACCTTCCCCAGTTTCTGGATTACGTCAATAGTATTAGTCATTTTAGATGGTCACCACTTTCCTTGATGAGCCTTCCCAATTATCTTCTTGCGGTGTGCAAGAGAATTCCAAGAGAATAGAAGTGTGTACAAATGCAGCCACAATTTTAACACGAGAAAGTAAGGGGTCCGGGTCAAGCAACTGAAAATGCTCCAGTTAACCAGACTGTAGCCTATATCTTGCTAACCCAATACATTTGAAACTAAACGTTTAAATGAAACGGTTTGGTCATAAACATTAACCTTAAACCTTAACATACGAGAACACATATAGGTTGAAAGGCTTAGGGAAAACTTTTTCCATTGTCGAAACATGTAATTGTGAAATGATAAGCAACAAGTGAAGCAGGTTATATCTGCTCACCCACACAGAGTGATATGAACCTACATTACACTTGGTCCCACTAGAGTTAATTGGTTTCTCACTAGTTCTAAAATATTTTTTGCAACGTAACACTAGAAACAAAGTAATGTAAGTATTAAGTATTATTTATTAGTACCTGTGCTCCCAGGAAACCAAATAAATCTATTGACTGTCCAGTTGATTTCTCCTCTTAGTTTGCTTCTAATCCAATTTTGTTTTATTTTCTTTTTCAACATAAGAGAACCTTATGTTGGTTCTTGTTATGTGCATGTCACCCTGTCTGTATTGTTCACCTTAGCTCTCAGTTGTTTCAATGGCCGAAGATATATGCAAAGAAATATCTTCCACCTGATGATGTAAGTAGATGACGGCTGATACTGCAGTCTTTCCCTTCGTTGATATTATTTTGCGCAAATATGCAGGTGACGCTCTTGGACGAGAAATTGACTTGAATCAAACAGTTTTTCAGAAAAGTATAAATGAATTCGGAGCAGTATATGAAGAAATATTCAGGTTGGACTAGTATTTTCAGTACACTCACTGTCTCCAATTTTCAGTATTTCGTCGCATCACTCAATGTATAACCATAGGCTCATAAATCACTTACAGAACAGCAAATTTTGGAATCACATAGTTTTTATTCCACATTTACACATGTTTCTCTAATGGTTAGTCTTTAAGTCGATCAAATCCTCATTTTTATACATTAGATGTTCATGACGCTGCCATACCAACCCTCTTTTTCATTCCCTCCTCCTTGTGGCGTTTCTGCTGATGGGAGATGTCTAAGAATATATTAAAAATATATCTGCTCACAAATTCCTCGTAGTGGACGCTAAAAAAATTATGAAACTACCTGTGACACGGGCATAATATTTAAATCCACAGAAAATGCTCAATGAGTTAGTAAATGAAATGTTATTTATATGCCCTGTGTATGCATAACATCTACATCCAAAAAATTAATAAAAATAAACTAGTTATAAAAAATTAAATTTTATAAAATCACTTGTTCCCACTGCAAGTCTAAAATTCAGTTTTCCTTGAATAATTGCTCTACACTATTTTACGAAATAATTTTCAAATTAAAATAAAACTGTTAAGCATATTAAGCTTCAAACCAAAGATGACTGCTGTAACATATTTTCGCTAATTTTAAACTTATCATAATACATGTATTGTGCTGTATATTCTCTGTTTATCCCTAAATATTCCAAAATTTAACAAAAGCTTGAACAGGTATGCAGTCCTGTTCCTGTACTACAGTTTCCCCAGCACTTCGGACACTGCATGGCATCACAATAATTCTTTTCTACGACATATTTTAACACAAACTGGTACATGATAAATCCCCTATTTATGACGTAGTCTGATTTTGAATACTTTATCTTATCTTTATTATTTATTAGAATAGTAAAGCTAACATACTAATGGTCAACATAGGCTAACTGTTACATAGGTCCCTATAAGATGAAGAAATACTGTCTCAAATGCTGAGTCCGTCAAACAAATTGTAATATAACTCAATCGTAAATTTTCCCTTAAAATGATAAGATTATAGCAATAATTGTTTTCTGTTTTCAGTATTATAATCTTAGAATCAGATCTCTCTTGATCAGTGCTTCTGAATGCATGCATATTGTACCTTCTCAATGTTATTAACCATATACATCCCAACAAATTCTCCTGGTGACAATAGGTAGTTATTCCTTAACGAATAATTGCTTTTATTTGTGCTTTTGTAATACCTTTTTATTACTATAAATTATAATTAATAAATAATTCTAATTAATATCTCAATACTTACTTCTACCTAAAGGGTTATCCATGAATCATGTACCTCTCAAAATATAGCTTTAATCTCCCCCCTCCCATATTTATTAGTACTCTCTCCAGAACACAAAATATCTAAGTTAACCTACTTTGCGGACCTTCTGACTAAAAACTGTTCTTGGAGGCAGTCTGAAACTTGTTAAACGAATGATAATTGTGGGTGCTGCATTACGTCTGAAATAAACGACAATAAATCTAATTTTATGTACCTCTGACCATCCTTTCAGGAATACACACTGGGACTTAAATAATATTATAGTATGTCAAGCGCAGTTAGAGTGTAAGGAGGTAAACTGTCTTGTTTTAGTTCGTCTACTTTTGATACACCTTCCTTAACAAAAAGCATTCCATTTAAATCATGTATCTCAAATTCCTCTAATTCCTCGTTTACGATTTCTCTAGTGAGTCACACAATCTTAAAAAAAAAATCTACATGAGCATGTACTATCTTCTGTTATTCCTTGATTGTATATTGAATTTTTTGTGTTTTATTAAAATGTGTTTCGACACACGACTTCTGCTTGTTAGGTATTATCTCACACTTATTTTCTGTTTCACTGAAATGCTCAGTTCCTTCAGATTTCACTTTGCTTCAGATATTAAATAAAGCTTCAATTACTTCTGACTGGTCCTTGCAGCCGGCTGCTGTGGTCGAGCGGTTCTAGGCGCTTCAGTCCGGAACCGCGCGCCTGCTACGGTCGCAGTTTCGAATCCTGCCTCGGGCATGGATGTGTGTGATGTCCGTAGGTTAGTTAGGTTTAAGTAGTTTCTAAGTCTAGGCGACTGATGACCTCAGATGTTAAGTCCCATAGTACTTAGAGCCATTTGAACCATTTGCTTCTTGAATGCTGCTTCACATGAATTCTTTAGTTCTGCAACTTTATTTCTAACTCCACGCATAGCCTCCTTTTGTTTCCTTCTTAAACCAGTCATATCTTTAGCAGTGTCAATACTTAAACAACCCGTCTCCTCAGCAATGCTTCCTTAAATTTTACAAAATATTCATGGTAGCTAATTAATACTACTCACCTTTTTATTTCTACCTAATGTTTAATTTTATTATGCTCAGTTTTAAATTCCGTTCTTAATTCACTAGTTTGAGATAATTAATCAGATTTTAGGGCTAAGTAATTAGAATCTAACTGATACAAGTCTGATTTCAGTTCTTTATAACAAGTATTTAACTCGGTGTGATTAGCATTCTGACCTTAATTCTCTATTATCAGATTCTAATTTCCAATGGTTAGATTGTTTTCTGTCCTTTATTCTCAGCTACCACACTCTGATTTGTCAGATTTTGAATAATATGCTCTATATCCAACATGGTAATTTCTCACTCCTGTCTCACCACTATTTCTACTGGATTCTCCCTCTTTTGATTCTAAAGATATCTTATCACCTACAGCTCTATCACTGTCACTTCCTACAGTTCTTGATGTTGTTTCAAATGGTCAAATATGTGTGAATTCCTAAGGGACCAAACTGCTCATGTCATCGGTCCCTAGACTTACACACTACTTAAACTAACTTATGCTAAGAACAACACACACACCCATGCCCGAGGGAGGACTCGATCCTCCGGCGGATGGTGCACGCAATCCGTGACATGGCGCCTCAAACCGCGCGGCGATGTTTCAGATCTGTGGTTTTCACAATGTGTATCAAACAAGTCCTTTTCATAACCATCCTTCCATTCCATGGTTTCCCACGTTAATTATTAAATTAACGTCTTTATTAACTCAAATACACTCCTGGAAATTGAAATAAGAACACCGTGAATTCATTGTCCCAGGAAGGGGAAACTTTATTGACACATTCCTGGGGTCAGATACATCACATGATCACACTGACAGAACCACAGGCACATAGACACAGGCAACAGAGCATGCACAATGTCGGCACTAGTACAGTGTATATCCACCTTTCGCAGCAATGCAGGCTGCTATTCTCCCATGGAGACGATCGTAGAGATGCTGGATGTAGTCCTGTGGAACGGCTTGCCATGCCATTTCCACCTGGCGCCTCAGTTGGACCAGCGTTTGTGCTGGACGTGCAGACCGCGTGAGACGACGCTTCATCCAGTCCCAAACATGCTCAATGGGGGACAGATCCGGAGATCTTGCTGGCCAGGGTAGTTGACTTACACCTTCTAGAGCACGTTGGGTGGCACGGGATACATGTGGACGTGCATTGTCCTGTTGGAACAGCAAGTTCCTTTGCCGGTCTATGAATGGTAGAACGATGGGTTCGATGACGGTTTGGATGTACCGTGCACTATTCAGTGTCCCCTTGACGATCACCAGTGGTGTACGGCCAGTGTAGGAGATCGCTCCCCACACCATGATGCCGGGTGTTGGCCCTGTGTGCCTCGGTCGTATGCAGTCCTGATTGTGGCGCTCACCTGCACGGCGCCAAACACGCATACGACCATCATTGGCACCAAGGCAGAAGCGACTCTCATCGCTGAAGACGACACGTCTCCATTCGTCCCTCCATTCACGCCTGTCGCGACACCACTGGAGGCGGGCTGCACGATGTTGGGGCGTGAGCGGAAGACGGCCTAACGGTGTGCGGGACCGTAGCCCAGCTTCATGGAGACGGTTGCGAATGGTCCTCGCCGATACCCCAGGAGCAACAGTGTCCCTAATTTGCTGGGAAGTGGCGGTGCGGTCCCCTACGGCACTGCGTAGGATCCTACGGTCTTGGCGTGCATCCGTGCGTCGCTGCGGTCCGGTCCCAGGTCGACGGGCACGTGCACCTTCCGCCGACCACTGGCGACAACATCGATGTACTGTGGAGACCTCACGCCCCACGTGTTGAGCAATTCGGCGGTACGTCCACCCGGCCTCCCGCATGCCCACTATACGCCCTCGCTCAAAGTCCGTCAACTGCACATACGGTTCACGTCCACGCTGTCGCGGCATGCTACCAGTGTTAAAGACTGCGATGGAGCTCCGTATGCCACGGCAAAGTGGCTGACACTGACGGCGGCGGTGCACAAATGCTGCGCAGCTAGCGCCATTCGACGGCCAACACCGCGGTTCCTGGTGTGTCCGCTGTGCCGTGCGTGTGATCATTGCTTGTACAGCCCTCTCGCAGTGTCCGGAGCAAGTATGGTGGGTCTGACACACCGGTGTCAATGTGTTCTTTTTTCCATTTCCAGGAGTGTATATCCAGTAAGTCACTGTGCGGATCAGCTGCCGATTAAGTTGTATGTGCTGGCGGTGGACACCCTTGGATTGTAAACTGCAGACATAGCCCAACCGGTTGTGCAGCAGCTAGGTGCGTTGTTGAGAGTGCTGCTGCCACACGCTGTCACCGCCTGCGCTGGGCGTCAGTGACCCGCCTGGTGAGGTTGAGAGGCAGCACTGCGTCCCGTCCTGAAACGCGCTAGACCCGAAAGATGCTGTCCGAACTCGCTGGTGTCTCCATAACAAAGCGAGCGAGCTGATGTGCTCAGCACTCACTCTGTCAACTCAGCAGCCACGCCACCGCGAAGACTGTGCCGTCGAACCACGGAACTGCACAAGGCAGCCAGCACCGTGACGTCTACCCCAAAGTTGCCAAGGGCCGCATCTGTGGTCGCGATGAGCGGACTGAAGTCGTCGCGCAGCCGATCACCTAATCACCTACTGAAAAGTTAAATTCTCCCAGAATGTCAGGCGACCGCCTGTAAAATCTTAGCAAGAAAGGTGTCACTGATCTGTTTCTCCTGTCGAGAGGTCTAAAAGAATACATTTGAAAGCTTTCTGTCTCCTCGCACTCTCCCGATCCTGGATACTCGAAGATTATCAAATACCGATCCAGGTGAAACTACCCACAACAGAGGCCACAGATTTAAATTCTCAGAATATGACCAGTGAATTATTAATTTGAAATGTTTATTTACACAACGTGTTTCTCCGAACAGTCGCCAGGCGTGCTCTCTCTGATGTTTCAGCAGATATTTAAAATTTCGTTTTCGCACTGTGTAGCTAAGTCCGCCCGAACACATGCTGCGTATGGAGTCTTTTATACGGCTCCCAGCGACGACGGACAGCAACACTTTGTTCCCCGTCAGAAACAAAACGATTTCTAAATCTGAATTTTACGTACCCATGCAACAGAGCTGTCTCAGATCAGTGTGACATTTGTTTTGTCGATATGTGTCAATAGGGACAGTAAAACACGACTCCAGCAGCGATTCCGTAGAGCTGGATGCTTGGCAGTAGCAGTCAGCGTTGATCAGGGCACGGCTGTCGCTAGTAGAGTACTGTTTATTCTTCGTGTTTTACTATCCCTCTTACTACATACCGTTGAAACGAATATCGAAATTAATTCGGGACCCCTCTATCTAATGGGTGTTTAAATTTCCGCTTTAAAAATCATTTTGTTTGCAACGGGAGACAAATGGTTCAAATGGCTCTGAGCACTATGGGACTTAACATCTGTGGTCATCAGTCCCCTAGAACTTAGAGCTACTTAAACCTAACTAACCTAAGGACATCACACACATCCATGCCCGAGGCAGGATTCGAACCTGCGACCGCAGCGGTCACGCGGTTCCAGACGGAAGCGCCTTTAACCGCATGGCCACACCGGCTGGCAACGGGAGACAAACAGATGCTTTTTGTCGCCAGTGGTCGTCGCATGAAAGGCGTGATGAGCACTGTTTGTCTGGACGTACTCTAGCTACGCAGAGCAAAAATGAAAATATCTGCTGAAACACCAGAGAAAACTCACCTGACGCAGCGTAGGAAGAAAATTTCATTATCTCACGTCGATGATCACAGACTTGTAGGTCCTCAGACTATCCGTTTCGGTCAGCAATGATCATCTTCAGATTTGCAGCAAAACACGGGAAAAACACAAATACAACCAGTGAACGGTCTACAGCTTAAAACAATAAAATACGTTATGATGAAAAGTATTTCTGACATACATGGGAAAATGAAGTTCTTTAAATATGACAAGGCATTCCTGTTTTAAAAATATGTTCTAATATAATGGAGCCATAGTGGCATCTTTAAAAGATAAACTCAAAATCAGAGCCACCGTTGTCAAACACATATGTAAAATACGGTATATACTAGAGTCATCTTGCTAACAACGCTACTGCTCAAAACAAACTACCGTACATTATCCACAAAATGTTTATCTCGCAAGCTCGCCAAATGTTGCTACTAAAGGCGTACACATATTCTGTAATGATGTAACTGTACAATATAAAATATAAAGAAGAGTAAAATCAGTATAGTCAGTAATTTGCCACAGATTACTTAATTCAAAGGACATTATAGTTATGTTCGTGGATTTTAAAAAGGCCTTTGATTCTGTTGACGGAGAAACAACAGACAAATTAATTCGAGAGATTGACGTAAGGTCTAAAGTTGTAACCCTAATTCGTGAAACACAAAAAAAAAAAAAAAACTGGTCCAAATGGCTCTAAGCACTGTGGGACGTAATATCTGAGGTCATCAGTCCCCTAGTCTTAGAGCTACTTAAATCTAACTAACCTAAAGACATCAGACACATCAATGCCCGAGGCAGGATTCGAACCTGCGTCCGTAGCAGCCGCGTGGTTGCGCACAGAAGCGCCTAGAACCGCTCGACCACAGAGGCCGGCTGAAACACTTACAGATACAGTCTCTAAAGTAAAATTTATGGGATAAAATTTACAGCCTTTCAAAATAAAAAGAGGTGTATGACAAGGTGATGGCCGGTCCCCAATTTTTTGTAAAAGTGTGTTAGAGAAAACAGTGAGGATTTGGAACGAAAAACTATTGAACTCAATATCTCGCCGATAATGTTAGGAAAAGGAAGCAAAAAGATCGAAATCAACTGTGTTGCATCTGCAAATGATTTTGCTGTACTTTCCAAAAATGTGGCATCTGCTGTAATACAAATAAATCTCATGGAAGAAATAGCCAGCGGAAATGACTTAAGACTTTCTGCAGAAAAAAAACCAAATTTGTAACAAATGTGAAGGATGCGCCAAAATTCTTGAAAACAGGTACTGGCAAAATAGAGAGGGTAAAAATATTGTGACGAGAAATAAGAGGGCGGCAGTTGCAGCAGTTAGTGCAGAACCAAATGTCGCACTCACGAACCCTGTCAGCACTGAAACAACGTGAACTGAGCTCCACAGGTAGGTAACTGCACAGAGAGCTGAAATTACAAAACCACCCACCAGTGATTCAAATGCCCGTAACAGGAAAACGTGGTGTCGAAGCTATAAAACATGGACTATGGAGCAGTGGAAGAAAGTCGTTTGATCGAATGTGTCTTGTCACATATTGTTTGCAACTTAACGTCGAGTTTATGTCTCAAGTGTGAAACACTGCCGGCTCTGTGGCCGAGCGGTTCTAGGCCCTTCAGTCCGGAACCGCGCTGCTGCTACGGTCGCAGGTTCGAATCCTGCCTCGGGCTTGGATGTGTGTGATGTTTTTAGGTTAGTTAGTTGGTAATTCTAAGTCTAGGGGACTTATGACCTCAGATGTTAAGTCCCATAGTGCTCAGAGCCATTTGAATCATTTTTGTGGAACACGGAAGCGATGATTTGGGCTGCCGAATCGTGGTGTTCCATAGGCCCCACGGTTAGTGTGCAAGTTCACATTACCGCCAAGAATTATACGACCATTTTGGCTGATCAGGTCCATCCTATGGCACAACGTTACTTCTCGAACGGTGATGCTGTGCTATAAGACGACAGGTCCCTGTCCAGACAGCTCGCATGGTCTAGGGCTGGTTTTCTGAACGAGAGCATGAATTGTCGTATCTCCCCCTGTCGTCATTACATGTCAATATTAATGTTATCCCGAGAGAAGGATGCGTGACCGTTAGTCAGCTACATTATAGTCACCTTAACATGTTACTGTTTTGGAGGAAGAACAAGGTACAAGATTCCCTCGGTAGCCAAACATGAGCTGTGTTTCTCCATCCCGAGGTGACTGGAAGCAGTTTTGATTGGCAACGGTTTTTCTACATCGTATTAGATGTGGTAATGTGTTCAGGTGTTTTCATGTTTTTGGCCACACACATTATGTACATGTTGTTGTAGTTGAAGAGGTAGAAATGTCACATCATAACGAAGTCAAATTTCCATCTCTTGTTTCTTCCGTTAAATACACTTTTAAATTTAAATTAAAATACACCCACAACCTATTATTTATCTCAGTACTATCATTATGTAAGGTAGCAACAAGTTTAAACAAAATTGCTTAAGTCTGTGCTTATACACTCCTGGAAATTGAAATAAGAACACCGTGAATTCATTGTCCCAGGAAGGGGAAACTTTATTGACACATTCCTGGGGTCAGATACATCACATGATCACACTGACAGAACCGCAGGCACATAGACACAGGCAACAGAGCATTCACAATGTCGGCACTAGTACAGTGTATATCCACCTTTCGCAGCAGTGCAGGCTGCTATTCTCCCATGGAGACGATCGTAGAGATGCTGGATGTAGTCCTGTGGAACGGCTTGCCATGCCATTTCCACCTGGCGCCTCAGTTGGACCAGCGTTCGTGCTGGACGTGCAGACCGCGTGAGACGACGCTTCATCCAGTCCCAAACATGCTCAATTGGGGACAGATCCGGAGTTCTTGCTGGCCAAGGTAGTTGACTTACACCTTCTAGAGCACGTTGGGTGGCACGGGATACATGCGGACGTGCATTGTCCTGTTGGAACAGCAAGTTCCCTTGCCGGTCTAGGAATGGTAGAACGATGGGTTCGATGACGGTTTGGATGTACCGTGCACTATTCAGTGTCCCCTCGACGATCACCAGTGGTGTACGGCCAGTGTAGGAGATCGCTCCCCACACCATGATGCCGGGTGTTGGCCCTGTGTGCCTCGGTCGTATGCAGTCCTGATTGTGGCGCTCACCTGCACGGCGCCAAACAAGCATTCGACCATCATTGGCACCAAGGCAGAAGCGACTCTCATCGCTGAAGACGAAACGTCTCCATTCGTCCCTCCATTCACGCCTGTCGCGACACCACTGGAGGCGGGCTGCACGATGTTGGGGCGTGAGCGGAAGACGGCCTAACGGTGTGCGGGACCGTAGCCCAGCTTCATGGAGACGGTTGCGAATGGTCTTCGCCGATACCCCAGGAGCAACAGTGTCCCTAATTTGCTGGGAAGTGGCGGTGCGGTCCCCTACGGCACTGCGTAGGATCCTACGGTCTTGGCGTGCATCCGTGCGTCGCTGCGGTCCGGTCCCAGGTCGACGGGCACGTGCACCTTCCGCCGACCACTGGCGACAACATCGATGTACTGTGGAGACCTCACGCCCCACGTGTTGAGCAATTCGGCGGTACGTCCACCCGGCCTCCCGCATGCCCACTATATGCCATCGCTCAAAGTCCGTCAACTGCACATACGGTTCACGTCGACGCTGTCGCGGCATGCTACCAGTGTTAAAGACTGCGATGGAGCTCCGTATGCCACGGCAAACTGGCTGACACTGACGGCGGCGGTGCACAAATGCTGCGCAGCTAGCGCCATTCGACGGCCAACACCGCGGTTCCTGGTGTGTCCGCTGTGCCGTGCGTGTGGTCATTGCTTGTACAGCCCTCTCGCAGTGTCCGGAGCAAGTATGGTGGGTCTGACACACCGGTGTCAATGTGTTCTTTTTTCCGTTTCCAGGAGTGTATTAGTCGATTTTTGGTTGCATCTTAAAGTTATTCTCGGCTGAATATGTCAACTTTCGAGCCCAATTCTCGTTATCTGCGGGAGGTTTTAGTTTTCTGCTTTGATATGAAGAAATCTGCGCTTGAGGCTCATAAAAAGATGAGACGCCTGTTAGTAACAGAACTTCGCAGATAATGATTTCCATGCTTGATGAACGGTGATTTTGACGGCATGGTTGTGAATGAGAGAAAGCTTTCGACGCTACTGGAGCCGACGGGAACAATCGCAGGAGATCGTTATCGAAAGCAATTGATGTGTTTGAGCCGATCACTGAAAGGCAAATGGCCACAATACAGCGACAGACACGAAAAGGTGATTCTACATCATTAAAGTGCTCGACCCCATGTCGCAAAACCCGCCAAAACATACTTGGAAACGTTTAAATGGGAAGTCCTGCAGCACCCGCCGTATTCTCGACATTGTTCCCTTTGACTACCAACTTTTTAGTTCAATGGCACACGATCTGGCTGCCCACCGCTTCCTGTCATATGAACAATTGCAAAATTGGACCGATGCATGGAACTTCTAGAAAGACGCCCAGTTCTTCCGCTGCGGAATTCGTTTGCTGCGCGAAAGATGGGAGAAAGTAGTGGTCAGCGATGCCCAATACTTTGAAACGTAAATTTTTTGTAAGATGCTCACAATAAAGCCTCGAACTTTGAGAAAAAAACGGCGGAAGCAAAGTTGTAGCCCCAGTATATACACTACTGGCCATTAAAATTGCTACACCAAGAAGAAATGCCGATGATAAATGGGTATTCATTGGACAAATATATTATACTAGAACTGACATGTTATTACATTTTCACGCAATTTGGATGCATAGATCCTGAGAAATCAGTACCCAGAACAACCACCTCTCGCCGTAACAACGGCCTTGATACGTCTTGGCATTGAGTCAAACAGAGCTTGGATGGCGTGTACAGGTACAGCTGCCCATGCAGCTTCAACACGATACCACAGTTCATCAAGAGTAGTGACTGGCGTATTGTGACGAGCCATTTTCTCGGCCACCATTGACCAGACATTTTCAATTGGTGAGAGATGTGGAGAATGTGCTGGCCAGGGCAGCAGTAGAACATTTTCTGTATCCAGGAAGGCCCGTACAGGACATGCAACAAGAGGTCGTGCATTATCCTGCTGAAATGTAGGGTTTTGGAGGGATCGAATGAAGGGTAGAGCCACGGGTCGTAACACATCTGAAATGTAACGTCCACTGTTCAACTGTTCAAAGTGCCGTCAATGCGAACAAGAGGTGACCGAGACGTGTAACCAATGTCACCCCATACCATCACGCCGGGTGATACGTCAGTATGGCGATGACGAATACACGCTTCCAATATGGGTACACCGCGATGTCGCCAAACACGGATGCGACCATCATGATGCTGTAAACAGAACCTGGATTCATCCGAAAAAATGACGTTTTGCCATTCGTGCACCCAGGTTCGTCGTTGAGTACACCATCGCAGGCGCTCCTGTCTGTCATGCAGCGTCAAGAGTAACTGCAGCCATGGTCTCCGAGCTGATAGTCCATGCTGCTGCAAACGTCGTCGTCGAACTGTTCGTGCAGATGGTTGTTGTCTTGCAAAAGGTCCCGATCTTTTGATTCAGGGACTGAGACGTGGCTGCACGGTCCGTTACAGCCAAGCGGATAAGATGCCTGTCATCTCGACTGCTAGTGATACGAGGCCGTTGGGATCCAGCACGGCGTTCCGTATTACTCTCCTGAACCCACAGATTCCATATTCTGCCAACAGTCATCGGACTTCGACCAATGCGAGTAGCAATGTCGCGATACGATAAACCGCAATCGCGATGGGCTTTATCAAAGTCGGAAGCGTGATGGTACGCATTTCTCGTCCTTACACGAGGCTTCACAACAACGTTTCACCAGGCAACGCCGGTCAACTGCTGTTTGTGTATGAGAAATCGGTTGGAAACTTTCCTCATGTCAGCACGTTGTAGGTGTCGCCACCGGCGCCAACCTTGTGTGAATGCTCTGAAAAGGTAATCATTTGCATACCACAGCATCTTCTTCCTGTCGGTTAAATTTCGCGTCTGTAGCACGTCATCTTCGTGGTGTAGCAATTTTAGTAGCCATTAGTTTATATATAGCAGCAGGTCTTTACTCAAGAAATAAATAAGTAAAATAAATACAAAATAAGTAAAAATAAAAAAAATAGGTCAAGATAAATGTAAATACAATAGTCCATGTGTGGATAAACTGAATTTCATCGATTCCACTATGCAGTAGCAGTTTCTCAAATTGCAGCATATTTCTGCTGGCAAAGCACGGAAGTCGCCGAGGACATATGGTGTCCCCCCACCCCTAGATGGCCTGTTGCAACGGTCGCCAGATGCGGCACTGCCAGGTAAACACGTCGCCCTGTAGCCGGTGGGCGGTGATGGGCGCCGCGGGCCGGTGGAGCGTGTCCCGACATGGGCACACACTTAGCGGCCACGCCGCCGAGCCGCTCCACTGCGCTCGCCGATGCGTCCCTCTCTACTCCCCTGACGGCGCTCGGCGGCATGGCGAACCGCGTCTCAGCAAACGGCCCTTCTTCAGCTCTACTGAACGTGCACGCCTGGTAGCGTTACTAAAAGCGAACAGCTCAAAAATGTTTTGCGGCACCCACATGACTATGTGTCTTCTGTCTTTTCCGATAACCTCTAGAAATGTTCATTTCGTTAGTTCCTCGGAGCTTCCGATGCTTCACGCGATGTCACTTACTTGGACCCAGCCTGAATCAACATACACTCCTGGAAATGGAAGAAAGAACACATTGACACCGGTGTGTCAGACCCGCCATACTTGCTCCGGACACTGCGAGAGGGCTGTACAAGCATGATCACACGCACGGCACAGCGGACACACCAGGAACCGCGGTGTTGGCCGTCGAATGGCGCTAGCTGCGCAGCATTTGTGCACCGCCGCCGTCAGTGTCAGCCAGTTTGCCGTGGCATACGGAGCTCCATCGCAGTCTTTAACACTGGTAGCATGCCGCGACAGCGTGGACGTGAACCGTATGTGCAGTTGACGGACTTTGAGCGAGGGCGTATAGTAGGCATGCGGGAGGCCGGGTGGACGTACCGCCGAATTGCTCAACACGTGGGGCGTGAGGTCTCCACAGTACATCGATGTTGTCGCCAGTGGTCGGCGGAAGGTGCACGTGCCCGTCGACCTGGGACCGGACCGCAGGGACGCACGGATGCACTCCAAGACCGTAGGATCCTACGCAGTGCCGTAGGGGACCGCACCGCCACTTCCCAGCAAATTAGGGACACCGTTGCTCCTGGGGTATCGGCGAGGACCATTCGCAACCGTCTCCATGAAGCTGGGCAACGGTCCGGCACACCGTTAGGCCGTCTTCCGCTCACGCCCCAACATCGTGCAGCCCGCCTCCAGTGGTATCGCGACAGGCGTGAATGGAGGGACGAATGGAGACGTGTCGTCTTCAGCGATGAGAGTCGCTTCTGCCTTGGTGCCAATGATGGTCGTATGCGTGTTTGGCGCCGTGCAGGTGAGCGCCACAATCAGGGCTGCATACGACCGAGGCACACAGGGCCAACACCCGGCATCATGGTGTGGGGAGCGATCTCCTACACTGGCCGTACACCACTGGTGATCGTCGAGGGGACGCTGAATAGTGCACGGTACATCCAATCCGTCATCGAACCCATCGTTCTACCATTCCTAGACCGGCAAGGGAACTTGCTGTTCCAACAGGACAATGCACGTCTGCATGTATCCCGTGCCACCCAACGTGCTCTAGAAGGTGTAAGTCAACTACCCTGGCCAGCAAGATCTCCGGATCTGTCCCCCATTGAGCATGTTTGGGACTGGATGAAGCGTCGTCTCACGCGGTCTGCACGTCCAGCACGAACGCTGGTCCAACTGAGGCGCCAGGTGCAAATGGCATGGCAAGCCGTTCCACAGGACTACATCCAGCATCTCTACGATCGTCTCCATGGGAGAATAGCAGCCTGCATTGCTGCGAAAGGTGGATATACACTGTACTAGTGCCGACATTGTGCATGCTCTGTTGCCTGTGTCTATGTGCCTGTGGTTCTGTCAGTGTGATCATGTGATGTATCTGACCCCAGGAATGTGTCAATAAAGTTTCCCCTTCCTGGGACAATGAATTCACGGTGTTCTTATTTCAATTTCCAGGAGTGTAGAAAATGCTAGTGTCTGTGTTATTCAGAAGTACGACGCAATGTTCCTTCGGACATGGATGCTTGTCACTGCAGCGACATCAGTTAAAAAAATACAGGAAATATATTCGCAATTGCGAATATGAAGCACTATAGGCAGTACACTGGAATGGCGACAGTGAAAATTTGTGTCAGTCGGATCTACATCTACATCTACATACATAGTCCGCAATCCACCATACGGGGCGTGGCGGAGGGTACCTCGTACCACAACTAGCATCTTCTCTCCCTGTTCCCTCTTCAAACAGAACGAGGGAAAAATGACTGCCTATATGCCACTGTACGTGCCATAATCTCTCTTATCTTATCTTCGTGGTCTTTCCGCGAAATGTAAGTTGGCGGCAGTAAAAGTGTACTGCAATCAGCCTCAAATGCTGCTTCTCTAAATTTCCTCAGTAGCGATTCACGAAAAGAACGCCTCCTTTCCTCTAGAGACTACCACCCAAGTTCCTGAAGCATTTCTGTAACACTCGCGAGATGAGCAAACCCACCAGTAACAAATATAGCAGCCCGCCTCTGAATTGCTTCAGTGTCCTCCCTCAATCCGACCTGATATTGATCCCAAACGCTCGAGCAGTACTCAAGAATAGGTCGTATTAGTGTTTTTTATAAGCGGTCTCCTTCAAAGATGAACCACATCTTCCCAAAATTCCACCAACGAACCGAAGACGACTATCCGCCTTCCGCACAACTGCCAATACATGCTTGTCCCACTTCATATCGCTCTGCAATGTTACGCCCAAATATTTAATCGACGTGACTGTGTCAAGCGGTACACTAGTATTGGAGTATTCAAACGTTACAGGATTCTTTTTCCTATCCATCTGCATTAATTTACATTTATCTATATTTAGAGTTAGCTGCCATTCTTTACACCAATGACAAATCCTGTCCAAGTGATCTTGTATCCTCCTACAGTCACTCAACGACGACACCTTCCCGTACACCACAGCATCATCAGCAAACTGCCACACATTACTATCTACCCTATCTAAAAGATCATTTATGTAGATAGAAAACAACAGCGGATCTACCACACTTCTCTGGGGCACTCCAGATGATACCCTCACCTCCAATGAACACTCACCATAGAGGACAACGTACTGGGTTCTATTACTTAAGGAATCTTCGAGCCACTCACATACTTGGGAACCAATCCCATATGCCCGTATCTTAGTCAGGAGTCTGCAGTGGGGCACCGAGTCAAACGCTTTCCGGAAGTCAAGGAATATGGCATCCGTCTGATACCCTTCATCCATGGTTCGCAAGATATCGTGTGAAAGAAGGGCGAGTTGCGTTTCACAGGAGCGATGCTTTCTAAAGCCGTGCTGATGCATGGACAGCAACTTCTCTGTCTCAAGGAAATTCATTATATTCGAACTTAGAATATGTTCGAGAATCCTGCAACAAACCGATGTTAAGGATATTGGTCTGTAATTTTGAGGATCCGTCTTTCTACCCTTCTTATACACAGGCGTCACCTGCGCTTTTTTCCAGTCGCTCGGGACTTTACGTTGGGCAAGAGGTTCGCGATAAATGCAAGCTAAGTAAGGAGCCAATGCAGTAGAGTACTCTCTGTAAAACCGAATTGGAATCCCATCAGGACCTGGCGATTTATTTATTTTCAAACCATTCAGCTGCTCCACAATCCCAGGGATGTCTATGTCCTCCATACGGGAATCTGTACGAAACTCAAACGGCGGCATGTTTGTACGATCCTCCAGCGTGAAAGATTTCTCAAAAGCTAAATTTAAAATTTCAGCTTTCGTTTTGCTGTCTTCCTTTGCCAGGCCAGACTGATCAGTGAGTGACTGGATGGAAGCCTTCAACCCGCTTACCGATTTTACGTAAGACCAGAATATCCTTGGGTTTTCAGCAAGATCTTCTGCTAAGGTACGACGGTGGTTGTGGTTGAATGCTTCACGTGAGAAGTCGCTTTAATCGCTTCGGCTATCCGTGCAGGAATCACAGCCAGCCCCAAACTTGTATATATCGTCGTTCGTGTATATCAACCTGCGCTCGTAGGGTTGATATATTACCATCCGGGAAGGTCATTTTTATTGAAAGTCTAGGGCCTGGTATTGGCGAATAATTACGAAATAGCAGTGTGTATGTTATTTAGAACTACGATGCAACGTTTACATAGAGTACGAGTGCACGTTGGGACACACAAACGACGACGTATGGAAATTATCTGGCTGTTATTCGTACACAGATAGCCGAGGTGGTTAAGGCGACCGCTGGCGTAAAGCGGGAAACCCGGGTTCCAGTCTGGGCAAAAGACACGTTTTCACTGTCGGTATTCCAATATACAGCCGACAGCGCTTCGTGTTCTCAACTGCGAGTACATTTCCTGTATTACGCACTCTAGGCGATGTGCGGCGCGTGAGACGAACTACACGAGTTACTGCATCGCGATTTAATATCAAGCTTATTGGTGCACCCAGTTTCATTGTCTTCACTGATAACTTACCAAGTAAACAAGGAGGTGGGTCAATTAGTAATTTGTCCTGTGTCATAAAAAATTAATAATGTGTATAAAACAGCGGAATTAGTGCAGATTATAGCTTTAACTGTGCTTCATACAACACTATCGTTTAACATAGTCACGATGCACTCGTACACTATTGCGCCATCGTTGAACACAGACATCAAAACCAGTTTGGAAACATTCTTGGTTTTGCTTCTTTGTCCGTTATTCATCAGCTCGTTCTTGGTTAGTATTACCAAACGTCTTCACCCAACGTCCCACATTGCTGAGGTCCATTAGAGCGTCCCTACACACTGTCTTCATGGATTAGTTTAAAATAGCTTTAAATTGTGGCTCAAGAGAGAAAACCCTTAATTGTTCCAAATTGGTTTTGATTCCTTGGTTCAACGATGGCGCAGATGTGTGCCTCTACATCTACATATATACTCTGCGAACTATTTTGAAGGTGCAGAGTAGAGTGTGACGTCCCAGTGTAGTGGTTATGTTGTTTGTTTGCCCGTTCCATTAACATACACAGCGCGGGAGAATGACTGTTTAAACGTTTCCGTGTGTGCTGTAATTAATGTAGTTCTGTCGTCACTATACCTACGGGATCAATATGTAGAGGGTTTTGGTATACATTAGACTCATAAACTAAAGCCGACATCTCTTTGCTACTCTCCGGCGGGTCGAATAAGCCAGCGACAATTCGTACTGCCCTTCTCTGTACCTATTACGTATCCCCCGTTAGCAGTAATTGGTACAGATGCCACACACTTCAGCAATATTTTAGGATGACTTGCACGAATGATTTGGAGATACCGCATTTCTCTAGTATACTACCAATAAACTGAAGATAGCTGCGTGCTTTATCCAAAGCTGACCCTATGTGATCGTTCCATTTCATGTCCCTACAGTGTATTACATCCAGGGATTTGTATACGTTTACCTATTAAAGCTGTCTCGTTGACACTATTCTCATAGGATACTACGTTTTTTGTGAACTGTACAGTTTGACATTTCTGAACATTTAAAACAAGTTGTCAACTTTTGCACCAATTTGAAATCTTATCATGGTATGACTGAATATTTGTACAGCTTCTTTCAGATTTTACTTCACTGTATATAACTGCATCATCTTCAAAAGTTGGAAGTTATAATTAACATTGATGTCATGGTCATCAAAGCCATTAATGTAGAACGTGAACACCAATGGACTCAATACCCTTCCAACTAGAAGTTGCGTCTACATCTGTCGATGATTTTTCATCCAAGAAAACTTTCTGCGTCCTTCCCACTAAATAAATCGTCAGTCCAGTCACAAATTTCGATTGGTATTACTCACCACCATAATTTTGATAATAAGCGTATGTGTGGTACTGAGTCAATGTGGAAATGCGTGGTGACTACATTGTACGTTACTTGTGCGTATGAGATGGTTCGAATTCCTCTCCTACTTGTTCATCACTAAACTGTTATGACACAGGAGGCATTTAATTTTGATCCATTTCCATGTAAATAACGGTCATCAACCTTGCTTTGAACCGCGTGAGAGGCTGAAACTTTAATAAAGAAAAGCCTTGAATCAATCTAACTTCTTTCATGGAAGTTTACTAGTTGCGATCACTGGAGTCGACCTTGTCCGCTGCTAAAAGTTCGGTACGTCACCTTCAATTAGCTATCAGCAGTTGGCCTTGATAATTACCATAATAACAAAACAGGAAAACAGTTAAAAGTAAAAAGGGAGGAGGTCACTCAACACAGGCGCTCAAATTTGCGAAGAAACAAATGAAACTCATTGGGATGAATTAAAGCTAGCAATGCCCATCACTTCTATCCAGCACCATCACCAGGTAGCTAATAACTCCATGATCTGCTCTGAGGTATCTCTGTTCTACCGAACAAATCCATGCTTACTTACTTATCTGCAATACTGGCAGAGGAGAACAGGAAAGTACCTAAGCTTAGTTCTATGCCCATGCGTGGGAACTCTTTTTATAACACATTGTAGGCTTTCTGCGCCTGAAAAATAGTCGGGTAGATCAGAGAGGATCGCTAACACAAGATTTCCAAAATGAAAACCACGAACTCCGCCACTTAGGCCCACGATTTGCCATACGAATCCCACAAGAACTGCTTGCTGACTCCATTTCGTGAGCTCCATACCGCTCCACCAAACTATTTAACATTCACGGCTTTCGGTCAATGAGACTCAGTGGCCGTATGCAAGAAATTTCATTGGCCAATTCCCGTTCGCGCTGGTGTTGTGGTTTGTTTGAGAATTTTTAGAATTTTCCCTGTGAGCGACAGAAACCACGGGACTTCAAGGGAATTACTCGCCCTTGAGATGAGCCTCGTCATCCCTGACTACTACCAATATAAAAGAGATTAAGTGAAAAACCAACCCATCAATTCCAGGCTGAAGAAAACCTCCTTTCATCCGGCAACCGAACCTGCCGAGACAATAGTCACAGGAAGAGCACACAATTATGCTTAGGAAATGATATGTTAGTTTTGTTCTCCATACTCTTTTGACTGCAGGACACAGCTGTGTACCACCACCTGCTGCTATGACAGAGGCTGTGATAAACAAGTTGCACACAATCACCGAGAGTTCTGTCAACTGCTCGTTGTATGGTCTTTCATATATTGTTTTATTATTATATCAAAATTTTTGAGACAAAAATGTAAAATGTTTTCTTTTATTGTTACATGTGCATCGCCAAGATCTGGCTAGCGCTGAAGACTGTATGCACCGCTCGAGTTTCACGCATCGCTGGAATTAATGTCCACCTGGTCGACGGCCATTCATCACAACAAGAAGCCTAAAACTGTGCCACATCTCCTGCGACCATCACGATCATATACTGAAATAATTGAGTGAGTAACGGATTTAATGGATGTTTTTAATATTTTATTCAAATTTTAAAAATTGAGTTTAGGCTTGTCATTTTGAGCCATATCATTGTATATATCTAACTCTGTCCAACAGGCCTTGTAAGACCCAGTGGTACCGACCGACCGTGTTATCCTCAGCTGACGGGTGTCACAGGACGCAGATATGGAGGCACATGTGTGCAGCACACCACTCTCCAAGCCGTTGTCAGTTTTTGTGACCGAAGAAGTTACTTATCAATCAAGAAGCTCTTCAGTTGGCGTCACAGGGGCTGAGTGCACCCCGCTTGCCAATTGCGCTTGGCGGACCCGCTTTTAAGTGCTAGCCAAGCCGGACAAATTATCGCGTCAAGCCCGTTGGCATATCATTGTACTTCTCTGGTTGAAATAAACCCAGTTGAAATGCCTATGAAAATAATTAGTAATAATCACTAAATTATGCATGCAACATGATAGGCATACGAAGAAATTTTTTTCAGTTGTGGCTACTGTGGGAATTTTAATTATTTGGTTACATGTCTATAAATAGGTCTGAAAGGTACCACAACCTTGGTTTTAAAATGCTTCATCAAGCTGCACTTACAAAATAGTGTCTTGTTGTTTCAAAGAACAGAATAAATTACAAACTGTATGTGGATGACGAGGTGCGACTATAAAGTAATGAGACTGATTTTCTTTGCAAGATGTGGCAACCCTAAAGGCTTGCGTAGTCGCAATACCTTTGACCTTGGTCTTTAAGCTGCCTCTAGTCCAAGTGGCACATCGATGCAACTGCTCACTCGTGAGTTGTGCTGTAATAAGTTAACACCTGTTTGTGTCTCTCGTCACGGAAATGGAACCGCATAATATTGCGCAACGGTATGCCATTTCTTTTTGCGTTAAATTGGCTGAAAACGCTACGACAACTTACGGTAAGCTTCAGAAGGCTTTTGGAGAGGAGGTTATGTCAACAGCTCAAGTTTTTCGTTGGCATAAAATGTTTAGTGAAGGCAGAACGAATGCTGAAGATGAAGACCGCAGCGGACGATCATCAACCTCATGGACGGATGGCTACTTGGCCAGGGTGTGTGAACTCGTACAAATTGATCGTAGATTATCTGTGAAAATGATGGCAGAAGAACTGAACATCAATCGAGAAACGGTTCGTCTAATAATAACTGATGATCTTGATATGAGAAAGATTTGTCCAAAAATTGTCCCCAAAAATCTCACATCACAACAGTGAGAAACACGGAAAAATGTGGCAGCCGATCTGTTTGAGCAAATGGAAATCAATCTAGAATTGTTGAGCCGTGTTATCATTGGTGATGAAAGTTGTTTTTTTCTGTACGATCCAGAAACAAAACTCCAAAGTTCGCAATGGTGCTCAAAGGGATCACCCAGACTAAAGAAAGCCCGCATGTCAAAGTCAAAAGTGACTTTGTGCTTCTTTGATTCCAAAGGAATTGTTCATAAAGAGTGGGTGCCTCCTGGACAAACAGTTAACCAACGTTACTACAAAGAAATTTTGGAAATATCTCGTAAAAGAGTTCTTCGTGTCCGTGTTAACGTTGCTGATAATTGGATTCTGCATCAGAACAATGCGCCATCCCACACTGCTCTGTCAGTACAGCAATTTTTAACTTCAAAACAAATTTCTGTATTACCACAGGCAACTTATTCACCAGATATCGCTCCGTGCGACTTTTTTCTATTTCCAAGAGTCAAAACGGCGGTCAAGAGACACCATTTTCAAACAACACAAGATGGCGATATTACAGAAGATGAGTTCCAGAAATGTTACCATCAATGGCAGAAGCGCTGGAAAAAGTGTGTGAATCAGAAGGGAAGTACTTTGAAGGAGACAAACTAAACTTGACTAAAACGGTAAGCAACATTTTTTTCACATCAGTCTCATTACTTTATTGTCGCACCTCGTTTGCTTATTACTTACAAGTACCCATAATGTTTATATTAATGTGGTGAACTTTTAATTGCAAGTGTAACTGCTAGCGCAGAAACAAGAGTTTGGTCGATTTTGGTTGAGTGCCCTGTTAAGTGTCAACGGTGGGTGTGTGGACAATGCAAGAAATCAACAACTAAATATTACAAGAACTTTTGGTAGTGCTCTTAGAAAACTATTTTCCTTTCTCACTTAATTTAAATGAGGACAATCTAGCAACCTTCTTATAAACAGCGATATACAGCCAGAAACTATTAAAGCTCAGAAGAAGTGGTTGGGAACGAAAGGAAAACGATCGATTCAGAAACTATATTCTTTATCAAATTTTGATACAGCTGAAATGAAACAGTTTTTACCACAGAGTAAAATGATGAACGGCACATAGTGAGTTGCGTACGTTGTAAATTCTATGACCGTGCTTCGAAGAGTCGTTTCAAGCTTAACCACTGAACTCGCTGTTACTTAACGACGACAAGGGGCGTTAGCATGGGAAATCGGCTACCGAATAGGCGGCCGCCACAGTAGCAAAATCGAAATTTGAACCGCTATCTTGAGAGACAAAACGATGACCATCTGTCATTGTGGTGGCTAATGGCAGACCTAAAAGTTACGGTCCATAGGTACCACCAGGAAAACGAAAAACAACAAGCTGCTTTTTGAAGCAATTCGGTAGGCCTTGCCGACCCATACAGTAATCGACTCTTTACATACGATCGCTTTGGCCTCTAGCCATTTCAAGCAGCTGTAAAAACTCCACAGCTCTGTGGTGTGTGATAAGGGCTACAGAAGATATAAACCTCGAACAATGGCGTCGGTTTCTATCTCTCAAAAACCTTCTTGCACGATAAGTGTTGGCGAAGGAACACCATGTATGGAGCCTAGGTCAATGACGTTCCGTTCTAAATCTCCAGCACCCTCGTACGGCACAAGGGGGTGGGGGGGAGTGGGGGGCGGGGGTGGAAGGAAAACGTGTGACTGAAACTGGATCAGTGGCGTCAGGTTCCAACTCTCCAGTCCTACGGTATGTGATGAGGTGGGCTAATGAGCCTATGGAATGGAACCTACACCAATTATGTCAGATTCTAACTCCCCAGCACCGTCTTACGCAAAATGTGTGGGTGTATGTTCACCAGGAATGGAATATACTTCAATGGAAGCGAGATCTAACTCTCCAAGACAGTGGTGCACGACAAGAGTGGGTCAAAGAACACCTGAAATGCAGCCTGGACCAATGGCGTGAAGTTCTAACTCCGCAGCGGTAAGGATGGGTGAATGTACGTGTGGAACAGAACCCTAGTCATTGATGTCTGGCGCGATATGTATGGAAGAATGAACTCCTAGAATGAACGCTGGATCAGCAGTAGCAGATTATAGCTCCCCAGCACAGTCTGGTGCAATACGGGTGAGCGAAAGAACATCTGGATTTGAAGCTGGATCAATGCTGTTAGATCTCAATTACCCAGAATTGTTGTTTGAGATGAGGAGGCCCAAGGAGCATGTCGAATGGAAACTTAATCAATGGCGTTGGGTTATAGCTCCAAAGCAGCATGGTGCGCGATAAGGATGGGCAGTGGATCACGTGGGATGGAACCTAGATCAATGAGCCAGGTTCTAACGTCACAGGAGCGTGTTGTGCGAAGCATGTGGGAGAAGGACTACCAGGAATGGTACCTGGACCAATGGCATCAGTTTCTAACTCAACAGCTCATTAGTGTGTAATATGGATGGACTATGCAGCAAGTGGAATGGAACATAAGTCAATTGTTGTGTTCTAACTCCCAGCAAGGAGTGTCTGATAGGGGTAGGTCAAGGAACACGTTAAATGGGTCATGGATCAATGGTTTCAGGTTATAACTCTCCAGCTCTTCGATGTGTAATAAAGTTGGGTGAAAGAACATGTGAAATAGAACCTAGATCAATATTGTCAGGTTCTAACGCCCCAGGACTGTGTTGTGAAGGTTAGGTTTAGAAAGATGTGAAATGGAACTTACATCAGTGACACTGGGTTGTAACTCCCTGGCCGTCCGTTGTGGCCGAGCGGTTCTAGGCGCTTAAGGCTGGAACCGCGCAACCGCTACGGTCGCAGGTTCGAATCCTGCCTCAGGCATGGAAGTGTGTAATGTCCTTAGGTTAGTTAGGTTTAATAGTTCTAAGTTCTAGGGGACTGATGACCTCAGATGTTAAGTCACGTAGTGCTCATAGCCATTTGTAACTCCCTCGAATCCTGTAGGGTGAAATGTATAGGTGAAGAAACATACGTAATGGCACTTTCTGGTAGACTAAAACTGTGTGCTGGACCGCGACTCATACTCGGGACCTTTGCCTATCGCAGGCGAGTGCTCTACCGACTGAGCTTTTTTTGCGGTCGTGTGGCTAGGACCTCCCTGTCGGGCAGACCGTTCGACGGGTGTGAGTCATTTGATTTGACGCCGCTTCGGCGACTTGCACGTCGATGGCGATGAAATGATGATGATTAGGACAACACCAAGTCCCTGAGCGGAGAAAATCTCCGATCCAGCCGGGAGTCGAACCCGGGCCCTTAGGATTGACATTCTGTCTCGCTGACCGCTCAGCTACCGGTGGCGGACACGGACTGAGCTACCCAAGCAAGACTCACTGCTCGAAACATCCAACGCTCCACGAACGCAGGCAGGAGGTGGCAGCATTATGCTATGGGTGACATCCGCCTGAGTGCCTATGGGACCCGTGGAAGCTATCGAAGGCAACATGAGAGCCGTGGGCTTCGTGAACATTACTGCATTCCTTCAAGCTTCATCTCATCCCCGAGAGCGATGGCGGTTTGTAGCAGAACGGCTGTCCGCGTCACGAGGCCAGAATCCTGCTACAGTGATTTGAGAAGCATGACAGTGTTCACGTTAATGTTTCGGCAACCAAATTCGAGTTGTCTGAACCTTATGGATTACATGAGGCACGCTGTCGGGCCAGAAACCACCGGCCTGTAATTTGAGGGTATTCAGTGTTCCACCTGTTGATAACTGATGTCCCCTAAACCTATCACGGACTTTTCGAACCCTTGTCACGTGGAACTGCTACTGTATTGCTTTCCAAAGATGGGCCAACACGCTATCAAGTGGACAATAGTGATTTGACTCGTTAGTGTACAGGATGTCCCAGAAAAGTTGCTACAAACTTCGAGCGGTTGTAGAGGGTGTCTTGAGGAGCAAGTCAAGGATATCAAATCGGGCCCGGAAAAGTCATCCAACGATCATACAGAGTGTCGAAGTATAGACACTGGCTCGAGCCACTAGGTCACCCCTTAGGCAGCAAATGTTACTTTATACTCTGACGGACTTTAGGCGGGACGTCTCACAATGTTGTTTGTTATTCAGTAATCACGACCGATTACCACGACCGCCAGTGGAAAAGATGGAGCTAGTTGCAAAGAAAGGCGTTTTCCCCTATGAATACGATGCTCTGTTGCCTCGGTGGATGACGGTTTTGGACATTGGTTTGCGTCTGCAGTTCATTTTTCTCCTGCATCCGAATAAACATGGGAGATTTAAAAGGGTCTGAAACCGTCATCCACTGAGGCTACAGTATCCCGCATACGTAGGAGACAAGGTCTTTCCGCGCAGCAGCTAATTGCATCTTCTCCACAGGCAGCCATGGTAATCAGTACCGATCACTGAATAATAAACACGGGTAGGCTTTTCGTCTGTAGTCAGTCAGAGTACAAAGTCACATTTACTGTCGAAGGGGTGGCCTAGCGACAGGCGGCAATAGCTACAGCTTCGACACTCTGTAGCGTCTTTGGATGACGTTTATGGGCAAAGGTTCCGATCTTCCAATTGTTGTTCAACACACGCTCTACAACTGCTCGAAATTTGTCACAACGTGTCCAGAATGCATGGGATGTTGTTCAATGATGGCAGCTATTGGAAAAAAGAAAAGCTCGTTCTAGAAGCACCTAGAGGCTACAGCATCATCAAACGGAAACGAAGACAACAGGTCTCATCTCTGAAGAACCCTCATCCAAGTAAGGATGACGCAGAACAAACAGCAGGTTCTCATGAGCTCGAAGTGCGTAGTGCTTGCTGGGGAAGAGCGGTACTGAGCAGACGGAAGCAAACGAGGCAAACTAGAGTCCTACACACAAGCCTAGCGGTGGTTAAAGCGACCTACAGTCAGTTCCGCGAGAAATTGTACGCCGTTAAAAGCACTATTAAAAATGTATGTTTACATGATATACGTGTTATCACTAATCGCAGAATTACCTTATAGCTATCCAATCGCCGCCACTATCGATTAAAGCTAGGCAAGTTTTTGTCATGCTTTCCACGAGATGTTCTGCATGTTCTCTCGGTAACGATCTCCATGTTGTCCTGATTTTATATGATAGCTACTTCAAAGTATATATTGGCATTCCTTTACGCTTCATCTTAATACACGACCAAACATTTTCGATCTGATTTGCATCCGCAGACATTGCAGGCCAATCGACCGTGGACACCTCATCGTCTTGTATCCACGCTGTACAGAGACGGCTACAATATTTCGGACCATTATTCTGTTGAAGGACCCAGTCTGCCTCTTTCGAACCAAATAGCTTCTTAACAGACCTCAGGAGGCGTTTTTGATAAATGTTGCTAATTTTTTCTGCGTTTAAATTCGCTGTAAAAAAAGAGAAAACAAAACATTCAACTCTTACACTGTTTATTTATACACTGTACAAAAGCGCATTCATTACCGGTTTGAGACCATTACCAAAGACGTAGCTTCGGACATTACAGTTAAAATTATGGCGTGCACTTTCTTGCGCAACTGATTATCTTAACTTACAGACACTCACAAAACCTGTTTACAAAATAAATAATAATTTTTTATAAATATTTAACAGGCAACAAAAGTTCTTATCACTATTGTACCTTCTTTTTTGATGATAGGAGCATATGAAGCAAGATAATATGAAATTGTGTACAATCTATGTCGATAGCCGAACTGTTGGCTTGGATGACATGAATTTGATCATAGCAGTGCCCACGATTTTTGTTTTTACGAGAGGAAAAGAACCTAGTATCAATCAAAGGCCTATACTTCCTAACGGAATATTCAAGTAGCGTCATATAGGCACTTTCTTTGGTGACTCATTGGTCCAGTGTTTGAGTCCAGGTGGCACCCGCAAGTGGGGAAAGTGTTCACCACACCAAAAAGAGGAGTTCGTCAGAAGCCGTTTTCTAAACGCTCGTTTCGCTAGCTGTACAGCTACACCATTGATGACAAACAGCTGGAGGCAGCGTCTGCCGTAATATCTAGGCGTAATTATCCAGAGCGACCTTAAGTGGAATGACCACATAAAACAGATTGTGGGAAAAGCAGATACAAGACTCTCATTCATCGGAAGAATCTTAAGTAAATGTAACTCATTCACGGAAGAAGTAGCTTGTTCACCCGATTCTTGAGTATATTTCATCTCTCTGGGGTCCCTATCAGGTACAACTGATAGAGAAGATCCAACGAAGAGCGGCGCGTTTCGTCACGGGATCGTTTAGCTGGCGAGAGAGAGTTACGGAGGTGCTAAACAAACTCCACTGGCAGACGTTACAAGAGAGGCGTTGTGCATCACGGAGAGATTTAGTATTGAAAATTCGGGACTGCACTTTTTAGAAGGAGTCGGACAACATTTTAGTTCTCCCACGTTCATCTCGCGTACTGACCACGAGGAGAAAATTCGAGAAATTAGAGACAATACAGAAGCTTACCGACAGTCATCCTCGCCATGCACTATTCGCGAGTGGAACAGGGTTGGAGGGATCAGCTAGTGCTATCGAAAGTACCCTCCGCCACACACCATTGGGTGACTTGCGGAATATGATGTAGATGTAGATGAATTGCCGAGAATGGCGCCGTCGTAGTACGTTCTGCCGTCTTTGAAGAGTTTCCTCAATTTGTTGTAATCTTTGTCGATATCCTTCCACTTGCTGCTGTCAAAATTAATTGCATTCATAACGCGCTTGACACAGTTTTTGAAGTGCAAAGCGGGTCTTTCATCAGGTGTTTTGGCATGTGCTATCTCACTAAGTAGTGTGCTTCGGAGAAGACAGGAGTAGTTCATACAATGTAAAGTTCCCAGCTACGGCGGACCATCTTCCTTGAGAGTGACTATCACATCCGGTAGCTTCGCAGCATTCAGGACCATCCTATTTGTCACGTGGTCCCTCCTTGTTATACCTAGAATGATTCGTAAGCAACGCAGATGGAAGGCGTTGACCTTGCGTTCTTGTTTGGCGTTTGATGTCCAAGTGTCAGCACCTCACAGAAGGGTGCTCAGCACGCATGTTTGATAGACAAGCTTTTTAATGGTCGCCGAATGTGTTCGCCTCTCTGCCAATTCTTCTTTTTACTTTGCCGTCTAGAGCAGGATCTTCTGACACCAGTCCGGACCGATAGCTGCCGGCACGGTAGCTCAGCGTGTTCGGTCAGGGGGCTGCTTGCCCTCAGTAATTTAAAAAATAAAACAAAATAAAATTAAATTAAAAAAATCCTGAGTAAACGGATCAACGATGAACTTGAACGGATTTCATCTGATGTCCGCCCGGGCCAAACGCAACGAACAGTACCAAACAAAATAAAAAAAAATGATAGCTGAGTGGTCAGCACGGCGGCTTGTCACGCCAAGGGGTCTGGGTTCGATTCCTGGCTGGGTCGGAGATTTTCTCCGCTCGAGGACTGGGTGTTGTCCTCATTGTCATCAGTGGAAGGTAACGGGAAACCACCACTGGAATCACTTCCCAAGACGCTAATGCGGTGGACCTCACTGACGAGGCTCCCCCATGACAAGACCTGCCGTAAGGCAGAACGCAAAGTTTTTTTTTCCGACACCAGCGAACGGAGGTTGAGAGGTCGCATGTCTTTAAGATGTACACAGTGACTTGCTCTCTCTCATATTTATATCTTACTTTGAGTAATTCGATTTAAGGAAGTATGGCCGAGTACTGTCATTATAAGGCTAGTATTGAGTACTCAGAAGATACGAATATTTTCCTCTCTAATTGCATGTGGTGAAAAGTTGCTATTGCTTCACAAGCGGACTTCCCACGCAGTGTCTCTCGTCACCCAGGTGGTCCGGTGACAGGCGGGTTCAGCTGATCTTGAAAGGGTTATGCTGACGGGTGTGAGGGAGTCGAGTGGATGCTGTCCAGCCTGAAGGCCTGAAGGAGCAGCTGGGGCTAGAGATTCCGTTACTTCGCAGAAACTTAGTGGAAACACTTTCTGACGGGCTACCAGCGAGGCGTGGGAGTGACTTGTGTTCCCAGGCAGTCTTGGCGGGCAAATTCCCGCGTTTTCTGCAAAATCGTCACTGTGATTGGCTTGCTCAGGGCATAGCCCCGTGACGTAGCAAAATCGGCGCAGAAATTGGCGCCAAGTATCTCCATTGGTGGAAGAGTAGTGCTTCGCAATACAGTGGAATTTTTCGCCGGTTTTCGAGTTGCTGATTGGAACGTTTAACCACGGCCACGGTCGTGGGGGCGGGAATGTTCTGTGTTCGGCTTGTACGGGTGCTCTTGAGGGAGTCGGCTCTCGCATTTCGGTCGGAATAGGTTACATGAATGAGCTCTCGCTGCTCTGGACAGCCTGCCTTACGTTGACTGTATAGTATACTTTCATTTCATTGTAACTGTTTGACGAAGTTGCTGAAGTTTCGACTTCGACGTAACTTTCCGAGTACAGTTGGCAATTGAGCGTTCTGCGTACAAGCGGCCTATGTTGTCCGTCTTGAGCAGTTTTGACTAAAGTTGACTGTATCGGAGTTACTGTGTGACTTCGCTTGTTAAAATCAATCACTGTACCGTCTGTGATTGTGTAGCGAGCCTTCTTCGCGTCCCTCAGAGGCGTATTTGTGTTGCTAGGAAATCTTTAGTCGGGAACAACCAGACCAGGATAATTTGTTTCGGGCTATACTCGCGACATAACATCACCACGACGGGACGTCGAAGCAACCAGCCATCGCCCCTGGTATGCAAGATCGTGTCCTTGCAGTTAAGAAGACAGCTTGGTGATGTATGTCTGCAGCACCGGCAGATTAGGGAATTTTGCTATGTGACAATCAGAGCTCAGCAGAGCGCCCCTGTTCCCGTCTTTTCTAACGTGGTTCTGTCTTGGGTGTTCATTGTCTGAGTTCTCACTACTGTAGCAGCAATTAATGTTGGGTTGGTTGGGTGTTTCTCTTAAGATTTGAGTTGCGAGGAATTGGCTCCGCATACCACTTGGTCATAAATGTCACAATCTAGTTTATGGACAACTTCACCTTTACAACATTTATTTGAGTATCCAATTTGACGTACTGTAGATGTTTCATGTGTTTTGTTTATTATTTTGAGTTAGTCACAATAAATCAAATTGTGTATTTTGCACAGAACTTTCATTCTGCTGATCGGTAGAGCAACCCTTTCATTTCTCACTACGTTAATGAAATTTTCCTTTATCAAATTAAATTATTGCAGGTGCCAAACTCTTTTCTACACCAGTTGCAGGGTCGATTACAGTTAGTTCGCGTTTCTTCTTAATCCATGTGCAACAGCAGAAGTCGGAGTTAGAAAAGGGGGGACTTACAGCATCATTTCCATAAGAAGATACTAGAAGAATTTAGTGTTAAATACACTGCAAGCCCCGGCACCTCGCGAGGTAGCAGAATTTGTCGACTACATTGAACTAGGAGCCCTCTAATTTTATGGCAGGCACTTCTGTATATCCTTATTCGTAGTTACAGTCTTTTTTACAGTCATAGTCACGGAGAAGAGCTTGTATGCAGAAGCAAGTTCCTCCATAAGCCTTTGAAGGTCATCTTGAGTATGAGATGTGATTGCTGCGAATAGAAGATTATTTAGAAATAAGTCCTCACAATAGTGCTTGGATCTGAACAAATATAAAAATATACGGAACAAGTTACGGACTAATACACAGCCTTGACAAACCGCGTATAGTCATTATCAAAATGTCAGTTGAGGAGCTTTTTAAAAGAAATGAAGTGGCTTAGTGTTCAAAAGCCAGTATTAATGACACATAAGTACTGTTTTAATCATACGTATCCCGCACCGATTCACACTCCGAAGAGCGGTTCAGGTTGCAGTCTGGAGATCGAGACTGCTTTCTGCGGTTTCCCTAAATAACTTAAAGCAAATGCCGGTATCGTATCATTGAAGAAGACACGGCCAGTTGACTTCCTTATCCTTTCCGAATCCACGCAGTACCTGCTTCTCTAATAACCTTGTTGTCGACGACACGTTAAACCCCAGTCTTCCTTCCTTCGATTTATATTTCCCTTGCACTTTCTTACAGCTGTGTTAGACAAAGATACAGCGCTCCCTATACCATACGGTTTTTATTGTATTTTATATCTGCGTTTCTGCACATCGAATCAAAAAAAATAAAAACTACGGCTCTCGCTAATTTTATTACCATTTTTTACTGTGGTGTCGTCCCAGAGAACGTCCTCACGACGACACCGCGTTTAAAGGTAATCGCTTGTCGACACGTCAACGAATCGGAGACGTCTGCGTAGACACAACCCTATGTTTCCTTACCGCAGCCGGTCGCAGTGCCCGCTCAGCCCAATCTCTATGTAATCTGCACCAGTCTCTATGTAACAGCCCAGTCTCTATGTAATCAGCGGCCACTTCCAATCAATGCTTACGACAAAAACATCATCATAGCAAAGATCCGGCTGCGTGCGAATAGAACAGTTATTCTGAACTTTACAGCTAGTTAAAGACAATTGTGCTCTGATGTGAAAATACCATCTTGCAATGAACAAAGTACTTATATTATAAGCGTCAACGCCAGTATCAAATAGATGTCGTATGTGTGGACACTAATTGTTACAAAGTTAGTTGCTTAACATGTGAAAGTTTTAGTAAATAGCTAATAATTAGTGTGTGAGTTGTAGCATCTGCTCGATATCTTGCAGAGGTACTCATTAGATATTACAGTCCATAATAGCTACTACTGAATGCTTTGATTCTGACCTTATATCTATATCTAATGCTACACTACGAAGCACTGTATGGTGCGGGACGGAGGTCGCCTGTTTCTCAGCTAGACGGCGTGTCTTCTTTTTTTTCCAATAAATCCGTCTAGCATCTGTTTATCCTACAATTGGTTTTATCTACTTGTTTCAGGTTAAGTCTTTCGGAGTGTAAACACTTGGATATATTACGGTTGGTAGTGATACCACTAATATTTCGCGAACAGCGTAATCGACCTGTAATGTGTCTTTCCGGGAAGTTTCTCGCAATAACTTGTTTGTAGTTTGGGTGAACAGCCTGGGCTTTCATCGAGTGTAAGTCCTCTGCAGATCATCATGAACCTTGTTACAGTTTTCCTAAACAAAAAAAGCAATCGTGTAATAAAGTTGAAGCAGGGTAGGGGAGGTTGGATAAAACAAAATTTACCAGATATTCATCGACCAGAGACGCACCGTTGACGATGTAAAACCAATTAGCGACTAGTGAGCCGTAGCTTGCGCGGCAAGAGAATAAATTTGAAGCCACGGCAGACATCCGCGATTAGCATTACCAAGTTTCCTTATTTTAAGCACCATTATTTATATGTAATGAATAGCAACTGCTTTAAACACTCGGTTCTGGTGAGAGAAAGTTGGGGAACAGTCTGCACTAAAGAAAAATTACTGTTTTGACACATTCACAATAAGTAACCGAAAACCAGCGGTCTGTAAAATTGCTCTAGCTTCTCTACTTTCAGTTAACCGCAAAAATATAAAATGGAATCGCAAACATCACAAACATTGAGTGCAGTTCCCCTCCCCATGAAATAATCATCCGCAGTGGTTGGGGAATTCTGCGCTTGAGAAACGAAGCTTATATTAAATACACACTGAAGAGCCAAAGAAACTGGTACACCTGCCTAATATCGCATACGGCCCCCGCAAGCACGCGGAAGTTCCACAGCACGACGTGGCATGGACTCGACTAATGTCTGAAGTAGTGCTTAAGAGAATTGGCACAATGAATCCTGCACGGCTGTCCATAAATCCGTGAGAGCAAGAGTGGGTGGAGATCTCTTCTGAACAGCACGTTGCAAGATATCCCAGATCTGCTCAATAGATTTCGTACCTGAGGAGTTTGGTGACCAGAGGAAGTGTTTAAACTCAGAAGAGTGTTCCTGGAGTCACTCTGTAGCAATTCTGGTTGTGTGGAGCGTTGCGTTGTCTTGCTGGAATTTCCCACGTCCGTCGGGATACACAACGGTCATGAATGGATGCAGGTGATGAGACAGGATGCTTACGTACGAGTCACCCATCAAAGTCGTATCTAGACGTATCAGCGGTCCCACATCAATCCAACTGCACACGCCCCACAGCACTACAGAGCCTCCACGAGCTTGAACAGCCCCTGCTGAGATGGAGGGTCCATGGATTCATGAGGTTATCTCCATACCCGTACACATCTACCCACTCGATACGATTTGACACGAAATTCGTCCGACCAGGCAGCATGTTTCCAGTCTTCAACAGTCCAATGTCGGCGTTGACGGGCCCAGGAGAGATGTAAAGCTTTGTATCGTGCAGTCATCAGGGGTACACGAATGGTCTTCAGGTTCCGAAAGCCCATATCGATGATGTTTCGTTGAATGATTCGCACGCTGACACTTGTTGATAGCCCAGCATTGAAATCTGCAGCCATTTGCGGAAGGGTTGCATTTCAGTCACGTTGAACGATTCTGTTTAGTCGTAGTTGGTCCCGTTTCTGCATGACCTTTTTCCGGCCGGAGCGGTGTCGGAGATTTGATGTTTTACCCTCGTGAAATGGTCGTACGGGAAAATCTCCACTACATCTCTCCCCCGGAGATACTGTATCCCATCGCTCGCACGCCAACTGTAACTCCACGTTAAGACTCACTTAAATCTTGATAACCTGTCTTTGTAGCAGCAGTAACCGATCTAACAACTGCAGGTGACACTTGTTGTCTTATATAGGCGTTGCCGAACGCCGTGCCGTATTCTGCCTGTTTACATATATCTGCATTTGAATGCGCATGCCTGTACCAGTGTCTTTGGCGCTTCAGTGTGTACGAGTGAACATCAGGAGTACACGAGTGGTTCTCAGGTTCCGAAAGCCCACATCGATTATGTTTCGTTGAATAATTCGCACGCTGACACTTGTTGGTGGCCCACTTATATTATAAGGGGCAGTCAAATGAAAACTAAACACCCGCCACAACGGAACCATTGAATGGTTCCACTTAAAAGCGATCACCACAAGCGTTAAGACATTTACCCCACTGGGAGACGAGACGATCAAGTCCTGTTTCGCAGAACGCGGTTGGCCCTGACAGCTTCTTCCATCTTCTTCTTCAAGAGGTGCGCGCCTGTTTGCTTGAGCGCACCAATATCCCAGTCATACTACCATGTTCGGATTCTGTATGTTATGCCGCTATATTTATAAAGCAAACACAGCGATACAATGAGTAGTAGGTTTTAATAACATGTTCAGATAAAGCTAAATCATTAATAGCCGTAAGCTTCCCTTCTCAATTTGTTTCCAGACAATAACAAGAAACGGGCATGTTGTGTTTGACGCAAATTCACGCATTTCGCAGCTCAAATGGTTCCTGTTTTCTTGTTCTTGTTCCTGTTTGTTACTTACGGGAATCAGAAGAAGCCAGTAGGGATTGAATCATAATGTTTATCCCAAGCGCCAAATATTGAACATGTACAGGTGGCCACTACACAGTTACCTAGACCGCCATCATTATGGGAGCTACTTTTACGTCCGACAGTTTCGCTCAGTAATGTTGAGGTCTACATAGAGCTAACTTAAAATGACATATATTTGAGCCCCCATTAATATAGTAGCTTTTCAAATCCACATCATTCCTGAACATACTTACTTTATAGTCATTTGCTGTCTAAAGTTTCAGGCTCACCGTTTCATTTGCTGATTGAGGCGTTTTTTGTTTTTCTAATTTTATAAATAACGAACAAAATCTGTGAATAATGTTACTTCATTATTGTTCTGTACATAAACAACAACATGAGATCGATGTACTGAAATATCTTGCTGTGTCAGTGTTGCCATCGTCACCCTGAGAAAAAGCAGTACAGCTTCCTCTTGGAAACGTATGCATATTTGTAGCTGTCAAAGTGTTTGTTAGCTACAGCCGTCGATACCGTCAACAAAAGTGCAGCTGAGGTTGAGGATTTTACTATAGTGGCTTTGTGACGTCACTCCCATGGCGAGAGACAAGCCCTACGTCAGAATTATGACGTGCCTTATGACTGAAATTAACTCTCACACCATGTTAACCTATTCTGATGGGTAATTACACAGTTAGTACATGCATCCGAATGACATTTGTAGTCCTTCACAAATAAACAAATATTTACAATTTCAGAAAAATTTGTTGATCTAGTCCAGAGTAAGTCAATAAAACTTTGGTCCATCCCTGTCCCTTATGCAAGCACTTATTCGGTTTGGAATTGACTGGCAGAGTTGTTAGATGTGCCCCTGAGGGATATCGTGCCAAATTCTGTCTAGTTGGCGAGTTATGTCATCAAAATTCACAGATAACTGCAGGACCCTGGCCATAATGCTCCAAACTGCTGGAGAGAGACCTGGCCACCTTGCTGTTCAAGGTTAGGGCTCCGCAAGCACGAAGACAAGCAGTAAGGACTCTCGCCATGAGCGAGCGGGCTTTATCTTGGTGAAAGGCGAGTCCGGATAACTTACTATGAAGTATAAAAAAAAACGGGGCACAGAATATCGTCGACGTACAGTGTGCTTCAAGGGTGACGCGTAGGACAACCAAAGGCGTCCTGTCATTAAAAGAAATGGGATCCTAGCCCATTAGTCTCAGTTGTCAGGCCGCACGGCGGGTAACCGTCAGGTTGATATCACACTACTGCCCAGGGGGTCAGCAGACACGTCTTCGCTGGTGATCGGGGCTCAGTTCGAAGCAATTCTACTACAGTCAATGAGATTCCAGCCCCGACGCCGCGAAGACGTATCTGAAGACTCCCCGGACATCAGTGAGATGTCAACCTGACTGTCATCCAACATCTCGCCCGACAATCAGGAGTGACGGTCTGGAGTGGCATTCCTTTTCTTAGCAGGACCCCTTTGGTTGACATCTGCGGCGGTCTTAAAGAGGCTTTACGTCGACGATTTTCTACACCCCATTTTGTTGCCCTTCATGGCAAGCCATTCTGGGTTTCCACGCCATCAAGATAATGGGCGCCCGCCCTCAGTCAAAGATTCTACTGCTTGTCTTCTTGTTTGACAAACCCTATCTTAGCCAGCAAGGTCACCAGATCACTCCTCAGTTGGGAATGTATGGAGTATTCTGGGAAGGGTCCTCGAGCCAGCACAGGATTTTGACGATCTAACGCCCCAACTGGATAGAATTCGGCACGATATCCCTGAGAAGGACATCCAACGATTCTGGCAATCAATTCCAAGCCGTATAACTCACTGAATAAGAGCTGCTGCTGGATCAACGAGTTATTGACTTGCTCAATTTATGAAGTTCTTTCTCTTGAATGAATCATACAGTTTTTCTGAAATTGTAATCATTTATTTGTCTGCACATGTACGTCAAATGTAAATATTGCCTTAAAATCTCAAATTTACTTGTGTGCAAGAGGTAAAAAGCATTTTTCCTCTTTTATGGAAGATAACAAAAAATTCACTGATGATGTCGGGACTTCAGCGAAACATGTGTGGGAAATAAAAACTAAATAAAAACTGTGTTTTGCTCAACAAGGTGGACCGTCTCCAAAAACAAATCTGTTTCAATATAATGTTCGTTCAATGCGACGGCCTTACGTCACCCTACTAGGAGGACCAGTATGCTTGGTTCCACTCTACTGGTCGACGTCGGAGCCAACGTCTCGCTGTATGAATAACCTCCCCATTATCCTGGTACTGCTTCCCGCGGAGTTCATTCTTCATTGGGCTAAACAGGTGGAAGTCGGGAGGTGCGAGATTCGCACTATGGATTGGATGAGGATGAGCAATTCAGTGAAGTTTTGCGAGCCTTTCACGGATGCGCAGACTTTTGTCAGGCTTGAGTTGTCATGGAGAATGAGAAGCTCGTTCGAATTATTGTGACGGCAAACACGCTTCAGTTTTCTGAGGGTAGCACGACACGCTTCAGAGCCGATCGTTGCGCACTGAGGAGGACATCAAACAGAATATCTATATTACTGTTCCAGAACACTGTTGCCGCGATTTTGCCGGCTGAGGGAGCGGCTTTGAACGTTTTCTTCGGAGAAGAGGTGTTGTGGCGTCACTCTATTGCCGTTTTGTATCCGATTCTATGAACCCTTGTTTCATAGCCTCTGACGATGTTCGACAAAAAGTTGTCACTACCAGCCTTGTAACGCGCAAGCAGTGCCGCACAAACCGTTCTCCACATCCTCCGTTAGGCAGCGAAGAACCCAGCGTGCACACCCGTTTGAGTGCACTGGTGGACGAATGTGTCAGCACTAGCAACAATGACGTCGTGTTGAGCAGCGAGGTGTTTGATTGGGATGCTTGGATCACCTGGAATGGAAGCGTCCGCACGCTGCAACATTGCAGGAGTCATAACTGTGAGCGGCCTACCAGCACGCGGGAGACGGGACACGTTTTCGTGACCTTGTTGTGATGACATCACACGCCTCATCCAATGACTTTCTCAAAGTGCCTCTGAAGATTTGCGATACCGAAAGGAACTCTACTTGGAACGCAGCTCCGTTACAGACGCCATTTTGTAGGATACATATAGCGCTGCCATCCACCGGAAGCTCATGAAAATGTAGTGTCTGAAGAGAGAATATTCCTTGAAGTCTGTAAAGACATTGCTTTCCCCGAAAGTCTTTTGTGCATTACCTTGTCATAGTACGTGTGTATCATTTATTTCAACTGTTTTTTGCCGGCCGGGGTGGCCGAGCGGTTCTAGGCGCTACAGTCTGGAGCCGAGCGACCGCTACGGTCGCAGGTTCGAATCCTGCCTCGGGCATCTATGTGTGTGATGTCCTTAGGTTAGTTAGGTTTAATTAGTTCTAAGTTCTAGGCGACTGATGACCTCAGCAGTTAAGTCGCATAGTGCTCAGAGCTACACTCCTGGAAATGGAAAAAAGAACACATTGACACCGGTGTGTCAGACCCACCATACTTGCTCCGGACACTGCGAGAGGGCTGTACAAGCAATGATCACACGCACGGCACAGCGGACACACCAGGAACCGCGGTGTTGGCCGTCGAATGGCGCTAGCTGCGTAGCATTTATGCACCGCCGCCGTCAGTGTCAGCCAGTTTGCCGTGGCATACGGAGCTCCATCTCAGTCTTTAACACTGGTAGCATGCCGCGACAGCGTGGACGTGAACCGTATGTGCAGTTGACGGACTTTGAGCGAGGGCGTATAGTGGGCATGCGGGAGGCCGGGTGGACGTACCGCCGAATTGCTCAACACGTGGGGCGTGAGGTCTCCACAGTACATCGATGTTGTCGCCAGTGGTCGGCGGAAGGTGCACGTGCCCGTCGACCTGGGACTGGACCGCAGCGACGCACGGATGCACGCCAAGACCGTAGGATCCTACGCAGTGCCGTAGGGGACCGCACCGCCACTTCCCAGCAAATTAGGGACACTGTTGCTCCTGGGGTATCGGCGAGGACCATTCGCAACCGTCTCCATGAAGCTGGGCTACGGTCCCGCACACCGTTAGGCCGTCTTCCGCTCACGCCCCAACATCGTGCAGCCCGCCTCCAGTGGTGTCGCGACAGGCGTGAATGGAGGGACGAATGGAGACGTGTCGTCTTCAGCGATGAGAGTCGCTTCTGCCTTGGTGCCAATGATGGTCATATGCGTGTTTGGCGCCGTGCAGGTGAGCGCCACAATCAGGACTGCATACGACCGAGGCACACAGGGCCAACACCCGGCATCATGGTGTGGGGAGCGACCTCCTACACTGGCCGTACACCACTGGTGATCGTCGAGGGGACACTGAATAGTGCACGGTACATCCAAACCGTTATCGAACCCATCGTTCTACCATTCCTAGACCGGCAAGGGAACTTGCTGTTCCAACAGGACAATGCACGTCCGCATGTATGCCGTGCCACCCAACGTGCTCTAGAAGGTGTAAGTCAACTACTCTGGCCAGCAAGATCTCCGGATCTGTCCCCCATTGAGCATGTTTGGGACTGGATGAAGCGTCGTCTCACGCGGTCTGCACGTCCAGCACGAACGCTGGTCCAACTGAGGCGCCAGGTGGAAATGGCATGGCAAGCCGTTCCACAGGACTACATCCAGCATCTCTACGATCGTCTCCATGGGAGAATAGCAGCCTGCATTGCTGCAAAAGGTGGATATACACTGTACTAGTGCCGACATTGTGCATGCTCTGTTGCCTGTGTCTATGTGCCTGTGGTTCTGTCAGTGTGATCATGTGATGTATCTGACCCCAGGAATGTGTCAATAAAGTTTCCCCTTCCTGGGACAATGAATTCACGGTGTTCTTATTTCAATTTCCAGGAGTGTATTTGAATTGTTCTTTATTTGTTAATACGTCACATTGTTTCTTGATTCATTTTGCTAGTGTTTTATATTGTACGAATATGAATGTTCTGATTTTATATGCTTTGTAAATCTTAGGTTAGGCTAGGAGAAGTACTGTGTCAGAGAGAGAGAGAGAGCGAACGACTATCGATAGAGAGCGTGCGAGTTGTGGTATCGTGGCCGGTTCGCGGGTGGAGAAACGTTGCAAAGTTCGGCGTGAAAGACGGTGATATGCCGAGGAACAATTAATTACAGTGCGTCCGCTGTGTTAACAATAGGTCGTGCATTATTAGGTGAACAGTAAAACCTGAAACGTATATCGAGTGTTTGCGGTGACGATTTTACATACTGTGTGAACTTGTGACAATTAGCCGTGAACCAGACACCACTGTCGTGTGGAGACACTAACTGTTAGAATTACGTGAAAGTGGAACAAACCAAAATGTTAAGTAAAAGGACAGTGGTGCGATTTGATCAAGAAACACTTATCATATCATCCAAAGTGTCTTAAAGACGACGGCGTAAATTGAACTGATGTTTAACGGACTGTTACAGTGATAAACACGTTTGACTGTTTTCCTGTGGCAGCACGGTGAAAGAACTGTGCGAAGTATTGGCATTAACCGGCTATGTATCGTAAATACTAAAGACATTGCATAATTCCGACCTACCCGCACCGCGTGATTAATAAACTTTTAATAATAAAACGTCGCGCGCGTAACGACAACGCACACACTGGAACTATTATTATCGCGCCAGTGCTGCCAGCTGATTCGAGTACAACGTAGTCGTGGACCACTGCCGTAACTGGAATATTAATGAAACAGAGATCCATCATTATCTTCACGCCACGAACCAGGATTAACTTCACACATCGTTCGCGCGGACCACCGCTGACGTCATCGCACTGCCTGCAGCAACAGTTAAGACGTTAAAAGAAAATTATTACGCTCTCTCTCATTTCAAAATCAAAGACAATTGCAGTTAAATTATCTATTTTAAAAATACTGTCACAATATCAAGGTTCAATTTTGTTTAGTTCCAATAAATATTCTTTCCATTATTTCATCTTGTTGACAGTGTTGAAAACCCGCCAAATTAAAGTTCAATTAATAATTTTCTTTCAGAATTCTTCTCAGACATTTTGCTGCTCATCATAATTTTCTTTTAATGTTTGTGTGTAACTTCTTTTGGAGGGAGATCATATTTTATTTTTTGTTCAGTAAAATTAGCTACCATAAAATTACGTATATTACCAGCTGATGATGTCCGCCATTACTGCTTGGAAACAGACCAATAGTATTTTTGCACCTATTTTGCCATTGGCTGTCAGCTTCAAAACAAAATTATATATTTCGTGGGCATCTATCAGATGCGCGATGTCTATGTAGGCCCCTACAATATTATTATTATTTTTTTTTTTTTTTTACTGTTGCAGGTTTACTCGAATTATATTGACTTTAATTGTTCATTTGGCCCCTGTTACAGTGATTTATCACATCTGGATAATAATTGTACTGAATTACCTAATTTATTTTTTTATTACGTAAACATTGGCATACCATATTTAGATTAAAATTGACGTCTTATTGGCCCCACATAAGATTCTGCACGTTCTGACAAAGACTATGCCAATTTTTTTTTTCCGTCCATGACTAACAGGGTAGTCAGATTCCTTGTATAGGTCATGTTTTATTGTTTAAAAGTTTTTTTTCAGAAGCAGAGAACCAGTTTCTTTACAAGTCCTACAGCAAATTCCGCATTTTTTCAACCGAAATTGGCCGAGAAAGTATGTGCCGCATTACTGTATACTGAACGCCGCTCTTATTAACAACTGTCGAAGACTACCTACTGTTGGGGTCTTAATAGCGTGTTAGTATCCGTGTGGCCGTTCCCCTCTCGCTGGACGCATCCCTTCTCAGGAGGTTCCCGCTCTCCAGGCTGCGACTCAGCGCTTCGCGGCGGCCGGCGGTAACTCGAGGCTCCTTGCCCCGCAACGCGCCCCTGGCTCGGCCGGCCCCGCTCTCCTGAAGCTGCCCCCAGCGAGCGTCGCAGCCGCCGACGAGAGGTCGAGTTCAAAGCGAGGCGGGCCACGAGTAACTCGAGGGCGCGGCCTTCCTTGCCGCGAGACTTGAAAAACGATGACAAAGTCGGCGGCAGCGGCGGCGGCTCGCCACAAAGCAGCGCTCGTTCGAGCCCCGCGCGGCGTCTTTGCCTTTCATCTGGGCTGAGTATCGGCGCCGGCGCCGCCCATTGTGGGCAGACAAAGCGGGGCTGCGACACGAGCACCCTCAGCGCCGCCCACCGGCCCGCCGCTCCTGACCGACGCGCCGCCATCTTGAGCCAAATCTGCGGACATCACCTTTTCTTCCAGCGTGACTCTGACGTGTGCTGCCTAACATAGCGACAAGCCGCGCTTGTCTAAAGGTACGAAGCAGAACACGAATTCATTTTGTTCGCAATTGTACCAAACAGCAAATTAAGATTTTCGGACAACATGGTTGTGGAGATGAAGCAGCGATTAGTATGATTAATCTTAATCGCATTTTTCAACCCGACGTAGGGGTCATCTTCTGGGCGTTTACACTGTGAAATTATAAATATCCGTCAGAAAGGTTCCATTATACAACAGTTAAATTACGTAAATTTAAAATATATTACCCATTGGTCGACTGCTGGTGGTGTCACTCCTGTCTGCACAACAGCAGGAAACTACGCGAGACAAACCTTTTGTATGGGCTTAAATAGCGTGCTGAGATCTCATGAATAGACGACAACACCCCCAGCGGCGATCAACAGCATTTAATGCAGTTTATTATATGTAATTACGAGTCACATTGGTTTGACATAAATTTAAGTGACAGTAAATAACAGAAAACGGAACCATTCCATTTAAAAAGGGTTACAATTATAGTGCTAATCATAAAATAATAACAAATGTTCTGTAGTCAACTCGCAAAATTCCTAAAAGTGTATTACATTATGTGCCATAATATAAAGTAAAACAATTTGTGACACACAAAAACTGGTGTCACCTTGTTTTATAATATATCTACCATTCGTACATTTACGTAGAAAACATTGGGTCAATTTACTGAAACGGCTAATATGGAAGGACTACAACGTCCTCTACTCCTTGTGGCGAGAACACCGTTGCCATGGATTATAAAGCGTATATCAGGCGCCGTGTAGTCTGTGTAGCGAGGACGCCGTCGTCATGTTAGCAGCTGGTGTGTTCGTATGGTGTTATCTTTGCCCTGGCCATGGCGTCCGTTGCCGTGGTAGCGGTATGTCATGGTTATTCATTCACAGAGAAGTTGTCACTTATTTGAGATTATGGAAATATCGACAATCAAGGATAACCTAAAAATCTGAAGACTGGATAAAAGTTTACAACACGTTTGTAGTACCCATTAAGGGCATTAAAGTATTAAAAAAATAATAAAAGGAAAAGTAACATCATTGTGCACAAATAATATTTTCGAATAGCTCGACAAAATTTTTACCGTGACTCTCTATTTGTTCATTCAGCATCGCTGCCGGATTCCGTTTATTATCTTATTTCTGACGGATATCTATAATTTCGCAGTGTAAACGCCCAGAAGATGAACCTACGTCGGGCTGAAACCGGTTGGCGGTATAATAATAATAAATGGGATTAAGACTGTTTTTGAATAATTGAGCAAATTAAGATGTTTGAAATGCAAAATAAATGAGGTATTGCTTGTTAGTTTTCGTCTCGAGATCTTCGGCTGCCTTGGCATAATGATATAAAAATGTGGCCCATATAGGAATCGTTACTGTGTGTGTGTGACGTGCTTGGGGCTGGCAGTGGAGTATGTTGTCTATCTGCCACACTTAACGCGCTCAACACGCAAACGATGTGCAGACTGTTCCAAGCCTTACATTGTTTTAACCCAGAAAACTGCTAATCACAGTAACTGAAAAAAAAATCTTTGTGATTCCAATACAGCTAAACATAAATGACAGTAATTCTCATCAGTCGTTTGTCATGTAAATTAACTTAATTTGGTACCACACATAACCTATTGCATGTAGGGGCATCTGCTTTACAATGACGCTGCCATACCGAGTACACAATTTACTTACGTAGAAATAATCAGTCATTTTTATTATTTGTGTTTTGCCTGACCTAATTTGTTGTAGGATTAAAGAAAATGGTGAAAAATCATTTCTTTTGAACACTGGATTTACTTTCTCTAAACTGTTTGACAATTAACATGTTTCTTTATTTTTTATTGAATATAATTTCTTACTTTAAGCTCAATGAAAGAGCGATTACCTCCGAAAAATCGAACGAATTATATTCCACAAAGAAATGGATGTTGACGTGCTCAAAAGTACAATAGATGATTGGCTGAGTGAAGTAATGAAATTTTTTCTCAACAACATGGACCAGTTTAAAATCAACAGCGACATTCATGATTACAATACCAGAAAAAAGAAAAACCTACACTATCCTACTTAACCTATCTTTGGCACAGAAAGGGGTAAAATATGCTGCTACAAAACTTTTTGATAAATTACCAGATGAAACAAAATGTCTGACAGACAGCAGTAATAGTTTCAAGAACAATTTGGAAACATACCTCCTTGACAACTCCTTCTATACCATAGATGAATCCTTGAATATGAGTAAATAAATCTGGAGATACAATATATGCATTTTGTGTTATTTAAGGGAATGGGATAGATAATAGAAATATTTAGGTATAACTCTATAACGTAAAAAAAACTTTGTTTCCTGTGTGCATTTCTTGTGCATTTGACACGTTCCACATCATAACGGTTTTCTGTGCTATTGATCAATGGAACACGTAACTAACTGACTAACTAACTAAATAACTGAAGCTTACTAGGAACAGACAGTTCTGCTATCAAGTCGTGGGAATGTCTAATTGAACAGAAGATTGCTATGGAACCGTGATTGAATTTCTAAAATCAGTGCAGGTCGAAAGCGAAAGTTAAAACTGGATCCGAAATCCAAATAAGTAAAGACACCTAAAAAGCAACACAAGTTGCGGAATTGACCTTTGTAATTGTGGGCTGCTCAGAGCAAAGGCAGCTAAAAAGCGACACCTACTCTAGCGATATAGCGAAAACTGCGTCCGGCTGCGACCAGGTGCCTCTATCTCTCTCTCTCTCTCTCTCTCTCTCTCTCTCTCTCTCTCTCTCTCTCGAGATTTGTGATCTCACAGCCATGCAGCTCCGCACCACCTCTCGTCTTACGTGATCGTCTTCACTCCCAGGAGCTCGCGACCTGGGAGGTGAGGATTCTCAACTTTCACCAAGGTGACGACCAAGAATTACTCTCGACACGCTGAAACGATGGGCGAGTTTGCCAAAACTTCTCCGTCATCGTTTATACTATGCTCATTAACTGGCCAGAGGTTGGTATAATGTATATGGTGTGTCAACACTCATTGGTTCTGATATTCATACTGCAGGGCCTATGTTGACGACCCAAGTGTCGATCAAATGTTTGAAAAAAAAAATGGATAAGAGTAAACATCCAACCTCAAGATCAGATTTTACGCCTTCTCATTTCAACCTGTAATTAAGTCTAAGAAAATTTATGGATGAAGTCGCCTAAGATTATATAGCTTTCATTGGTTTTTTATTTTATAACTACGCTTTTGTAATTAACTTAACTGAATAAATTTCGGACAAAAGAGGACTTGCCTTTTGTTTTCTACCTAAAACAGTTTATCAACGGTAATATGACAATATTTCCCCTCAGTCTATTGCATAAAGTATCCAGCAATATCTCATCACTTCAAAATGTTTCGAGACTATATTAACAAAAAATAAAGGTCAGTTAGGATGGTATTTTTAATGCTTCACTTTGTATACAATGCACAGAAGGTTCATATAATCCTGTGAAACTGTCGCAATCACGTTCACACTTTCTTTGGCACTGACGAACCATGAGACCCCATTCTGCACTTTGTCGTTTTTTGTTAGGTTCGTGTTGATAACACCAAGTTTCGTAACACGATTTTTTCCAGAAAAGAACTGCCTGCGCTTTTCGTTTCAATATAGTCACGACAGGTGTCCACGCGTCGTTGATTTTGTTTGGGAGTCGAGTGTTGCTACACGCACTTCTCACACACTTTTCTCTTTTTCATAACTTTATGGAGAATGTCTTGAACGCTTCAGTTACAGATGTTGCTCCATTACAATTTGTGAAACAACAGCGTTGGCATAGTAGACAACTACCGTTTCACGTTAACAATTCCTCCTCGCAACTGAGAGGTCAAAAGCATATATGTTGTTTACAGGTGTTAGTTCAGGCTGTTATCACAGTTAGTGCGATGACGTCGCTCATAACCAGGAATAAAGTCACTGAGAAAGTTGCTGAGAAAAAACGTACACCATCCTTCCAACTCTTTTCTCAGCAAGTGGTACATACTTGCCGACGCCGAACACGTTGACCCATCTACATTCAGCAGATACCTGGACCCACAGTCCTCGATGGTGGTAATCACGTTTGTGCAGGGTGATTTTATAGTATCAGGTCACCCGTAATGCCAAAAAAAATGGAGCAAACTGCATTATGTAACAAAAATGTAGCCTTCATTGACATTTCTTGCCGAATCAAAAGCTTCAGACACACAGTTATACAACTTTCTGCCGCTGCAGCACGAGCTTTCACCTCGGACACTGAAACCGAATTTGAGCTACCTCCACAGTCTGACAATAAACTCCGTCTCCACTCTATAAACTGTTTCATTATTCGTGGTAGAATACGTTTTTAGTTGTGCTACCTAATACATTTCCTTATCGGTATGTTCAAGGAAGTTTTAAGAAAAAAGTGATTGATGTTCTCTGTGCGAAGATTTATTCTCGTAATTTTTTTCTTGAGAGCATCTGTCCGATAAATAACGAAACAAAAATAACTAAAAAAGAAGGAAAGACCGTTAGCGTTTAACGTCATCTAATGAAAATAAGATATATGTTTGTAATCTACTGTGTGTGCATACAGTGACAATGGCAGACATTACAAGTAAAAATTGTGATTTGTATTTCATCTCAAAAATTTTTCACTTGTAAGAGTAAAGATAATTTTGCTTAAGCCGGCCGCGGTGGTCTCGCGGTTCTAGGTGCTCAGTCCGGAACCGCGGGACTGCTACGGTCGCAGGTTCGAATCCTGCCTCGGCCATGGATGTGTGTGATGTCCTTCGGTTAGTTAGGTTTAAGTAGTTCTAAGTTCTAGGGGACTGATGCCCACAGATGTTAAGTCCCATAGTGCTCAGAGCCATTTGAACCCATAATTTTGCTTAAATGATATGAATATGTTGACAATATTGGAGTGATAGATTATTACAATAATTTTTGTTATGAAAACTACAAATTCTTTTTTTTTCTCTTGTTACATGTCTTTAAAAGTAAAGCTAATTTTGCCTTAAATGAAACGATAACAGATGTTAAGTCCCATAGTGCTCAGAGCCATTTGAACCCATAATTTTGCTTAAATGATATGAGTATGGTGACAATATTGGAGTGATAGAGTATTACAATAATTTTTTGTTATGAAAACTACAAATTCTTTTTGTTTTTTTCTCTTGTTACATGTCTTTAAAAGTAAAGCTAATTTTGCCTTAAATGAAAAGATCATATTGTAGTGATAGAAGCCGTGCGGCATCACCAAGTACTTTGCTGGTTGCATGACGTGTGCACGATATATAATTAATTTAATGATTTCATTATAATAATACTTTGTTTATGGAAACTACACTGTTTTTGTTTTTCCTCTTGTTACATGCACTTCGCGGAGATATGTCGAGCGGCGAAGACTGTTCTTCCGGTGACACAAGTTTCCCACGTCGTCGGATTCTGTACTCACCTGGTTAACGGCCGTCCACTGCAACTATAGCCCCGTAGCTGTATCAAATCTCCTGCGACGATTATGACTTTATACTGAAATAACTAAATAAATAATGGACGTAATGCATATCTTTAATAATTTTATTCAGTCTGTTTTCGGCTATTCTAGAATAAATTTCAATTTTTATTAAATGAGTTAAAGATGTTAATACGTGCAATACAGTTGTAAATCACCGGTGAAAATAGACCTACTTGAAGTGTTTGTGTGAATAATTATCGACCTTTCAATTATGCTGACTACGTTGTGTGTGTACGAAGAAGCTATTTTCATTCGTACCTATTGTGGAAGATTGATACAACTGCTTACAGGTGTTGGGAAAAAAATGTAAACTGTGAAAAGTGTTGAAAGTTAAAAAGCACGCGTTTGGTTTTATAATACTTCGCCTATGCACTTACAAAACAGTCTTTTCGTATTTCAAGGAGCATACTGAAGGCACTAGAAAGGAGAATACCGACTTGAAAATCAAATATCTACAAGAGCCAACAGGAGTACAAAAAAAAAAAAAATTACGAAATTGCTTCACAGAAACCAACGAATATAACTCAAGTAGTATGGTTTGTGCGGAAAAAAATTCTTTGATAAACGAAATTTGGTTGTATTCAAATATTAATATGTACTGAGAATAAAGCCTCTATAAATATATATTTGTACACCAGATATGGGTGAAAGCACGATAAAAGTTGATTAATAAATCTAGAAGAAAACAGCAACACTGGAAAACGGTGAAAAAGAAGTGGAAGAAGTTTGAAATGAATCCGTAATAGAACGAGTCCTTAAGGAAAGATATCAAAATAAAAATAATTGCAGAAGTTTCGTGGGAACTGTTCTAAGACATCCAGAAACAAGTAATTTGACGTCGGAAGGCACAGCAGAGAAAAAACGTTGCAAGAATAGAAAAAAATTATACTATATAAAGCAGATTATCGAAACCGTCAGAAGCAGTAGACATACAGATACAGAATGACGATTATATAAGTCACAATGACATGGAGGATGGTCTGCAGGTTGTCTGCGGGTCTAAAAATAAGTGACTATAAAAATGATGAGCTTAAAAGACATCCTTCCAAACGAAGTCTGTTTACAAAATTAAAAGGATGTAAGCAGGACTCTGTTCTCAATGAATATACTTATATGACCATATTAATTTGTGGGCTGTATGAGTCAAATTGTAAGCCTTTTTCCAGAGATCGAGTTGTAAATTATTGAGTAAAAAGTCATATTATTTGCGTTTTGTTCTATCCTTGCTTCATGCTCGTTGTATCTTCCGCTACAGAAGAACGAAATTAAAAAATTACATAATTTCGTAAGCACTGCGTTAGTACATATTTAAGTATTTGAAACCAAATGTAGTAATAACAGCTTCCGACAATTTCTCATTGCTCAGTTGTACTATCTTTCATAAGATTATTGTGTTGCAAATTAATCTTGGTGATTCCAACATTTGTCAACAGAAAAAATAGTGCAAAATAATGGGAGACCACTTTAGTACTTGATTGTCTCATAAGATGCTAAATATTTTCCATTCTGTTACTGGGATGTAACGTCGCTTGCTGCCACGCACTTTTGTTTTCTCTTCAATTTACCTTAGGTTTTAGCTGCGCGATTCCTTATGTTATTTGAGACCTCTGCAACAGTACTACATGCATTAGTTTCTTTTTAAATTTTTTCAAGTACGTAGTGTCTGCTGGCGGTAGGGACGTTTCGTATAATATTTTCTCCCAAAACTGATTCCTTCGACCATGTTTCTGATTTATTTCGCGTGGGTGCTATTACTGCAAATGAGTGGCTGTAGATTATCAGATTGCATGGATATTTGATTAATGTGATATAGCTTTTGATAGCAAGGCCAGAAAAGTGTGCACATGTGGTTCACACAGAAAGTGTCGAAGAAGAAAGTACAGACCTGGAAACTCTTCACTCCACTAATTAAAAAGCCACAGTGCTGATATTGATTAAGCTAAAACTACTTAGAACAATTCCAAAATACTAACAAACTTAAAAGGATTGTTTCGAATCTATCTTAGCGTTAATTGATATAGCTTATGTGTATGGCAGCAAAAATAAAAACACTAGAATGCATATCTGTTTTGAATATTTTGATCTACAGTAATTACACTGTGTTATTGATTATTATGCATCGCACTCTAAGCTGTTTATGGCAGTTATTAGCTGTTTTCCTTTTTTCTGGGAATACCATGTATTTACAATGCGAAGGCTTAAAAATCTGTAGAACAGCTACGGATTCTTTATTCACGTGAGGAACGTTCAACTATATTGGCAAGGCTCGATGCCTTACATTGGTAAGTAAATAACTTCTTATAGTTAATTATTGCTGTATTTATGTACAAGAAGAGAAATAATTACAATTTTGGAGACTTAAATTTACGTCAATGTCGCGCGTTTGATACGATCCACAATACGTTTCTTATTTCGTTGACTCACTCTGTGCAGCTGTAAAACAAAGGAGCTATTACATAAGGATACAGCAGTCAAAAATTCACACAAAGTTGACAGTATTTTTTGAAAATTACCAAATTTTGCTTTTAAAGACTCGGTTCGAGACCTTATAGAACTGACTTGGCATGTCTCTCATATATCTCAAATTGATAAATATGTATAAGAACGAAATTTCACTTCAAATACGAGCCGATAACAAAGAGAACAAAGCAACAGGTGGCCAAGGTACCAATCTTTCTCTTCGGTTATGAGGTCTCAGTATTACTAGTTGACGAGAGGCAAAAGATTTCCGGCATAGTCAAATGCGGTCGTGGTCTTACTATCTCGAACGAAATTGAACTTGTTTTGTGCAGTTATTCGGACGTAGATATGGCGAACATGAAACGTTTCCGGTTCTTATAAAGCCTCCTTCTACGAAACGTAGTATAACTTCCCCTCATTCTGATCATCCACCACCTGTGTTAGAACTTATTTATTTTTTAATGTTTTTATTCTGCATTTTAACTTACAAGGTGTCATTTCCCGTGGTGTGTTGCGTTCGACATCTATTACAAAGCCTGTGATTGTTAATGAACACAACAGTAGCAGTTGTGAAACTGTTCTGTTTGATTGCGTTAGGTGGTGCTTCTTGATCTTATTTTTAGCGTGAACGAACAAAAAGATACCGTGGAAAATACGCTTGATGATAATATTATGACGCATAATATAGGGAACTATAAATAATTACGTAGTACGAAATCGTCGAGAAAATCTGCTTTTTCGAGAGGTTAACGGTACAAGCGCTCACACATCTCACGTTACCCAGTGCATCTCCAAAATATTCATCAATTCCATTAACCGGCTCGAGCATCAGATTTCTTCCCCATTTAGAATATTTTCGACCTGAGGAGACGGCATCTCGAACAGTCTGCATTACCAACATCTCAGTTTTATCAGCTATATGAAATGATGGAAGAATTGTGACACACTACGTATCAAGATAAATTTTCCCCACCTTCACGATTATCAGTTAGGACGACCACAGGAGTGTATTTATTTAGGCTACACAACATCCCGCAATCGTTTATCATGAAAACGTCACCGAAGGGGGGTAACCCTGTGGTTACGCTCATGTACAGATAATAGTCCAAACATTACGTGGACAAACTGAAGCCATTTAGAACCATAGTTTGATCTCATTCATACTGCAATAAACACTAGTGTATTTCTTGTGGTGCAGAAGGCGCACTTACAAACAAACCAAACCGACTGCTATTTAACCCACGTCTTGCACAGAAGCACAGTTGCAGCAGTAATACGCCATGTAGAGCTTGAAAACTTATCGAAAAACGATGTTCCACAGGCTTGTAACATTTCAGTCCCAAACTCTTCACTTTAGGCATACTATGTTCTTTGGTGTCTGCGAGGCACAGAGATACCTCACACAACGCGTGATATTCACAGAGAGTGATACGGAGGCAAGGAGAAAATCTCACTGCTTCACACAGCTATGTCGATATCAATCAGAATTTCTTTTGTTAAGTTGGTAAATGTTTCTCAACCCCTGTAAGTGAGGTGTGATGCTGATATATGGAATAGGAATATGGTTCTTCATTCTTAAAGTAGTCACTTTCCTGTTTCGTTCCAATGGATAAACTGTATTACATGCACTTCTAAAATTTGGACGGTTTATTGTCAACAGAAATTCATCCAAAATCATTTGAGGGTTTGTAACGAATCTATTCCTTCGCTTTGTAACAGTTGTGCAATAGATTACGGAATTCTAACGTGTTGAAGCTCTGTTGAAGATGGTTCTTCTGAATGACATCCCAAAATTTGGGATGGACATCAGCACTTGTGCACGTATGAAGTAACTGACGGCCATAGACGTATCAGAAATAAGAGTACATTACACTTTGTATATTAAATTATCTATGGGGAAAGCGTCTTGTAAAACGGATGCTGAATTTCAAGCGAAAACGAATTTCTCAGCAAATGAATTTGCCCGCCGATTTTTTAGCGTGGATGAGAAAGGTCGAACGCGTCACGCAAGAGGCAGCAATCGAAGGCATTGGTACAAGCCCGGGTTGGGCTTACCAAAAAAACTAAACTGAACTTCATCAGCTAGATGGTTTTTTTCAGACATGCTAGAAAAATACTTCTTGTTGAGTGTCTTACAAATATATATCAATAAGTGGCGAATTCAACAGAAGACTTCCAAATTAAATTGATGAAAAAAACGTGAATACTTTACGTGAACAGTGGACTGGACGAGAAACGAAAAATTTTTTGAGTGTTCCTGTCAAGAAATCTGTTTTCAAAATAGAAAAATTGAAGGATTTAAATTTCTCGAAATCCGTCGCTTGCAACACACGAGGTACCCTGTGACTTCCGCCTGTTCCAGCATCTAAAGAAATTTGCGTGTGGAAAACGCAACGATATGTAACAACTGTCATAGACACAGGTATGTTCCCTACCTTCCACAGTCAGATTCCAAGTTTGGAATCTACCGACGGACAAAACGTTGGACAAGGAGCAGCCGTGCGGAGTGGCCGCTGGGTTTGAGGCGCCATGTCACGGATTGCGCGGCCCCTCACGCCGGAGGTTCGGGTCCCTCGGGCTTGGGTGTGTGTGTTTGTGTGTTGTTCCTTGCATAAGTTAGTTTAAGTATTGTGTAAGTCTAGGAACCGGTGACCTCAGCAGTTTGGTCCCTTAGGAATTCACACACATATGAACATTTTGACAACGTTCAGAGACCTAGATGGGGACAAGCGCATTTTTGGGATCTCCTTGTTCCAGTTCGCGATGTTCAACAGTTCCCTACATTCCTTTGCCACTTTGAACTTGTCGCTCAGTCCACACTCTTGCTGTCTCCCCGCAGTTACGACAAATGATAATGTAGTTTATCCAAGAACAATATTCCGTGTGGTAGCACATACTGCATAATGGCGAGCAACATTTGAGTGCTAACGATTTAAAGGTATGTTCTCTGATTTTTCAGCCAGTGCCAGTACAGCTTTGAAACAGAGTCAATCTGTAGTCCCCCTTTCACTAATGTCACACAATGTCCGTAGCATGTACACAGACTGAAGCGGTGAGTGAGAATTTGTAGCAAGGCCGGGAATCGAACCCAGGTCTCCTGATTGGGGCAGGTGGTTTAGCCACTTTTTTTTCTGATCTCAAATTGTTCGTTATTATTCGTTGCATTTGTATGGGGCGGACGCCCCATGACACCTGTTCAAGTTCATCATTGATCCGTCCTCTCAGTTTTTTGTTACATAGGGCACGCTGAGCTACCGTGCCTGCTCCACTACCCAACCTTGGCACAGCGGCTCACACAACTGCTCGGATTACCCTGGCACTCCTCCCGCCTCGATCCAAAATTTCGCTGCCGCCCCAGTCTACTTTAAATTCCCCCTTGCATAAGGACAGAATTCTCGAGGCTCTCCATTTTCTGGAACAGCACCACAGCATCGAACTTAAATGGGGGATCCAGCGTGAAACCCAGGTGCAAGTACTTATACAAATCGAATGACTCAATTCCAGAGACCCTACAGGTCTCCTGCAGGTACACATAAAATCATATCTGTATGATACCAGAGAAGTCTCTGAAAATGTGTCATTTTATGTCATCACTTTCAGGCCTGTGCTTCTTTCTTAAAAGGAAAAAAAGGAACGTTAATATTCCCTAGAGGCCACTCACCTTAACAGTTACTACAGGTTATAAGTATTGAATATGAATTTAAATTATTTGTGGAATGTGGGTAATACGGAACTAACAACATTACCAAATTCGTCTTCAGTAGCCCCATGTACTTTTCAGCAGCAAAGAGATAGCTCAGTTGCCGATGTCTAGTGGCATGGATAAAGGGGCTAAGCACGTGGTCTCCTCCAGTTACCACAGACATATTTATACTATGCATAATGCGTACACCTTATTACCAATTTTGCTTCCCAAAAATCACATGGTTTTAAACTATTTAGGAATATAATACTCACTAAGTGAAAAAAGGAGAAAAAGGGAACAATGAAGAAATAATACAATAGGCTGCCAGATCACTGACAATCTAAGTAAAGCCCGAGATAAGTTATCCGACATTTGACAACTAGTGGGTTGGACTGCTTACGCCAGCAATCTATCAGTGAGAGCTGTAACGGTATTGTCCGTTCCCACCGTGTTCCTAGGGAACCGATGCAGTATGAGATTGCGGCTCTAGGCGCTACAGTCTGGAACCGAGCGACCGCTACGGTCGCAGGTTCGAATCCTGCCTCGGGAATGGATGTGTGTGATGTCCTTAGGTTAGGTTTACGTAGTTCTTAAGTTCTAGGGGAGTGATGACCTCAGAAGTTAAGTCCCATAGTACTCAGAGCCATTTTTTGAACCAGTATGAGATTCGTGTAACGTTAACTTTCGTGAGCTTTGTTGGCTGTAATGACTGTAGTTGATAGTGGGAAAATAGGAGACATTGTAAACGTCTACACCTTACGTCGAGTATCTATATAAGCGCCCTTTTCCGAAGTTTTTATATATCAAATAAAGTGCGTGAGTGAGCTGTATTACTGATCAAAGAGAAAAAAAGTATTTCAGCGAGTACAACAGTTTTAGACACATGACGTGACCAGTTCTAAGCTGAATCCAGTAAGTGAAATTTCATAAATAAAAAAAACTCTGTACCTAATTAAAGTTAAGAGCCGATTTTGGACATACTTCGAAACACTCATTAGATATACATATATTACGTGGGCATGTTAGATGTTTTACGTGGTTTTAGTAGGAGGTAAAGACTTCAGAACGATTTGCTTCACCGTGACTAGGAGAGAGCTGTGGTGGTTACCTGGAGACAACGCCGCAACTTCGGGCATTAGGCGCCAGATGCCAGAAAATCCGAATGACATTATAGTGATATAAACATTTGGAAGTTCTCAAAAGGACGGACCGGACATTGATCAGAAAGGCATCCGGTGTGTAGAGAATTTGGATTGGAATCAGGCAGCATAGCTTGTTTAATGATTGGGTCATCAATTTGATTAAACGCGTAGAGGATTCCCGCAAGGGTGCGTTCTTTCACCCCTGTTATTCAATTTGTGCACAGATGGTGTCTTTCCGGAAGCATTTAGTGATATAGGAAAAGGCATTAAGGTTAATGGTGTCTTCGTCAACAACATTCGCTGCGCTGATGACACAGAATTCATTGCCGACAATTTGGATGATCTTTAACCCGTCAACATTATAGATGATTACAGAAGTAGTCGGTATGAATATCAGCTCCAAACAGGCGCATCTTACGATTGTTACAAGGGAGCCAGACTCCTTTACAAACGGAAACTTGCAATTCAGTGGTTCCTCAGTACAAAGAGTACAAAAGTTTAAGTACCTGGTGGTAATAATTAAAGTTTAACTACTCGCAGAGGGCCAGTGTGCGCTTTGATTATCACTTGGTAGCGGAACTTGGTAGATATGCTAATGTGTTAATGCAGTACCGATGTCCGCAGGCAAAAAATTACTTTAGATTTGGCTACCAGGTAAAAACCTGGCGCTGCAAAAAAAAAAAAAGGAAAAGAAGTATAGAAATGTTTCCACATGTAACGGATTAGGAACAGGACGCGAGATTTAGGTGTTCCTTTTTCCCACGCGCTATTCGAGAGTGGAATGGTAGAGAAGTAGTATGAAAATGGTTCGATGAACCCTCTGCCAGGCGCTTAAGTGTGAATTGCAGAGTAACCATGTAGATGTAGATGTATATGTAGAATAGGTCTAACAAGTGAGAAGGGCACTATGATGATTTTACTATTAACCGCTGCTTACAGTGATTGCAGTGCGAGCACAAGTGACGCTGACGAAATGCATCAGCACCAGATCTGCATCTGGTGGCCAAAATTGGAAATATTTTTTTCAATACGATAATTACAGTCTACACTGGACCTCAGTGAATAGCTGCACTGTAATTATAATCACCATGTACCTTGTAAAATGTCTCTGTGATGACCGGAGATCGGACATGTGGTTAAAATTTGGCATGGGGAACGCTTGTAAAAATTCCAGAATTCTCACACGTACAGACCTAGATCTAAAAGTTAGAGTCCGACTCTAAGATGCTGCGTCTGGTCTGCAGATCTACACGATTCTGAAGGGTGGGGGCCAAATTTGCCAATAGATAAGAGGATTGAGGCAACTGAAATGGGGATTTACCGCAGAATGCTTAAAATACTGTGGGCAGAAAGAATAACTGACACCGAAGTGCTGCGAAAAATACACAAGCAGCGAGAAACGTTAACAACGTTAAAAAAAGAAAAGACCTTCGTATTTAGATTATATCTTACGGGACACCAGGCATCGAAGCGTGGCACAAAAAGTGATCAAAGTCAAAAAACTACAATTTTTAGTTTATCTCATTGAAAAATACATGTTAAGTGCCACAATGTGCACGAAAAACGTCACATCTCCATCTCGCAATCGTCGACTTCGAGGCAGTTGTGTCAGTTTTGTTGTAAGCTGCTTCATGACCCGTCACGGCAAGAACAGCGTCAGCCAGCCGCTGTGGCCGAGCCGTTCTAGGTGCTTTAGTCTGGAACCACGCTGCTGCTACGGTCGCAGGTTCGAATCCTGCCTCGGGCATGGATGTGTGTGTTGTCATTAGGTTAGTTAGGTTTAAGTAGTTCTTAGTTCTAGAGGACTGATGACATCAGATGTTAAGTCCCATAGTGCTCAGAGCCATTTGAACCATTTTTGAACAGCGTCACTTCACCCTTGTTACTGGCAGGTGTGCGCCGGTCATTCAAGAAGAGCGGGCACATTCTGAACTAGGACATATTTCATGTATAAGGTGAGTTGAATGTAATTTTTAATATAATTCATTTCTGTATTTTCTGTGTTTATATACTGTCTGTATCTTACATTACAACCTCCGTCAGGCATGCGTGCATGCGTATAAGCCCATTTATGACTACGTCTCCATAAGTTATGTTACTTAAATTGTGCCTAATTGATACTCCTCATTAAACTGTACTAATTTTCATAAACTATGATTTTGCGTTTTGTATTTTTCTGATAAAACAATTTAAACATGTTTTTTAAATTTTTTATTCCAACTTAATGACAGATTTTGCCTGATGTTGAATGTCGTTATATTACAGCAAGTGAAAAAAAAAATTACTTGGGAGGAAAAGAGGAGAAAATATTACATTAGGGGTCATAACAAAAACAAAAAAGGTTTTTAGAAAACTGACATAACTCAAATAACTAGTTGATAATTACCTGATAACGCTTCGCGTTTGACGAGAATAGAGCTACATGTCCATATTAAAGTTGTACAGAATGTAATGGAATTTATTGTAGAAAATGCTTACCTGAAATTTAAAGGAGCTTAAAGGACACGTATAGAACTTCAATATAAATTTTACAGAATTCTTTAAATCGATTTTTATGAAGCATTGCTTTTTCGAGTTGTGTCACTGTTCTTTCTGGGGTGTAATATGTACTTCTACGCTTGACAATAGCAGCGAATGTCGATGGTATGAGAAGGAAAGGGCTACGAAGGACAGCTTGCTAACATAACACAGCAGCAGTGGATATGATTAACAAGTACAGATCGGTTACCACGTACTGTGGTTCGTATAATAAAGATGCATTGTGTGCTCGCCAACATCCATTGATGGATAGGAAGAAGAAGAAGCAGAAGAAGGAGAAGGAGAAGAAGAAGAGGAAGAGCACGTAAGACGTGACAACGTAACGCTATGTGAACTTCAACTGTGCAACACGTCGCACCAGCTCTGTACACCCATATAAATGACAAACAAAAACGAGACGGCGGGAGTTACCTGGGCCTCGGCTGCGCTGTGCTCGTGACGGACATTTAAACAGCAGCGCCGCACAGTGGGTACGGCACTCCGCGTGGCGTGCTGCTGCGGCGAGCTGTGGCCGCCGCGCTCGCGGACTGCCCTTCCAGCTGGAGGCTGCAGCGGCGGCTGGCGTCCCGCCGCAGGCTCGGGTGTCCCAAAGGCGCCGCCGGTTTCCGGTAAAGGGAGAGCCCGAGGGATGCCTCCGCAGTGTCACCAGCCGGGGCAGGGCCGGGAACTTGACCATTCAATGGAGCGCGCGCACAGCCAGCCGGGCCGGCCGCCCTCGTTTACAAGACCGCCCGGAAGGCAATGAGACGCACTGCTCCGCTCCTTTTTCTCCTCCTTTGCAGACACGCTGCCGGAACAACACGAGCCGGCCGGCCGATTAAGATAGCCACATAGACCTGCAACAGGAAGTGAGTGCCTCGTTGGAAGACAAAAAAAGAGGGAAAGAGTTGGGTTGTAAACAATGCAACTCTTCGTTTGATGTTGCCGACTACCTGTGAGGGTTAATGAAACTGATCCACATCTACATCTACACTCCGCAGGCCACGTTACGGTGAGTGACTGACAAGAGAGTTAGCGCAACTGGCGGTCGCAACTGCAAAAATGGCTCTAAGCACTATGTGATTTAACATCTGAGGTCATCAGTCCCCTAGACTTAGAACTACGTAAACCTACCTAGCCTAAGGACATCACACACATCCATGCCCGAGGCAGGATTCGAACCTGCGACCGGAGTAGCAGCGCGGTTCTGCACTGAAGCGCCTAGAACCGCTCGGCCACAACGGCCGGCTCGCAACTGCAACACAGTTTTGGTTTGCATGTAACATTTTCACATGCACATCACAAATATGAGCATGATATTTGCCATCGACTATTACGCTGCATTTGACAATGACGCGAATGTTCAAAAATGGATTATTGGTAGCTTTTTGCAAAAGATTACGAAGATGAATATGAGAAGAGAGCATAAATTTCCGGAAACAGAGTTGCTTATTACAGTAGGAGCACTTCATGAATGCCTGTACGAAGTAGTTTTTGCGAGTCACGCTGCACTTGAATACCAATGATAAGTTAGGGTGGTGTCTGAAACCCATCTGGTCTGAAGTCATCATATGCAGCAACAGTCCAGCAGTACCGAACAAAGTCTGTGAACAGAACTGATTGGGTAGAATACACATCAGCAGCGAAATTGAATCCCTCGACAATGGTGTGCAATGGTAATCGTTAAGGATATTGTGATATTCAGTCCGCTTCAGCATCTAACAACCCTACCACAACAAAGGTCAAAAATTAATTATTATTTTAGTGTTGCTCACGCTGCTAAATATTGCATTTTCGGGCAATAACAAAGTGACATTATGAGGCAGATGTCATTAGAGCACAGTTAATAAAGTCATATCTTGAAATAATGGATAAACTAGGCACTCATCTTTTCGTGTTTCCCACGCTGGTCTCGTTGTGAACTCATGACTCAATCGTCGAAAATCTGGGTAGTGATGATTCCAAGCTCGGATGCAAAGAGGCCTAGGTGTTATTCTGCGATATTCAAAAGTTTTATAGATGTGTTTCATAAACAATTCTTGAAGATTAAACTTTTGCAAGTTAATACAATGGTGATGTAAAAAAGTAATCAGCACTCCGAATTTAATTTACACTTCTTTTTTATTACTTTTGTTGCAATATCACATAACTCGTTCCAAAACATCAAAAGGTTCAAATGGCTCTGAGCACTATGGGACTTAACTTCTGTGGTCATCAGTCCCCCAGAACTTAGAACTACTTAAACCTAACTAACCTAAGGACCTCACATACATCCATGCCCGGGGCAGGATTCGAAGCTGCGATCGTAGCGGTGACGCGGTTCCAGACTGAAGCGCCTGGAACCGCACGGCCACACCGGCCGGCTCCAAAACATCACTTCACAATGTAAAACATATTTGAAAATATCTTCCTCACTGTTAAAGTTCACATTTCATAAACTGATTACAATTTGCGTCTTTTTAACATGACGACCAAAGCTTGACTCTCTAATAACCGCTTACGCGCCCAAAAATCAGTTACAAGTACGTCCATGATCATAGTGACAAAAGAAAGAATACACATAAGAATAATATCATTGCAATATATACATACCGATGTATCGAAGTACCTCTACATTAATGAAATCTAATCTGAATGTTGTCAGAGAAATATGTTAACTATTTTACAGAAACACAGTGGAATATTGCTGGTATCGAGAGGCTGAGGTGAGGTGCCGTAATGGTTACGTAATTCAAGTACCATTACAAGCACCACCATGAACTGTCCGATGAGTAGTACATCATGTGGCCGAATGTACGGCGTGCATCCAGGATGGATGGTCTTGACTGTATATACCATGTTTTCTGATCGGATAGCATCATTATGAGTCCTGTCACGATATGTCCGGAGCGAATCATCCAGAAGAACAGACTGCTTCACTGCATATGGGAAGTAGACATTTTGGAAGCATTGCGTCAGTGTGTGTTTCGTGACTAGGCCGAACGCGCGAGGCAACTTGAATCAGATTTTACAGCATGTGCTGCAATACTCGCACTCCAAACTGACGTCTAGGTTCCTGGTAAATTACCATCTTTGGAAACACGTATCCAGTTACATTATGTGGCAGGTGTCATTAGAGCACAGTTAATAAAGTCATATCTTGAAATAATGGATAAACTAGGCACTCATCTTTTCGTGTTTCCTCACGCTTGCCGACGTATCGGGTAGCATGGTGTAAGAATGAGTTGTTTCATGATCACTCCGCACCAAAATTTCTCTAGCTTCAGATAAAGAGTTCGCGAAGACTGAAGTTCTTTCCGTACACCACATTGATCGGCGTTATAAATCTGTATACGTTCCATAGTGTTCATTAAGGACATCATCTCCTTGCGAAACTAGTCACGTCGCCATCTGTGCTTCAGGCTATAGTGGTTATGCATTTTCTTATAGCCCGTGAGCCAAGATGGTGACTCCGTCTAAACCTTGCAACCCACCCGTGGATAAATCCAGTGAATCGAATCAGTCCTTTCCCTGTCGTGAACGTGAACGCCTAGAACAGTTCTTGTTAGCCTGAATTTTTCAGCTACTTGATCGTCAAGCACACCAAGTTTTGAGCGCTTAGCTTTCTCCCCTTCACAAAATAATTTCTACTAAATATAGTTAAAAGGCCCGTAGCTATCTCGTACCCACGACATATCTCACTAATACGCCAGATTACTCCGAGAAACATTTAGAAAGCGGAACTGTCCATAGCAGTAGCCGACATTCTATCTTTCACCATCTGAAACTTAATTTCCTGCAAAGACATTGTATTTGTTGCTAATGATTTGCAATTGCAGTCTTAATGAAGATAACTGTTTCTGATACGTTGGAACATTCGTGTGATACCGTCGGCGTCAACAAGTGCTAGCAATACGATGACGTAGTTGTGTGTCACTGTCTTAAATAAAGTAGAAATGAGATGAAGTGATTTAGGACGAAAATTATTCAGGAAAGATAGAATTGCTATGTATATATTGTTGACAAAAGAATGCAGATGATTTTCAAGTCCACATGGGTTCTCACAGTAGCAAAAACAAAGATATATTTCACATAGTGCAATCGTAGTAATACATTCTCAATACACAACTTTAAACAAGGCAATAACTCTTTTACAAATCATAAAATGATAACTTTGAATGTTCAGCATGACGAATTGAAAAGATTCTTTTACTACCATGATCAACTTACATTTAACAAAAGGTCAGTAATGTATGAGAATCTATTTCATCACGCGGAAGGATACTGCCACAAGTTTCTGGTGTACAGTCATAGACATTACAGGGGAATGTGATTCTAATAAGTTTGTATGTCTCTTTTTTTAGCTGCTTGACAGTTAATAAAGTCTTGTTACACGGAACGTGTGTGTGTGTCGCATTGACATTGCTTTTCTCGCGATGTTTGCTTGTTGATATGGTCCGTCAGTAGTAATTTTGTCCCAGTGGCGGCTGCTGTGAACGCTGTCGACCAAGTTTGCTGGAGCGCTTCCAGAAAGCACGGTTTCATTGTTAGCCTTTTCACTTACGAGAGGCACAACTCTTCCAATTTCAAGCTCCTAAGATGTCTGTGAAGAAATAATTCCCTGCGCTGCCTTTTTCACTCCACATAAGTTTAAAGGATACCTACGCCAGCTAAAAATAATGGAACAGATACTCTTTTCTTTATCATTGTTGTTCTGTGGACTGTCACCTCTGTTCAGCTTCATCTCTTCTATCTTTGGAGTTTTCTTTAAATATTATAATGCAACCTACAAAGCTTCAGAGTGCTTGAAGCCATTGAAATATAATGTAACTTGCAAATCAGTGATTCATGAGACAATGATTTATTAATTTTTCAGTCGGTCATATATTTTCTCTACATCCAACCCAATGTTACAAATTAATCTAAGGGAGTTTCTGTTCGAATTTTAGCAACACAGGGGATCTCTCTCTTCCCCACGTGGGAGGCTATAATTGTCAACTGTTACGGGTAGTTCATTCGCAGTTTTATAAGGAATCATATAAGCTGACGTTACAGTCCATTTAAAATTCCAGTCCTGCACTGCAGGTTTTCCTCTCGCCAATATAGTGGGTATGGATATGAATAAATGTAGAATCTTTCTCACAGGTGGTCCAGCGACAGTGTGCTATTCAACACAATTTTGGGTTCAGAAGGAAAAAACAAAGGAAGCGATATACTGTTTGGAAACTGAAGCGGTAGGGAGCTGTTTGGAGAGTGGTAGGGTGCTGATTAACAGAATGTATATACTCAAACAGTAATTTATTATCAAAACCAATCGAACACTTTCCACTTAATAAAATACACAATTTAATAATTGGAGCACTGATGGCTAGTAAATATGGAAGTTAAACTTAACGATCGCCATATTAATGAATGTAATAACAATTCAAATTACAAACAACATTCACCACAAACCGTGAATACACGTCCAGAAAATCGGCCAAACACAGCCTGGTAGAAAAATACAAGCGAGAGCCTATTCTTTAAAGAGAACGTCGGAGGAACGACCAGAAATACCAGCTACACTGAAGAGCCAAAGAAAGTGGTACACCTGCGTAATATCATGTAGGGCTCCTCGAGCGCACAGAAGTGCCGCAACACGTCGCATCGACTCAAAGCATATCTGAAATAGCGCTGGTGGGAACTGACACCATGAATCCTGTAGGGCTGTCCTTAAATAAATCCGTAAGACTACGAGGGGGTGCATATCTCTTCTGAACAGCACGTCGCAAGGCATCCCAGATATGCTGAATAATGTTCTTGTCTGGGGAGTTTGGTGGCCAGCGTAAGTGTTCAAATTCAGAAGAGTGTCCCTGGAGCCACTCTGTAACAATTCTAGACGTGTGGCGTCTCCCATTGTCCTGCTGAAATTGCCCTCGTCCGTCGGAATGCACAATGGACATGAATGGGTGCAGATGATCAGACAGGATGCTTACATATGTGTCACCTCTCAGAGTCATATCTAGATGTGTCAGTGGTCCCATATCACTCCAACTGCACACTCCCCACACCATTAAAGAGCCTCCACCAGCATTAATACTCCACTGCTGTCATGCAGGGCCCATGGTATCACGAGGTTGTCTCCATACCCGTAAACGTCCATCCGCTCGATACAAATTGAAACGATACTCGTTTCCAGTCATCAACAGTGCAATGTCGGAGTTGATTGGACCAGGCGAGGCGTAAAGCTTTATATCGTGCTGTCATCAAGGGTACACAAGTAGGCCTTCGGGTCGGAAAGACCAAATCGATGATGTTTCGTTGAATGTATCTCACGCTGGCACTTGCTGATGGCCCGGCAGTGAAATCTGCATCAATTGGCGGAAGGGTTGCTCTTCTGTCACGTTCAACGATTCTCTTCAGTCATTGTTGGTCCCGCTCTTGCAGGATCGTTTTCCAGCCTCACCGGTGTCGGAGATTTGATGTTTTACCGTATTCCTGATATTCACGACTCACTCATGAAATGGTCGTATGGGAAAATCCCCACTTCTTCGCTACCTCGCGGTTGCTGTGTCCCATAGCTCGTGCGCCGACTATAGCACCACGTTCAAACTCACTTAAATCTTGATAACCTGCCGTAGCAGCAGCAGTGTCCGATCTAAGAACTGCGCCAGACATTTGTCTTATATAGCCGTTGCCGACCACAGGGCCGTATTCTGCCTGTTTACATGTATCTGTATTTGAATATGCATGTCTATACCAGTTTCTTTAGCGCCTTAGTGTGTATCCGATAGGATCCAGGATGCAGTGAGTCACACATGAGATAAAAACAAAATTACTGCTTGTTACATAAAAGGGCCCACCATGAAGTGCACAATATAGGCACGCAATGGCTCCCTGAAGAAGTTCGCTTACTCTGTCAAGTAGAGCTACGCTCCAACCTGTGTGATGGCGCCAGTAACATTCCACATACAGCAATGTTTGCCCCAAAGGAGCACTCTCTCTTCCTACGCAAAGCTGGACCTCCATCTCTCCACACAGTTGCCGGCAAGTCTTCGCATCGTCTGCTTGCCGTACACGCACACGTATACACTCCCATCACAGATCTCGCACCATCTTGTGGGCCGACGTCCTCCAGTTTCTAAGCCATGTGGCAGATACATACACAGGGCAGATACTATCGGTAACTGATCGCCAAGAACGTCGTACACACAAAAAACTCGGAGGCGTGTAGTACGTCTGTACCAGTTCAGAATGATAACTTTCTTGGTGCGATTTAAAAACTCTCTTTTTACTGCCGTTTGTAATTCACACATCAAACGATGTCAACTAATTATTGTAGGCACAAGCTCTGACAATCAGGATCCTTCATTTTAGTCCCTTTTGTAACAGGGAAATATTTTTAACTAACACAGTAAAAAATTTTTGCATTACTGAATTCATGTCATTTGTGACACCCTTACAGCACAGCAGTACGTGGACAATATTCTAAGCCCCGTTTTGTTGCCAATCATGGCAAGCTATCCTTGGCTTACATTTCAGCAAGATAACGTTCGTCCGCACACGATGAGAGTTTCTACGGACAGCAAAGACGCCGTATCTCTTCCCAGTTGAGAATGTTTGAGTATTATGGGCAGAACCCTCCAACCATGTCGGTATTTTGACTTCTAATGGGTAAATTGTACAGAATTTGGCACAATATCCTTCAGGGAGCAGTAGTTGGGAAGGGAGTGAGACAGGGTTGTAGCCTATCCCCGATTTTATTCAATCTGTATATTGAGCAAGCAGTAACGGAAACAAAACAAAAAAACAAATATTCGGAGTAGGAATTAAAATCCATGGAGAAGAAATAAAAACCTTAAGGTTCGCCGATGATATTGCAATTCTGTCAGAGACAGCAAGGGGCTGGAAGGGCAGCTGAACGGAATGGACAGTGTCTTGAAAGGAGGATGTAAGATGAACATCAACAAAAGCAAAACGAGGATAATGGAATGTAGTCGAATTAAATCGGGTGATGCTGAGGGTATTAGATCCGGAAATGAGACGCTTAAGGTAGTAAATGAGTTTTGCTATTTCGGGAGCAACATAACTGATGATGGTCGAAGTAGAGAGGATATAAAATATAAACTGGCAATGGCAAAGGAGGTGTTTCTGAAGAAGAGAAATTTGTTAACATCGAGTATAGATTTAAGAGCCAGGAAGTCGTTTCTGAAAGTATTTGTATGGAGTGTGGCCATGTATGGAAGTGAAAAGTGGACGATAAATTGTTCAGAAAAGATGAGAATAGAAGCTTTCGAAATGTGATAGTACAGAAGAATGGTTAAGATTAGATGGGTATATCACATAACTAATGAGGAGGTGTTGAATAGGATTGGGGAGAAGAGAAGTTTGTGGCACAACTTGACTAGAAGAAGGGATCGGTTGGTAGGACATTGTAAGAGGTCCATGATTAAGAAATTTCTTGCTAGCACACTCAAGCAGATGTAATTTCGATGGATTGCTCGCGCTGCCTGCGATATGTAAGGTATAAGAGAATCTCAGACCAGAGAGCAGTGTTGACTGCAGTTGGAACTGTGTCGCAGTAGGAGTAAGTAGTAGCGAGCAGTCGTGTGTATGAAGTTGGCTGGGCCGGTCGTGTGGAGCGATGGCGGAGCCTGAGCGTTGTAGCATAAGGTTAAAGCAGCCTCACGCATATGTACTATTGTAATATCAAGTCCCATGTAAATGTTTTTAAAAAAAAATCTTAATAATAATCTTTCTCATAAAAAGTAACTTTTGACAATCATTCATTTCAATTTAAAGAATTTACTAATTTCTCCAATCCTTGGTCATCCCGATTATTGAAAGGAAAAATCAGTTGTTTCTTTTTATACATGACAAATCTATCGGGCAGCATTGCACAGAGCTGCGCCAGAAAAATGTCTTATAGGAGCAGATATATACGCGTTATCCGGAGACCTAATTGAGGTAAGATTTTTCAATTTATTCGGAATGAATTTTCAGGGCCATGACGCAGCACTGCTGACGTCCTAAATTTACCAGTTTAAATTCACAGTCATTATTGAAAGGTTATAATTGAGCGACAATTTTATCCTCCCCACAGTAAAATAATATGAATAATATTTACATTTAGTGTAACCTCCCAACAGTAAAAGTTCCGAAACCTCCCAACAGTAAAAAATATAACCATAACATTGACATTTAGCGTAACCTACCAACAGATAAATTCCGTAACCTACCAATAATACAATGTGACTAACCTATCAATAAAATTGTCGCTCAAATATAACCTTTCAATAATGACTGTGAATTTAAACTGGTAAATTTAGGACGTCAGCAGTGCTGCGTCATGGCCCTGAAAATTCATTCTGAATAAATTGAAAAATCTTACCTCAGTTAGGTCGCCGGATGACGCGTATATATCTGCCCCTATAAGAAATTTTTCTGGCGCAGCTCTGTGCAATGCTGCCCGATAGATTTGTCATGTATAAAAAGAAACAACTGATTTTTCCTTTCAATAATCGGGATGACCAAGGATTGGAGAAATTAGTAAATTCTTTAAATTGAAATGAATGATTGTCGAAAGTTACTTTTTATGAGAAAGATTAGTATCAAGAGATTTTTTTAAAACATTTACATGGGACTTGATATAACAATACTACATATGCTCGAGGCTGCTTTTACCTTATACTACAACGCTCAGGCTCCGCCATCGCTCCACACGACCGGCCCAGCCAACACGATACACCAGACTGCTCGCTAGCAACTACTTACTGCTACTGCTACACAGTTCCTACTGCAGTCAACACTGCTCTTTGGTCTCAGATTCTCTTATAGCTTACATATCGCAGGCAGCACGTGAGCAATCCATCGAAATTATATCAGCTCGAGTGCGCTAGCAACAAATTCCTTAATCATGGACCTCTTACAACATGTTCTGAGGCATCAAGGGATGACGAATTTAGTATTGGAGGGCAGCGCGGAGGGTAAAAATCGTAGAGGGAGGCCAAGAGGTGAATACACTAAGCAGATTCAGAAGGTTTTAGGTTTCAGTAGGTACTGGGAGATGAAGAAACTTGCACAGGATAGAGTAGCATGGAGAGCTGCATCAAACCAGTCTCTGGACGGAAGATCACAACACCCACCTTCAGGAGGACATTCAATAACTCTATTATCCAATGTAAAGGCCGAATAATTGTTTGCGTAAGAGCCACAGGGAAACAAATGCGTTATTGATTTGCTTCATTTGAGTAGCGCTTCTCTCAGATAAAGAATTCAAATTTTCTGAAATTATAATCATTTGTTTTTCTGTGCATGTAATCACATCTATCGATTTCCGCCGTTTCAAATATTTCCGCCGTCCCTTACTAGCTTCTGGGGATTGTAGGGTATACTTAGAGAATAAATTTTTGATGAGCAACTAATGTTCGGAAATGTACTGTTTGGATGTAAAATAACTTTGAAGCTCGGATCACTTTCAAATCTTCCATTTCACAGTACACACACAGCGGATATTATTAGCTCTGACCTGTATCCTTCACAGAAGCTGCTCCGGGTGGCGACTCTGCTGTTCGTTGCACAAGTTCCATCTGTGAAGCATGCTTTTTTACGTATGGTCTTCTACCATTGGTTCAAATCCATACAGTACCGCATTCAACTCTCCCACTTACGTACGTACCAGTTTCTCGTAGCCGATGTTGTAGCCGGACAAAAATACTGTATTGTGGAATGCGATGATCTGGAAAACGTTCTCAGTACATGATTTGTGCAACTCTGTCATTAGGTACCGTAACGTGAAACAGATCATCTGAAAGTGACGCGATCTTCAAATTAACTTTACATTTAAAGATACGGCTTTTTTATCAAAACTTTATTTATCAAGTCCACTCTGCAACCACTAGAGGTCTGAAACATAAATTGCGGAACACCTAGTATATGTGCACATGGATCTGGTTTGCTGCAGGAATTGTAATATGAACGAACTTCATATCAAAAATTGGGAAAATATACTAGGGCAAGTAAAATATCAGCCGTAGTGAACTAGTGAAACAATTTTACAAAGACATCACAAACTTGGTGATCGGAAAGGAAGGTCTTCGACGTTGACACAGCAATGTCCAGCCAATCGAGGAACTCATTCACAGCAATCGCTGAGTGATTATCGCGGACAATGATCAGACGCGTATCGCAGAAGGCAATGTTCTGTCCAAGATCGTCTGGAGTATCAGAGGCTGTACTCGTGCTGGGTTCCATGATCTCTGTCACCTGCACACAAAGGCACAAAATTTATGGCGTCTCTTGACTTACATCATGCAATTTCAATCTTTTCGACGAGCTGAGATAACATCTGAGGGGAAAAGATTTTCCAGATGTGAAGACGTTCACATAGCGGTCCTCGAATGGTTCCACGACCAAGGAGTGGACTTGTGCAGTCGAGGATTGTGTTTGGTAGAACGCTCCGACAGTTGTTTATAGAGTTTTGGTGACTGTGGTAAAAACTAGTGTCATGCAGCTGCATTGGTGTCAAAAATTAAAGTAAAAGAAATTTTGCGAAGTTGTGTTTATTTTGCCAGAAAACAGTATAAACAGGTGTTAGTAAAGTAGAAACAATACAGAACGTAAACAAATGCAACATGCATAACGCTAGACAAAAATATTCTTAGTTTTTTTCCAATTTAAAGGCTTTAGTCACATTTTCCGACAACTGGTTAATGTGTGAGATTTAAAACTTTCCCAGCATGGAATCCAATTGTCGAAAGCTTCGTGTCCTCCGTAGCAGGCGTAGTTCTGTGATGGAACCGCGGGATGACAATAGAATTGATATCGATGCGGTGAGTTTTACCAAGGAGGGCGCGCGGTGCAGCAGAATCGAACGCGCTCAAGTAGCGCACGTGTAACGACAAGTGAATCCACCATGCATGTGCCGGTGGGGCCTTAAATACCAGAGCTCAGGGAGTTTTGCCAGTATCACCTGAAGATGGCCAGAACACTCTGCGCTGAAATATTGTGGCAGGAAGTTGCAAACATCCGGCAGTTCGTCCGAAATTTTGTGGAACAACTGGTTAATGTGCTGAATAAGGGGTGTGCGCATCTCTGGCAGTTGTACAGGCCTGACATTGATGGGGCATGCTGCAAACGACGTCATCAATCTCATGTTGTGGTAATAGCGCCCATTCTTCATGTAGAGCTGCTCGCAAGTCGTGGAGAGTGGTTGGTTGGTGCAGCCCGTGTCCCAGGCTTACTCTATGGGATTAAAATAGGAAGAGCGAGCAGCCCGCCCAAGCGTGCAAATTATTACTTTTCCAAGAAAATATCGACCACCCATGCTCTATGAGGTCGAGCACCTCTCCACATGAGGTCCAAAGATCTCGTTACGATACCTGACAGCAGTTAAATCTGACCGATTCAACAGTTCAAGTTGATGAAGGGGTGCTCGAGTGGTTAACATAATCCCTGCTCGCACCATTAGGGACACACCTCGACATCCATCTCTTTCTGCAGTATTTTGGTCCCGAAATGGTGTTCCACGTTTCCTCCAGATGCGAATCCGTCGAGAATCGCTCTCCAGACTAAATCAGGACTCACCTGTGAAAAGAAATTTGGCCCACTGTTCTGCCGTCCAGGTGGCGTGTTGACTGCTCCAGTCTAGACATTCCCTTCTGTGAAGAAGCGTCAGAGTTACACATAGAGCAGGTCTCCGACAGTAAAGGCCACTCTCAGAAGCCTTCTGTAGTCCCTTTGACTAAGTACAACATACACAGTGGATGCTGCGAGCCGGCCGGAGTGGCTGAGCGGTTAAAGGCGCTACAGTCTGGAACCGCACGACCGCTACGGTCGCAGGTTCGAATCCTGCCTCGGGCATGGATGTGTGTGATGTCCTTAGGTTAGTTAGGTTTAAGTAGTTCTAAGTTCTAGGGGACTTATGACCACAGCAGTTGAGTCCCATAGTGCTCAGAGCCATTTGAACCATTTGATGCTGCGAGGTCATATGCCAGTAACCGTACAATACTTACGTGGTACCGTCGTCCCCTTACAATCAAATAAAGCTCCTCTATTTCTGATGTCACACATGGTCGTCCCTGAACTTGTTTTCGGGATACAGTTCCGGCCTCTAGGAACCGTCGCCACATCCGGAAAACAACAGAACGATTCCCTTTAAGCCATCGGGCCACATCAGTTCGCAATTGTCCTTCTTCTATTCTTCCTGTGTCCCTCCAACGCAGAGAGTCTGGTAGGCGTCTTCACTGTGCCATACAGAACAGTCTATGACTGTATAAACCGCGATTTTGGGTTTGAGACTACCTGGCAAAGACCACCCCGTCCTTTAGGAGAAATGGCGTCATCGATGGCGTGGTTGCTCGTTGACCGGAATGCTGTCTGCCGTGCAGAACGCGATCGTACGGACATCCGTTGACAGTATGTGCGATTGTATCGTGAATTAGACACAGGACAAGGAAATAGTGGTTTGTGCTTTAATTTTTGACACCAGTGTATGTCGCTTTGAAGTGTGTGCAGCATTCAACAAAAGTTTCTTGGCTTGCTATAATAACGTGTAAGTTGCCTTTTGAAGTCCTCTCGCACACACCTCTTGGACGTTTTAGTAATAGTTTGCAGCTTGAACTCATCCGAGTATTCTAAGAGGTATTCAACAGAAAGACCAAAACTGTGATCCTGACTATGTTTGAGACTTAATATTAATATCTTTGAAGACAAGTGCACGGATAAAGATACAGACCGTATTTCGAGTATCAATTTAATATACTGCTTTTGACAACGAATTTAGCAATAATTTGGTCTTCGTTATCAGTGAATGATTGTTTTTTGATAATGACTGTTTATGAATTCTGGTAAGTGGATCATGTTATAGATGTGTTCCAATGACGTATATCCTCGTAGAACATTTGGAAGGGATTTCAGCTCCAGCTCATAGCTATTTTCCGTAACTAATTCCCAGTAACAAATGAAATTGAAAATTTTCCATACTCTGCTGTGTCGAAAATAAACGCGACGCAACTACGCCACATTATGAAACCTTCAGTGTCTTCAGTGTCGTTCCAAGAGAGATACCTATCAGTTTGTTTCAATTGTCACTAATTTTAAATCATTACATTGTTGAATCAATAATATCTAACGTCTTTGACTACTCAACCTATCTTTCATTTCTTCTTTTCCGCTCTTATACCGGGAAAAGCAACAGTAGTTTTTCGATGTCGTTATCGTGTTATTGCCACATTGTAGCAAAACCACCATCTTATATGTAAATAGCTTAGCCATTACGCTCAAGAAAATGATGTTATCACATCCTTCCAACTGTGGCAGGTACGCATTTATCAGAATCAAATGGTAGTTGAAACAGTATTATAATTCGAAGATAATACATAGCTTTCCAAACCGGCCCCATCGCAATTAATGAGTGTGTTGGTCCAGGCAGCAGTTTCTCGGTATTTTAAACTTCCTGTAAGCTCTTGACTGAATTTTGTACCACTTGAATACCTCTCTACAAATCTATACAATTAAATGAGCAAAGGGCAACGGTGATTTCCTTAGTAATTCGTCAATTCGGCCCAGACTTTTAGGTTTTTTCTAAATGGATATTAGCCCTTTATTTTCGTAAGGTAGCCGTATTTAGGTTTAAATGAACGCTTTAACGTTTTTGGGATGTTTTAGTGAAAAATATAATGACCTCTGAGATAGCTTTAGGTTTAAACGAACTGCTTCAACATTTTTGGAGTCTTGTAATGAAAAATATAATGTACTCTGGTATCAAGATAGAAAATGTTTATAATTTTTGACACTGTTCTTCAAATTCTTTGTCGAAAATAAACAGTTAACTATTCCTTATACTGGCACTCAAAAAAGTTTATAAACAATTCATATATTTATTGTGAAAAGCAGGAAGACATTCGTCTCATGTCTTTTCATTTATTTGTGATAAATAATTCGATTGGATGGGAGTTGCGTTACACAGGCTCTGTCATAAGAAAAGTTTAGATGGATTAATGTGATTACAGTGATTGCATGTGCTGACTTTATTTCTTTTTTAACATTCATCAATGTAAACTGGTTCTAGCTATGTAGATTTAGAACTGAGGAGCACTATGGATACGCGATAGGAGTCTCAAGTGGCACAGTGAAAGCGGCCCCTGTGTGGCATGGAACTGTGGCCTTTGCAGTACAGTGAGTGGGGAGTGACAGGTGTAGCTGCCCTCCCGCTATCTTCGGAAAGTCGCCTTGGATAGCATCGTACTGCTTCCCGGCCTATTGTGCACTTTATTGCACGTATCCAATTTGGACAGCAGCGCTGAAAGCGTTTGTTGTGGATGACGGAACTCTGCTGGCAGGAGGCAGGTGTTTGAACCATGGTAAGAAAAGTGCATTCAGCTGATAAAAATATCCAGGCTTTCCAAAAAACGTGGAAAAACAACTCTGATACACTACAGATTCAGAAGGCACCACAGAGTTGGCGGTTAGCCTCGAATACAGCTTTCTAACTTTTCCCAGGGCTTGTGAAGGGAGGATAGCTATTGCGTGAGTGGACACCCTTAGGTGAAATTGATATGACATCAGGAGGATGTAACATGTAGTGTAAAGTTTTTTTAGAAATGTGGGGAGGAAATCAAGACTATTTTTTTTAAGTTTCGCCACTTCTTGGCGTAATATTTTATTAAGTAATTAGTCACAGTTCCTTCAATAAATATAACACATCAACAGAAGTCAGCAGCCATGGTAGAGCCTAGTAAGTGTTTGGTGTACATATAGATTAGAATCTTAACTGGGAATTTCGTATTTTGGATCTCCTAAACCTACTAGGTTCAGCAACTTTTTCAATTAGAATAACTGCCTATTTTGAGGATACAGACATTAGTAAGCTAACATACTTTGTATACTTTCACTCTCTCATGTCGTACGGAATTATATTTTGGGGTAACTCAACACTTAAGCAAAAGTATTTGCTGTAGGAAGGTGGTTAGAATAATGTGTGGGGCTCATAGACACACATCTTACAGGCATCTGTTTAAAAGGTTAGGAATTCTTACAACAGGCTCACAATACAGTTACTCAGTAATAAAATTCGGTCTCAACAACACGGACCAGTTCAAAAACAACAGTGACATTATGGTTATAATACTGGAAGAAAGAAAGACTTATACTATCCACTACTTAAACTATCTTTGGCACAGAAAGGCGTAAAACGTTTCCGTAAATTACCAGATGAAATAAAATGTCTGACAGGGAGCAGCAATAGTTTCAAAAATAAATTTAAATCATACTCCTTGACAACTCCTTTTATAACGTAGATGAATTCTTGGATAGGAATAAATAAATCTATAGGTATAACATAGCCGTTTTGTGCCATTTAAGGGAATGGGCAGATAGTAAAAATTTTAAGCTTAAAAGAAAAGGGAGAGAGATAGAAAGAAGAATCTTGATTCATGTGTGCATTTATTATGCACTTGAAATGTTCCACATCATAACTGTTACCGTGAGACTGATCAATGGAACACCTCACTAACTAACTAACTCACTCCAATGGCGGGGCGATGTAACTTTAAAGTGGATTGGTTGTCGAAATACTTGGTGGGAAGGAGATTACAGTCAGTTCGTTACTGACTAGAAAGAAAAGACTTCATCTCAAGACTGGACGCTGGGCACACAGGTGCTCCACAGGCTGCACTCTCAGCTGGGACAGCAGACTTCGATGTTGGAGTCTTTGGCAGAGCGGTTCTAGAGTCGTACTTGATGGCAGCCAGCCATGGTGTCACTGCTCTGCTCATATCCCACCGACGATAATCTTGAGCGTAATTAGCTGCTCGGGCATGATTGAGCCATCTCGAAATAGAAATTCAAAACCATGATCGGTTTCTCTTTCAAGCATTTGTCTACACATTCTCATTTGCATGGGTTTCTTGGGTTTTCCATGCAGACAATCACTATAACAGATGTGTAGGTAGGTCGACATGAATTTCATCAAGACAGATACATGATTATTAACTAATTCTAACACCCATAGAGTAACTTTTTCAACCGATAATTTATTATTCTCATTTTCATAGCTAAGATTCTAGGCTTTTTATTCTCGTGCTTTCATGTTTTTTTTTGTTTAGATGATTGTCTATTCCATTGCTTTTTGTCCTAAAGAGTTCAATTATATCATATCTTTGATTTGAGTAGATGTTGCCTCCCGTATCACATTTGATATTTTTCAATGATAAAATGCAAATTCCGCACCTTAAAGATCCACTGATAAGGCCACGATCTTCCGCGGGGATACTCAATCCGTTATTCCAGCATTAGTTCTCAAAGATCTGTCTGTATCACGATTAGTTCCGATCCGCTTAAATTACCTCACATGTATTTGAGGTCTTGCAACCCATGCCATAATTATTTTCTGTTTTTATAACAGTTTACTTTTACTGAATATTCTTTTCAAGTGCCACTCATATAAAAATCTACTGCTCTCACTTTTAATTTGTAGGCAGCACAGTCCATCTTTTCCTGGCCGTAGGATGAGTACGGAATTCCTGAGCTGCAGTACTGCGATTCGACTTCCAGAATTCTTTAGAAGGAATAGGTTAAATTTTCCTGGTGCCGTAGAATTTAATATGCCCACCACGACATTAGCTACCAATCTCCTACAACTGTCAGTGGATTTATCTACTGAAAGTGAAAGCTAGTGGATACTAATGACTATTTTAATATCATCAGTAGCCTCCACAAGTGCCTGTCTAAAATAACTTTTCACAGTGTCAACTCATCTGATATACTGTGACTGCTGCTTCTCTCCAGGAAACCCTTAAAATAGTCTTCTTTAGCACGTTCCATGACACAATAGCTGACACTAAAGCATCACAAAAGTGTACATTAAAGCTGTCCATTGCACTACTTGTGATAGAATCAATTAATTGTTGAACCTGTTCTTTGTTCTTCTTCCTAGCGGCACTTGTTATCTGAACTGCGGAATGTTTGTGTTGAAGGGACTACGTCATTTTGTCATGATGCTCCAAAAATTATAACTAACGAACACTAAGATGGCAGTAACTCAAAAATATAAATGTAATCATGTAAAATGTCAGCTTCAAGTGAGTCGCACATTCATGTTGGTTAACTACCTTTAAATTTCCAATTCGCATGTCTGAAGGAAGAAGACTAGCAAGAAAACTGGCAGAGAAAAAAATGATAAAAATAATCTTTGTTTACTAACTTGCCTTTGACGGGCTTCGCCAAAAATGATTGGCGGTCAATCTTCCTGTCTTCTCAAATCCATTGTTGCAAAAGTCCAGTTTTTGACGATTCCTGTTTAGACATGGCAAAATTACGCTTGAAGCAAACTACTCAACGGGACAGCAAATACCAAGTAACTTTACTTCATAACTAAGTTCTAGGGGACTGATGACCTCAGATGTCAAGTCCCATAGTGCTCAGAGCCATTTGAACCATTTTGTTTAGACCCTTATAGGCCTTTGCGTACGATTTAGCCCTTTTTAGGTCGTACAAGGTTAAAACCATCAAATTCGGGCCCCACTCGCCAATTACCGAGTAGCAGTTGGTGTACGGACGTTGCTAAAGGAATCGTCACTGTATCGCTTTCTCACTAAACGTGCAAGAACGAACGCTGCGAGGGTAATCAACGATATTATACATGCTCTTTCGATAGCTCTGCCTTATGGAACCTTTAGGTCATCCTCTGACACGCGATGTGGAAATCAACGGTCCTCATTAACACCGAGACTTTTTTCTTTGTGTGCAAAAGGGTTGGTCACAGAAGCAAATGTTGGGAGGCGTTAATGTCGTTTTCGTGCTTACTTTGAATTTCTGAGAGAATAGCATTGTGACGAACGTTTTGTAAATGACTTCATTCATTTCGAGCACTATTGACGGACTAATAGCTTCATCGACACGTCCAACGTACCTCCACTTCCTATGAGGACCTCAAACGGAATTGTTACTCTCCTGGCAATGAGAAACATTCTGTCCTGGATATTTCTTACGCCCTAGACAGATGAACATGGAGAGATTTTACAGTGTGTTTTTAAATTACTGGTAGGTCTACATACATTTTTTATGGTTGTAGTGTGAATTTGGTGCGTATACTCCTGAAAATGAACATTTGTTTTGGAGCGAACTGTTTCCATGCTAAAAAAAAACAATATTTACGGCAATGGATCCCACAACAATACTGGGCGGTAGCGCTGTAGTAATTCAGTTTGATTGATTAATAATTGGTTTTGTAAACGAACCTTTAGTGACAATGTTTTTTCTTTCAGCGAGGGCTATAATCCTGTTTAATTGCCATAACAGCGTTTGACATTGAGCATTTTTCTCGCGTTTGTTTGATGTTTAAAAGTATACGAAGTACAATATAGTTTAATTACAGAAAAAATCATAACGACTTCGCAATTTATACAGAAGTAACCCTACTGGATATGAAACGTAAAGCATACGATGGACTAAAAGAAACATACGTATATTTGTTGGCTGAGGAATAAATGTGTATAAGGGAAGTAAGGCAACAATGATAGCGGTTTCACAAGAAAACACAGTCCAACGGAGGAAGTAACTGACATTGGAGAACTGCTGACATTCTTAGCCAAGTAAAGCTGTTGGGTGGTACGAAAAATAGGGAATATGCAATTTATTATTGTTATTATTATTATTATTATTATTATTATTATTATGTCCGCCCCTGTAGCTGAGTAGTCAGGTTGACAGAATGTCATTCCAATGGGTCCGGGTTCGATTCCCGACTGGGTAGGAAATTTTCTTCGCTCAGGGACTGGGGGTTGTGTTGTCCTAAACATCATTTAATCCCCATCGACGCGCAAGTCGCAGAAGTAGCGTCAAATCCAAAGGCTTGCACCCGGCGAACGGTCTACCCGACGGGAGGCCCTAGTCACAAGACATTTCATTTCATTGTTATTATTATTTGTCGTATGGCGTTACAGAACATATACATACAGTATACATACACAATGAATTTACGGATTATGGATAACACTGGGCAGCCTAATAAGAGCACTCTGTGTCACTTAAGCATTTAAAAGCGTGGAGTGAGCAATTCTCCACAGTATGTCTTACCAGCTGTCCCTCCGCATCACAGTCGCTCGATGTGGTTTCACAACAACCCCTCCTCTTCAAGAAGTGGCCACATGCGGTAGAGTCTGGAACATCCTCAAAGGAGAAGATCAAACCCTGATGACTCCATCGTACGGTGTTAATCAGGCGAGTGTTGTGGGGTAGATGTCCACTCCAGTATTAAATGTAGTATACGAGATTAAAGTAAGCACGTAACAAGAATAACAAACAATAGACTGCCTCCTAAATAAATAACTGCAAATCAAGAGTACAAGAAAACGAAGCGTATCAAGAACACAACGGTTCTCATGCATATTACCCGAGAAGAACTACAGTGAATTGCCACTGCCCATTTACACAGCACGTTTGGGAGAGTAAGACTTGCTATTTGCATGGTTGTTGCCTTTAAACGGAAACAATGCACAAGAATCCAGAGACCTCTATGCAAAGCGGAATCGACCACCAAATGTCGAGAGGGCGGTCCCTCTAATATGAAAGGAGGTGGGGAGTATCATGTCATCTGTAGTGAGGCTGTACAGCGAAATGGGTCGGTCAAGAGAGTCCAGTGACTTAAAATGCGAACTAGTCTCTGGATGTCACCTGAGTGATGAACCCTTCATGGACATTTCAACCCTTCTAAATCTGCCGGAGTCGACTGCTGGTGATGTGGTTATGAAGTGATGCGCGAAGGGACAACCAGAGCTAAAAGAAGACCAGGGAGACCTCATATAATGACTGACAAGGACCAACGAGCATTGCGAAGGGTGGTTGAAAAAAAGTCACGTGAAATCAGGGGAAGGAAGCACTCGGGAGTGCGACCAACAGTCATTTAATGCAATGGTTGTGCGTATGGTGTTAAAGAGTGTGTACAAGGGTCGAGCAGCTCCTCTTATGCTACGATTTCTGTCGTCATTGTTACGCGACGCTTGAGGTGGCGTAAAGAGAGACGCCACTGGACAGCGGATGAATGAAAACGAGTGCTTTAGAGTGGTGGATCACGCTTGATCCTGTGGCAGTCCTATGGTTTGGCAAATTCCTGGAGAATTTTACCTGTCATAATGTAGAGTGCCAAAGGTGAAGTACGGGAGAGGTGGCGTTACGGTTATGGGGATGTTTTTCGTGGATAAGGTTTGGTTCCATTACTGGGCATGAGAAAACGTTAAATATAGAAGGATATGAACACATTTTACAGCGGTGTGTACTGAACCAGGATGACAATGTACCCTGTCATAAAGTAGCATCTGTGGACAACAGCATTCCTCAAATGGATTTGTCTACCCAAAATCCAAACCGGATTACCGTCGAATACGTTTAGGATGAATTAGACGTCGAATTCGCTCTAGGCCCCAAGGTCCAACATAACTATCTTGTCTGACTTTGGCTGTTGAGCCAAAACACGCTGCCATTTTTTCACAGGCTGAAACCTCACTGGAAGTGTATCCAATACAGTTCAAGCAGTTATAAAGGCGAGGGTGGACAAGCTCCATATTAATGTACGATTATAGGTGTCCAGATACTTTGATCAAATAGTATCCGTTTGTAGACATGGATTTCTTTCGAAAACGACGTGTGGCAGGAAACTATTTAACAGCTTTTAAAATTTATTAATTGGTTTTGGGTACACAATTACAGCCAGATCATAATCACAGCGCTGCCTATCCTTTGAAGGGTTCAATCTATCTGTTCTAAGTTTATGAGGACCTACGACCAGCTTAGAGAGAGGCCGTAAGTCGTGTTACAAAATGAACAGCATAGAGAAAGAAGTGATGACACTTTCTGCAGGACCTGACAATCATTTTGCAGGACAATGCTCAAGCAGGTACAGTGCAAGTTGTTACTGATTTGTTTGACTGATGGGGCTGCTAAGTGCTGTACCGCCTACTGCACTCCCCTGACTTAAGACCTCGTGAGTTCAACTCGATTTCTAAACTGAAGGAAACACTTCACGGGATTCGCTTCACAGCTGCTAAAAATTCGTCAGGCAATAGACCGCGCCGCTCGAACTGTCAACACAGCTGGTACTGCTAAGAGTATCCTGCGACTTCCACATCGCTGGAAACGGGTTATACACAATACTGGTGACTACTTTGAAGATAAGTAAAACTTTTAAACACATATCTATTTTGTACGAGCTGTAAATAAATAGTTGCCATTATTAAAGTTCCAACCCTCGTACGTCTTCCAAGGACTCTGAGAAGCGGTACTGTGGCCAACAGCCTCCACCTCGACCATTTGGAATACATCTGCTTGGTTACACTCCCCCGACAACTCACAGACCGCAGCCGCGGTCCATGGACGCTGAACGTTTCCCACCTGTACGAGGACACATGTCGGCTGGAGATCACTGCTTTGTGCGACCGCTGCCTCCGGAATTTGCATGCATATCCTTCTACCTTACAAGGGTGGCTCGATCGTGCCTCGAACCTGTAACGGACACTCATGGAATATGGCCGTGACAGAGCATGCTCGTGTAGGGTGGCGTCGGAATTTTATCACACAGCCCCGAGGAAACTAATGATACAGCTACCATCTCGAGACCTTGCAGACACCGCTTAATCGCCTCAAAGTTCACCTACTCCATCTCACTGTGGAACAGCTTGGCAGTGCTCGAGTCCGGACGAGAGTGCAGGATACCATGCCCACCGAAATGGCATCCGTATACCACGTCACCAGAGAGAGGCGTCACCGCAAGCGCCACCTTATAACATCAGTAGAGACAGCAGTGGGTCGACGCGTCGACACGCAGTGTGCCATAGCTACAGCATTTGTCCAGCATTACAGGACGCTTTATACTGAGGACCCACGGACCGTTCGCGAGTACGAAGGCATCCTGCGCGATTTGCCTGACCCCAGATGCCCTGTTGGCGCCCATAATTGCTGATGTCTTAACAGCGATCTTGGAACGCGGCGCTCCGAACAAGTCTCCGGACCTGGACGGCTCACCGAACGAATTTTACAGCGGCTTTTATCCCCGGGTTGGTATTCAGTGGATTCAGATGTTTCAGGATCTCCTCCGCGACGATTTTACCACCCCTACTGATTTCCTTGAACACATCATGATACCGGTTTCAAAATCTTGCCGTTCTCATCGTTGTCACGACTATCGTCGTCTTACGCTCCTGAACACTGATTTATAAGCTTTTCGCCCGTATCCTTCGCAAAGTCTTGAGGCCGCAATTGGACATACGGTACATCCTGACTGGCCAGGTTTAGACGGTGATAACAACATCCACAGGGCAATTGGTGCCTACCGTGACGTCACGGCGCTGGCAGCGGCCTGCCGCCTCCGAGGCGCCTTTGTTGCAGTCTTATTTTGATCACACCTAGGATCGCATCAACCACGGTTTCCTTCGCTCCGTGTTCGAACGCATGGGCCTCTCGCAGGCGTCAGCAAGGGTGATGTTACGTTTAACCACGAGAAGCGCTCCCGGATTATGGTCGACGGCCACCAGACTGAACACATCACTCTTGGACTCGATGCGACAGGGATATCCTTGCGGCGGCGGCCCTCGAACCTGCGCTGCACGGTCTTCGCCAACGACTGGAAGGCATCTGCATTCGAGACATGACCTTCCGATGTGGTGCCTTCGCTGACGATGTGATGCTCTTTGTGCAGTCGGGAGACGAAATCCAAGCGACACTTCAGTGATTGTGTCGTTACTGTGCGGTATCAGGAAGTGCCGTCAATACGCGCAAGACGATATACAGGGATGTCGGGGAGGCCTTCTACACCCGAAAGCGATCCCCTTTCAAAAAGTTCCTTCACTGAACGTATTGGGAGTGCAGTTCTCCAGTACAGTTTGCCCAACTGCCACAGCCACACGTCGCCGGCTACTAACAGACTCATGTGCTGCTCCGTGATAGCACATTCCGCAATGTGGATATGATTCTCCGAACTCAATACGTCAACACTTACCTATCGTCCAAACTTAATTATTTTGCACACACTCTTACCCTAATGGTTACCTTGGCCCACAGTTTCCTGGCGCCATGCAGACAATTTGTGAGTGCAGGTCACATATTCAAAGTCCGCTACGCTACTTCAACGAGGCTTCCACTTGCTGGAGGCCTTAGGTTGACTCAAGTCCACAACCGCGCGCGGGCGTTATACCTACGAACGAAGCGACTAGCATGGTCCGCGGCCAGCACCAACTTGACAGGGACACTGCTTCAGATAGTCACGCCCCGAGATCTTCGACCACCGGTCGCCGTGGGCCACACAGCTCCGTCTCTCGCCCACATCAGAGATTTCCTGGTCGAACTGAGGTGCACGACAGATGATCTACCGACGACAACGGCACCGAGTATGAAAGACTATTACCGCAACTGTCGAGAACGACACTCCCGCAACGTCGAACAGCAACACCTGACAATCTACTGGACCAGGGTCTGCCCAGTGGTCGACACCTCATACCTGCCCACGTATGCTCGTTACTTGTGGTACGTGGTGGTGAACAGCAATTAGCCATCGCCAGCACGTCCATTCCATCCATCTTACAGACGACCCTTTGTGCCCGCACTGCCCAGTCATCGATTTGAACGCGCACCACTTGTGTGCTGTGACGGGCAGCTGCTGGTATCTCTTCAACGTATGCTGATGTTCCTGTTGCGACGACAGCAACAGTCTATCACGCCGTACGATTTCCTGGCCCAAGACACTGGTTACTTTCCCACTATAACAACGAACGCCGTCAGTTGGCTGAAGGGCATGATGTTGTATTACATTTTGCAAGCCACGCCTGAAAGCGTTCTCGACTTTTTGTTCCGCTTGACGACGACTCGAGGCGTTCCGCCGCCATGCATTGTACCGAACACGACTATCGAATTATTTAGGCACATTGTTCGAGGATCCTCCTGCCCATTGGTGCGTTCCGACAACCAGAAAGACTCAGTTGAAGATTCATGGCACTTGATTGATCCTCAGAGGAAACGGTTTAAAGGGAGTTCCCCTTCCATTAATTAAGCGAAGACAACTCGGAAGCCTCTGATGGCGGTAGTGGATCCGGTTAAAAATAATAAAAAACTTAAAGAAATAAATAAAAAGTAAATAAATGAGAAATATACCTATAAATAAATAAATGAATTTGATCAAATAAAGCTCTTTTGATCCTGTAGGACCTCTTTCCTTCCCGGGCTCTGGGAGAGCAGGAATGGGACATTGAGGGTAGGCCTCGAAGACGAGTCCTACCCTCTTTGTCCCTGACCCTCCTCACTGGTTTTTAAAAAAGAATGTGGATAAAGCACCTGCATAGTAATCAGGAGACTTGGTTTCGATTACCGGCCTTAGTTTATTTTTATTTATTTATTTATTTATTGTTCCGTGGGACCACATTAAGGAGAAGTCTCCATGGTCATGGAACGAGTCAATACATGAAATTATAACACGATTGTAGAAACAGATAAAATGAAATATAAGAAACATATTCAGGCGACACGTCATTAGTTTAAATAAAGAAAATCAAGAATGTAACACTGGAATTTGCTTAACTTTTTAGCTCTTCCAGCAGCTTCTCGACAGAATAGAAGGAGTGAGCCATGAGGAAACTCTTCAGTTTAGACTTAAAAGCGTTTGGGCTACTGCTAAGATTTTTGAGTTCTTGTGGTAGCTTATTGAAAATGGATGCAGCAGAATACTGCATTCCTTTCTGCACAAGAGTCAAGGAAGTGCATTCCACATGCAGATTTGATTTCTGCCTAGTATTAATTGAGTGAAAGCTGCTAACTCTTGGGAATAAGCTAATATTGCTAACAGCAAACTACATTAAAGAAAATATATGCTGTGAGGGCAATGTCAGAATTCCCAGACTATTGAATAGGGGTCGACAAGAGGTTCTCAAACTTACACCACACATAGCTCGAACAGCCCGTTTTTGAGCCAAAAATACCCTTTTTGAATCAGCAGAATTACCCCAAAAAATAATACCATATGACATAAGCGTATGAAAATATGCAAAGTAGACTACTTTTCGTGTTGAAATGTCACTTATTTCAGATACTGTTCTAATGGTAAATAAAGCGGCATTTAGTTTCTGAACAAGATCCTGAACATGGGCTTTCCACAACAGCTTACTATCTATCCGTACACGTAGGAACTTGAACTGTTCCGTCTCGCTTATAACATGCCCATTCTGTCTGATTAAAATATCAGTTCTCGTTGAATTGTGAGTTAGAAACTGTAAAAACTGAGTCTTACTGTGATTTAGCATCAAATTATTTTCCACAAGCCACGAACTTATGTCATGAACTACATTATTTGATAATGTTTCAATATTACACACAACATCCTTCACTACCAAGCTGGTGTCATCAGCAAACAGAAATATTTTTGAATCACCTGTAATACTAGAAGGCATATCATTTATATAAATAAGAAACAGCAGTGGCCCCAGCACCGATCCTTGGGGAACGCCCCATTTAACAGTGCCCCATTGGGACTGAACATCATTACCACTCTCAATATTGCGGAGAATTACCTTCTGCTTTCTGTTCTTAAAGTAAGAGGCGAACCAATTGTAAGCTACTCCCCTTACTCCATAATGTTCCAACTTCTGCAGTAATATTTTGTGGTCAACACAGTCGAAAGCCTTCGTTAAATCAAAGAAAACACCTAACGTTCGCAACCTTTTATTTAATCCGTCCAAAACCTCACAGAGAAAAGAGACTATAGCATTTTCAGTTGTTAGGCCATTTCTAAAACCAAACTGTACATTTGACAGCAAATTATGTGAATTTAAATGCTGCAGTAACCTTGTATATACAACCCTCTTGATAACTTTAGCAAACACCGATGGCATTGAAATAGGTCTATAATTGTCAACACTATCCCTGTCTCCCTTTTTATAAAGTGGCTTCACTACCGAGTACTTTAATCGGTCAGGAAACCGACCACTCCTAAAGGAAAAGTTACAGATATGGCTAAGTACTGGGCTAACATACATGGAACAATACTTCAGTATTCTGCTAGATACCCCGTCATATCCATGAGAGTTCTTGGTCTTTAGCGATTTAATTATTAACTCAATCTCCCTCTTGTCAGTATCATGGAGGAGCATTTCAGGTAACAGTCTCGGAACACTTTTTTCTACGAGCGCTATATGATTCCCTGTTGGGACTAGGTTTCTATTTAGTTCACCTGCAATATTCAGAAAGTGATTATTAAATACTGTACATATATGCGACTTATCAGTAACACGGACATTCCCACTACGCACTGATTCTATATCCTCGACCTGTCTCTGCAGACCAGCCACTTCCTTTACGACTGACCATATGGTTTTAATTTTATCCTGAGACTTAGCTATTCTATCTGCATACCACATACGTTTTGCCTTCCTAATAACTTTTTTAAGCACCTTACAATACTGTTTGTAATGGGCTACTGCATTTAGATTGTGACTGTTTCTAACGTTTTGATATAATTGCCACTTTGTTCTACAAGATATTCTTATACCTTTAGTCAGCCTACAGGCTGCCTGTTTGTGCTAGTACCCTGTTTTGATCGTTCTAACGGAAAGCAACTTTCAAAGAGCACGAGAAAAGTCTTGAGGAAAGCATTATATTTATCGTCTACTGTATCAGCACTATAAACATCTTGCCACTCTTGTTCCTTGATAAGGTTTACAAAAGTCTCTACAGCAACAGGATCAGCTTTCCTAAAACGTTGGTAACTATATTTAACCTGCGTTACAGCACAAAAATCTTTTAGACTTAAAATTTGTGCATCATGATTGAAAGGCCATTCACTATTCTGCTAACAGAATGCCCTTCTAGTAATGACGAATGAACAAAAATATTGTCTATGGTTGTTCTATTGTTCCCTTGCACTTTCTTTGGAAAGAATACGGTTTGCATAAGATTATATGAATTAAGGAGGTCTACCAGCATCCTTTTCCTTGCACAATCACTTATACAATTTATGTTGAAGTCACCACATATAACTAACTTTTTGTATTTCCTATAAAGTGAACCAAGAACCTCCTGTAGCTTTAGCAAAAACGTTGTGAAATCGGAGTCTGGGGATCTATAAATAACAACAGTAAGAAGTTTAGCTCCACTAAATTTAACCACACCTGCACAACATTCGAACACCTTTTCAGTGCAGTACTTTGAAACATCAATTGACTCAAATGGGATACCGTTTTTCACATACATGGCTACTCCCCCACACCGCAAAGAGCTCCTAGAAAAGCTGCCAGCCAACCAGTAATATGGTAAAGGAAGCCTCTGAATTATCTCCTTATTTAAGAAGTGTTCAGATATACCAATAATTTCACAGTCAACATCTATAAGTAATTCACTAACTTTATCTCTAATTCCTTGTATGTTTTGATGAAATATACTAATTCTCTCATTAATCGGATACCTAAGCTTTGTCAAAAGTGATTCCCTTGTTAGAGAGACTTCCCTTAAGCAGGAGTACCTATCAGCTGACTTCAATCTAAAAAAGGTGCAGCTCTAACACCCACTACTGCAGGAATTTTCCCATGAGTGATCCCACCAACCCCACCTATGCTGTCACCTACAAGCTTTGCCAACCTCCCCTTCCCATACCTGTTGAGGTGCAGGCCGTGTCTAGTGAAACCCGTCCTGCTGATACACTCCACCGACACCACTGAAATGTGACCCATGCTTTCTGTCATCAGCGCACCCCCAAGTCTCATGTTATTACGCCTGACGGCTGTATTAACTCACCGCTTCAGTCGACATATGTAAAATCATATCGATATGAGTCCAGTAAAGTCTCTGAAATTGTATCATTTCAATTATACAAAATCATACTACAACAAATTGCGCTGGGAACGGAAAATGGTTCAAATGGCTCTAAGCACTATGGGACTTAACATCTGAGGTCATCAGTTCCCTTGACTTAGAACTACTTAAACCTAAGTAACCTAAGGACATCACATACATCCATGCCCGAGGCAGGGTTCGAACCTGCGACCGTAGCAGCAGCAAGGTTCCTGACTGAAGCACCTAGAACCGCTCGGCTACAGCGGCTGGCAGCTGGGAACTATTTACGCGGAGTGCATCCACAGGACCACAGGTTAATGCATAATTTTTGTACGGGCATCATAGAAGATGGCGCAAGACAATAAATTTGGTCATTTGAAGAATAACAAATGTTAGCATTCATCAAACGAACATTACGTTAGGTATAGTAGCAATCTGGTCCTGAGTCTGTTATTACGTCGGACTGCGCCACGACACTACATCAGGGGCACCCAACATTACTCTCCAAATGACAGCAAGAAATTTTCAATAAATTCTTCAAAATTATTATTATGAGCAGTATGATGTGTACCAACTCACTCTGGTCGGGTAAATTTTTTATAAACTAGAGAACGAAACAATTTAAAATTGTATCCCGCGACGTTACAACCGAACGTAACTGCATTTATCTTCTAAAAGATCTCAGTACACGATAGAATGAAATCGCAGTATTCAGTCAGTAGCAGTTACGAAACACCTTTTAAAATACCGTCCTCTCTGGAGGCTCTAAACATTAAACTTAATCTTGCGGAAGTTAATGATTTATTAAACTTGATGACTTGTGCATTAGTGCCAGTTACTCACGGTGACAAGACGTTCACAAATAGAAGCCCCAACGTCTTAATTGTTACAATGTCTAAAAGGAGGCCTCTCTTGTAAGCTCTGTATAAATAAGTTTTTTAATCGCACGGTGAAATTCGTCAAAGAAGTTCAAATGGAATTACTGAAGTTATGAAATGGGGAAGACAGCATTCAAATAAAGTTCAACTGTGTCAGTCACTTTAGGTATCAGAGGAGACGTACTGTTGTTGTTGTTGTTTTGGTCTTCAGTCCTGAGACTGGTTTGATGCATCTCTCCATGCTACTCTATCCTGCGCAAGCTTCTTCATCTCCCAGTACCTACTGCAGCTTACATCCTTCTGAATCTGCTTAGTGTATTCATCTCTTGGTCTCCCTCTACGAGTTTTACCCTCCACGCTGCCCTCCAATACTAAATTGTTGATCTCTTGATGCCTCAGAACATGTTCTACCAATCGATCCCTTCTTCTAGTCAAGTTGTGCCACAAACTCCTCTTCTCCCCAATCCTATTCAATACCTCCTCATTACTTATGTGATCTACCCATGTAATCTTCAGCATTCTTCTGTAGCATCACATTTCGAAAGCTTCTATTCTCTTCTTGTCCAAACTATTTATCGTCCATGTTTCACTTCCATACATGGCTACACTCATAGTAATACTTTCAGAAACGACTTCCTGACACTTAAATCTATACTCGATGTTAACAAATTTCTCTTCTTCAGAAACGCTTTCCTTGCCATTGCCAGTCTACATTTTATATCCTCTCTACTTCGACCATCATCAGTTATTTTGCTCCCCAAATGGCAAAACTCCTTTACTGCTTTAAGTGTCTCATTTCCTAATCTAATACCCTCAGCATCACCCGACTTAATTCGACTACATTCCATTATCTTCGTTTTCGGGGTCAGGGATTTTCTCTGCCTCGTGGAGACTGGGTGTTGTGTGCTGTCCTTAGGTTAGTTAGGTTTACGTAGTTCTAAGTTATAGGGGACTGATGACCATAGCTGTTAAGTCCCATAGTGCTCAGAGCCAGAGCCATTATCCTCGTTTTGCTTTTGTTGATGTTCATCTTATATCCTCCTTTCAAAACACTGTCCATTCCGTTCAACTGATGTTCCAAGTCCTTTGGTGTCTCTGACAGAATTACAATGTCATCGGCGAACCTCAAAGTTTTTATTTCTTCTCCATGGATTTTAATACCTACTCCGAATTTTTATTTTGTTTCCTTCATTGCTTGCTCAATATACAGATCGAATAACATCGGGGAGAGGCTACAACCCTATCTCACTTCCTTCCCAACCACTCTTCCGTTTCATGCCCCTCAACTCTTATAACTGCCATTTGGTTTCTATACAAATTGTAAATAGCCTTTTGCTCCCTGTATTTTACCCCTGCCATCTTCAGAATTTGAAAGAGAGTATTCCAGTCAACATTGTCAAAAGCTTTCTCTAAGTCTACAAATGATAGAAACGTAGATTTGCCTTTCCTTAATCTAGCTTCTAAGATAAGTCGTAGGGTCAGTATTGCCCAGACGTACTGATATATTTAATGGCCCTTGTATTGCCGCGGCTCAATAAGCAAACACTCCCCTGCTGGAAGTTTATCTGCGACTTAGTGATGCACCACGGTGTTGTAGTTAATTCTACTTCAATCAGGTACTGGCCAGTAATACCGACACTGATACCAATTCTGCCCAACTACCAAGTCCTAGTACTGTACGCATGTCCGAACACAACCATAACACGCTTCCTTGTAGCCGCCTCGAACAACCAGGTCACACATTACAAGTGCTTGTCGATCCGCGCTCCTTCCCTCCTCACAACATACCTGCTTCTCACGTCTCCCTCCCAACAACGCTTTCGGAACGACCTAGAAATGGCGCCACCGCCGCGAGCCAAAGATCCTCATCGTAAATCGGCACATTTTTCATTTAGGTCTAACTACCGGATGAACAGCAAATGAACGTAATAGAAGAGTAAGAATTGCCTGGACTGCTTTTCGTAAACTAATCATAATATAAAAAAGCTCCCTATGTCTATGACACAAGAAGATTATGATCATTGTGTTTTAAGTTTAAAAATCAGCGAAAACCTCAGGGTGTCTCAACGAGCATTGAAGAGAACGAAGTTGGCAATTAGTAGGAAAGACAGGAAAAGCAACAAATGGACGAGGATTCAAGTTAAATAGCAAGACGTAATTACGAATGTAATGGAAATCAAATGGGGGAAGTTAGTTCATGGGTGGTAGAAGAACCAAGGAACTTCTTTGTTGTTTCAAACGGAAGTGAAGAAACCCAAACACCATTATAAATCCTGCAGATGCAATATGGATGTGAATAGCTCTATATAGCAATGCGGTGTCAAATGGGGGATGATAAAGATGATGATGGTCATTATATTTTGATATCACTCTTGAATTTTTTTTTTATTTTAGTCACTACTATAGCTTACCGCTATTTTCCTCAGAATTTCGAGCATCTTGGACCATTTTACATTGTCGAAGGCTTTTTCCATGTCTACAAATCTTAAGAAGATGACGACTTTTCTTTAGTCTTGCATCCATTATCAACGTCAGAACTCCCTCTCTGGTGCCTTTAGCCTACCTAATACTACACTGATCGTCATCTAACACACCCTCAGTTATCTTTTCCATTCGTCTGTATATTATTCTTGTTATCAATTTGGCTGCATGAGCGGTTTAGCTGATTGTGCGATACTTCTTTCACTTGTCACATCTTGCTGTCTTCGGAATCGTGTGGATGATATTTTTCCGAAAGTCAGATCGTCTATCGCCAGACTCATACAGTCGACACACCAAGGTGAAAAGTCGTTTTGTTGCCACTTCCCCCAACGATTTTAGGGATTCTGGTGCAGTGTTTATTACCTCTTCTGCCTTATTTGATCTTAAGTCCATCAAAGCTCTTTTAAATTCTGATACTAATTTTGGATCACCTATCTCTTCTAAATAGTCCTACTGTTTGTTCTTCTATCACATCAGACAAATTTCCTCCCTCATAGAGGCCTTGAGTTTGCTCTTCCCACCTATCCGCTCTCTCCTCTGCATTTAAAAGTGGACTTCAAATTTCACTCTTAATACTACCACCCTTGCATTCAAATTTCACCGAAGTTTGTTCTGACTTTTCTATATGCAGAGTCAATCCTTCCGACAATCATTTCTTTTTCGATTTCTTCACGTTTTTAATGCATACATTTCGTCACAGATTCCCATCACGTCCTATTTATTTTGTTCCTAAGTGAGTTGTATTTCTGTATACCTGAATATCCGTGAATATTATTGTATTACCTTCTTTCATCTATCGAGTGAAGTAATTCTTCTGTAACTCACGGCTTCTTCGCATTTATCATCTTTGTACCTATGCTTTTCTTTCCAACTTTTGTGATTTTCTTTTTTAAAGATGTTCATTCCTCTTCAAATGAACTACCTACTGAGCTATTCCTTATTGCAGTATCCTTTATATAGGCCCTTTTATATATTCTTTCTATATTTCAACTTTCCCGTCTCTGTTTAGGACGGGAGTGCACTCTAAGCTCTTAATATTCTTACCGATGTTTCACTCGTTCTTTAGTTTTTCTATGTGGAAAGCTGTCTTTCCCGTAGTCAAGCATACTACGACGGTTTACCGCTAGCCATTTCTGCCTTGCAACTTTTATTTGCAACCAGCCCCATATTTTAATCTTATATACTGTCTTTTCCGTGCTTCATTTACTGCATTTTTATATTTTCTTCTTTCGTCCGTTAAACTGCGCATCAACAGTGTTATCGACTGATTCCTTGTGTGCCTTGTGTGTTTGACTAATCGCTCCTCTGTTATCTTCACTAGCACATATCTCACAGCTACTCATTTATCTTCGACTGCATTTCTTTCGTCCAACTGAGTCAGTCGTTGGTTAATACTCCCATTGAATCTCTCAACAACTTGTGGTTCTTTCAACCGATCATGGTCACGTCTTGCTCTCCAACCTTTCTCATATTTCATCTACATCTATCTGCACTTCTAGTTAATTATGGCTATACTCAACTGCTCCTGGAAATGTTTTATAGTTTGTATTTGATTTCTAACTCTCTGTGTTACCAAAATTGTAATGTGTCCGAAACCTTCCGGTGTCCTCTACTCTTCCACCTATACAACCCCCTTTCATTATTTTTAAACGACGTTTTAGCAATGATTGAATTGTGGTCTGCACATAGGCTTAGGGCAGATGAATTCCTCTTTCATTATCACGTAAATACTTTTTATCCACATTGCTGATTTCCTTCCCGATAAATCTGTTTCATTCTAGCACTGTTTCTATTTTCACTCTGTTTTTTACGAGTCTATGGTCTATAATTCCAAACTTCTTAAGGACCATCACATCTATACAATTCCTTTATGACTTGATAACATGTAGTCAATTTCACATTTGGTTGCGTTCAAAATATCTCTTGTCAATTTTGGAAATTTTATAGATGGTTGGATGTGTTAGGGACATATCAGTAGTTGTCTAGGCCAGTGCCACCCAGCAAAGCCGATCGGGGGCGCAGAGCAGGAGGGAGTAAACATAGTGACAGGCGGGACCAACGGCAAGGGCGGAGCGCGGCTAGTGTAGAGCGCCCGTCCCAGCCGTCAGCGCATTTGCACGCTGCAGTAGCAGCACGAAGCTGTAACAGCAGGCCCTCAGCACAACCTTCTTCTAATGCTACATGGGAGGATCTACGTACTTTTACTGAAAATGATGGTCGTGGAAAATGTTTAGTGTGTCCCAAGATATATATCAGGTGGATTTACGTTAGTTAGTACGACATTTGTGTGTGTGTTGTGTAACTATTTTTTGGAGGAACTTGTGGTACTGTCTAGTGGAGAAACAACATGGTTTTGGGTTTCTTCTGACAAAAAGTTAAACTTATATCTAACGGTAAACATAAAATAAGTAAAATAGAGAACGTCCAGTGCTCACAGGTTCCTTTCACTGCCATAGCACACCACACGTACACTGTCATATTTGTGAACAAATATGGCGTCTGCAAGCTACTGGATGCAAGGTTCGTATAGCAGAAGAGAGGATATTTTCACAAAGTACAAAGAATATACATCGTAACAACATTATTACAGAATAATTTTTTAAAGGATTTGGAGGTGTTTGTTTTGAGGTGTCGAATAATGATAAAATCACAATATTTTCAATAATATCATCTCTGTTTTCAGCAACTGCCTACATCATTAAAATTGCACACACACACACACACACACACACACACACACACACACACACACACACACACACACACACCTTAAGATTTACCATAAATATTTAGTCATGTTACCATAACAGACGCCAAGAGTACAAGACATTGACCTCATTTACAGATATTTCATCACACCAAGAGTTTCTACCACTTGTCAGCTTGAAACTGTATGTACATCAATTGCTGGCACAAATTTTACATCCATCTGCATATTTTAAAGCAATAACTTTAGGCAGCTTATATATGTAACAGATATAATCTTAAGACCCCTTGCCATGTAAAGTTTGCGCTCATACAATTACTCTTTCTACCCTCTCTTTCACTTCTTCTTTCTCTTCCTCTCCTTCTGCCTCCAGCCTTTCATATCTATCTATTAATCCCAATCAGAATTGTTATTTATGTATAATTTTACCGCTGTTGCCAATATGATTATTGTACTTAAAATATGTAACATTTCACCTCATTGGTATAAACAAGTATGAAGTTTAAGCCATTTTAACATTTCACCTGACTGTATAAACGAATATGAAGTTTAAGCTGTTTTAACTTAACAAAATCAGATTTATATGCCACCTGAAGTATTTATTCCAACACATGTATTCGACAATTCAAAACAAACACCTTCAAATCCTCTAAAAACCTATTCTGTAATAATGTTGTTACGGTGTATATTCTATGTACTTTGCGGTAATGTCTTCTCTTCTGCTATACGAACATTACACCCAGTAGTTTACAGACGCCATATTTGTTTACAAATATAACAGTGTATATGTGATGTGTTATGACAGTCAAAGGAACCTGTGACCACTGGAGGTTCTCCGTTATACTTATGTTATGTTGACCGTTAGATATAAGTTTAAGTTTTTGTCAGAAGAAACCCAAAACCATGTTCTGAAATAGTGTCTTGTTTCTCCACTAGATAGTACCACAAGTTACTCCAAAAAATCGTAACACAACACACACACAAATGTCATACTAACTAATATCAAACCATGTAAAGAAATTCAATTTAAGACGTCATTATGCAGTAAATCACTCGACAGAGTACGACAAATATGTCGACGACGAACGAAAGGCAATAATCCTCGAATTGAAAGCCAGGTTTTCAAGCGAAGTAAGTTACGTGTTAATAACAAGTTTTGTTTGTAATATGGTGGCACTGGAAGGAATAAGACAATGGTGCTTCGTTTTAACAGTTATCATTCTGCAGCTACAGTCCGTGTCACTTCCTCGAGCCACCGTAATGCGTCGAACTGAAATCATAGCAGAACGTTTGGAGGCTCAGCTGACAATAAATATTAAAGACGATGTTGCATTTTCTTTGTCTTTGGGTGACTCTCTTGACTTGTCAGACACAGCACAGCTGGTAATTTTCATTAGGACAGTAAGCGAGGAGATGTTATAGTGCGTCCCACTGAAGGACACAAGAACAGCTCAAGACACTCTTTTCGAGCAAAAGGTTTCAGTCGGCGGTTGTCCAGAGCGTTTCTGGACGATGTCCGTTGTGAATATCGAGATTTATCTTATCATTGTGAGGTTCAGTGGCTTAGTTGCACTAACGTTCTGGAGCACTTCATGGAAATGCGCGAAGAAGTATCATTATTCATGGAAATTAAAAGAAAAAGTGTTAATGAACTGTCGGATGATAGATGGTTTTGTGGTTAAGCTCTTTTAACTAATGTGACAGGACATCTTAGAGGCTTCTATGTGTGATTTCAGGGTAAGCATATTCTCATCATTTATTTATGTGACGAAATAAAAGCAAAAAAGATGAAACTGTCACTCTGTTAAAGGCAGCTTGAGGCTAGAAACGTCTCTTACTTTCCGAAACTGTCAACATTAACAAGCGATGCGATTTCTGCAGATTTTTGGAGAGTATACATACATTTTAAGAACATTTCGTACTGAATTTGAAACAAGATTCACTGAAATTACGCTCTTAGAAATAGATTTAGGAAATCTTGCTACTCCGTACTCTGTGGGTGACTATTCTGTAAGCCACCCTCTCCAAATTGGAATCATAGATCCGCAGTGCGATTCAGAATTGAAGATAGGTATTAGAGCAGAAAGACTTTAAATGACTTGTACAAATATTTGTCGCAGACTTAGTCTGTGCAGCTCAACGTACAGTTGTGAGCAGTTCTTTTCTCTTATGAAACCGTGTAAAACACGACTGAGATGTTCCATGTCGGATGATCATCTGAAATGTGTGTAAGGACTGCTGAACCAGTCATTCTCAACAGTAAAGCTCTTAAAAGAAAAGAAGTAAATAAATATAGAAAGCAGCAGTAGGAAACTGAGGGTGATTAATTTCGTATATTTTCTTTTTTAATCAGTTTCCTAGCTTAGCCTTCCTGTTTGCCATCATCCATTAACTTTTTTATTTAGTACTTATTTACACTCATTTTTCTTTCTTTATTTATTGGCAGTGTTTTCTTTAATTCTAAAATCTGTTTGTCGTTAAGACAATTATAATAAGCGACTTCGTTAAATGTTCAGCATGTTTATTTAGAATTGTGGTTCCTTTTTACGCTTCCTTTAGTATGCATGTCCCCCATTGCTCACCAGAACATTGGTTTATTTGTGACTAAACAATTTCAAATGCTGTTTTCTATTTATGACACCACAGCTTTCCACAAAAGCAGAATAGGCCTGCTTTGCGCAGCACTGCTTGGCCGTCACTGACAAGCGAACAGACACGTGCTCTGCGCATCCCTTTCGCAGAACTCCGACGGAGCCCCAGAGCAAAGAGAGAAATCACACCGCTCCATAGAGCAGTACCCTGAACGGCCCTGGTCTAGGCCATTTGGTTAGCTCATGTCATCCATTTCTGGTATCATACCCCATAAAAAGTCGTTTTCTAAACTATATCCAACAGTTGCATTAAAACTCCCCATTAACAACTTGCAGTGGAAATTTTCTCTTTTTTTTTGTTCGGTAATTTTTCGTGGAGGTCTTGTACCTCCTCACTAGAATGTGGGCACATTTGTGCATAGACCATTAACATCTGTAGTTAGGTTGCCTCCAACTTCATTTCACATTGAAAATTACTGATTTTGATGCACTAAAGTTTATCGTTCATTATCTGACTGTGGAATTATTAGTCCAAAGTTTCTCAGTTTCTTGTCTGGTAAATATCCTGTATGTGGAAAAGAAATTCACATGGATGTTATTTTCGGTGTCTCACAGGTCCCTAAAATTTCTGGTATATGGATCGAATGAAGGAGAGTCATATAAAGCTTCCTAGATACAAGTGTATAGTAGTGTTCAAGTATAAATTGATGATGGTTTTTCTTTGCTGCGTACTGGTAGTTAGCGACACATATTATTTAAATGTAGTTAGAATAGTGGAGTGAGTTAAAAGCTGTACCAAATACTTGCACAAAAAACAGAATATATTATAGCCTGGGTACATCTTCGTAATTGGTTAATAATGCTGGAAAATGTGTTTGAACAAGTGCTCAGCTTATTCAATAGAGTGCTTTCCATAACAGTTCCTAGAATTTGTTACGAAACTGGCGCTGCGGTATGGCTCTGGATCACACATCACAAGTGCATCGCGAAGGGTAGTAAATATTAACTTTTAGATTACTTATAAAGTTTTTTCAGAATCATTTAGTGCGCATACTGTACAATTTTCCAACATGGTGATGTTTTTCTATCAGTCCCTCTTTCGGACAATTCTCCAACTAAATGAAACAAATATTTTATTTCAATGCAAACTTAGCTGAAATAGTAAATGAAATTAATAATAAGAGGAAAATTCGCATTCATTGTTGACCGATGACTTGTCTGACGGCGTGTAAAAAAACTACACAACTATTTTATCTGAAGGGATATTATTCATACGTTACCAGCAACTTTACAATGTAAATAAGTAAGCAAATCACGTAAAAAACTGTATCTTTTTATTTTACTCTTTGTTTGTGTCCGGGTATACAGGCTACAGACAACTCCTGATTTCTTGCAAATCTAATACATGTAGTCAAAGAACCAAACTCCTATACAGAGACACTCATTTGTTTTTGCCAAAGTTAAACATATGTTTTTGGGATGTTATACCTCTTTGGTCTATCAGAGTTTACGTTGTTTAGAGGAAGGCATCTGAAAAAACGCTAATAACAATAAAATTAAGTTGACATGGAATCGTATTTTCGATGAAAATAGTGAATTTTGTTATTATCTTAAAATATTCTACGGGGCTTCCTCTTTACGAGTTTCGTAACAAATTCTAGGAACTGTTATGGAAAGCACTCTATTGAATAAGCTGAGCACTTGTAAAATGATGTATTGTACGTTGCTGTACTCCAATCCTAACCATATTAATTTTCCAGTTTTACGAAGTAGTGATCTCAGTTTTTCCTCCCTGTATGGGCTACTGGAGATCGTCCGGAGCTCGTGATCTAGTGGCTACTGTTGTTGCCTGTGGATCACGGGGTCCAAGGATCGATTCCCGGCTGGGTCGGAAATTTTCTCCTCCTGTGGACCAAGTGGTTGTGTCGTCCTCAGTATCTCATCATCATTCGGGTAGTGGCGAGGCTGGAAAAGGAAAGATAGAAACTTGTATGGGCGCTGATGACCACGATGTTGAGCGCCCCACAAATCATCATCATCATCATCATCATCATCATCCGACTGGAGATCTGTCAGTCTCTCATTGTGATTTCAAGACTGTTAGTTTACAGTGATTAATTTGTGTTATGTGACATATTCGGAGCTTCACTGTTTGCCGGTTGGAAAAGCTGTTCCTTTGTGTTCTGCTTATATCTTTGACTTCAGTGTTTATTTATATGTAGTGCACACACAAGAAAATTCTCGCGTATTGTTTGTATTTTTGTGTGAAGATGGTAAGGGATAGTGGAAAAGTGCTCAGAAAAGGTGGGAATTGGAAGATGAAAGCGAAGAACATGTTACACTCAGTAGATGGAAGAACCAAGATGTGCCAACGCAAATAATACACAGAACCCCAGTGACTGTTAAGCACTTTCCCCTGCTACTAGTCCGTCCAGTAGGAAGCACAAAGACCTGAAAATATGTATAAAATTCTGGAAAAGGGCAAGTATTTTTTGAGATTATCGATATCATAAGTTGTCTGAAGTTCTTGAACAGAATCTGTGCTGCAAGAAGTGTTATAAGGGAAACGTTTCTCTACATGCTGAACGCCATATCGGTTTGGCCGCTATGTTTGTACTAATCTGTAGTGAATGTACTGACTGTTGCAAATTTTTCAGTTCTGATTCAATGAAAATCAATGACACAAGTTTATAAGGTGAATATTAGATTATTGTATGGGCTGCAAGCTATCGATGATGGAGATGATGGAAGAGCAGCAGGACTATGCTGTGTGGTGTACTGAATCTTCCTCCACCACATGCAAAATTTGACATGTACAACTCAGCAGCTGTTGATGTAGCCTACAGAACTATGTCTGAAGCTGTCGAAGAAGAAGTCAAAGAAAATGAAAATTCCTGTGACCTCACAGAAGCTTACCATGGTACATACTAGAAACGGGGTCATACCGCTAACAATGGCCTTGCTACAGCTATAAGTGTTGACACTGTAAATACGAGTGACGTGGCTGTTACGTCAAAATACTGTCCCTGTGCTAATAAACTGAAAAACGGACGTAGTGATAAGTGACAGCAAGTTACTCGGGCAACAGTGATGGTATGGAGTTTGCTCGAATAAAGATAATATTTGATGAATCTTCTCAGCGGTATAATGTACGTTATTTACATTACTTGGGGGATGGTGACTCAGAAGCCTTCATACATGTTATGGAAAGCAAACCACATGGAAACAATGTTCAGATACAGAAGCTCAAGTGTGTGGGCACGTTCAGAAATGAATGGTAGCTAGACTTAAACGTCTGAGGACGATAATGAAAGGAAGAATGCTCAGTGACGGAAAAAACAGATGGTAAAGGGAGGCTGACTGATACTGCAATAGATTATATTCAGAGCTCAATATAGCAATCAGGCGAAATACAAATGATGTGCAAGCTAAGAGGAAAACTGTATGGGCACTGTTTTTCCACATTGCCTCTAAAAATAAGCATTCTAGTCACGCGTTATGCCATGATTATCAGAGCAGTTGGAGTAAATATGGTAGGGAAAAAGCAACAGGAGAGAATTACAATCATCACCACTGTTTACCAGCAGATGTAGTGAAGAAAATTAAATCGGTCTTCAGGGATCTGTCTGATGTAAACCTCCTGAAGAAATATCCTCACGGGAGCACACAGAACCAAATGAAAGTGTGAACAGTGCAATATGGCGTCGTCTCCCAAAAACAGTGTTTGTGGGTATTAACGCGCTTCATTTTCGTATATATGATGCTGTGGCATGATTTATCCAAGATAACATCACAAAATGCCAGGTCCTTGAGCTACTAGGAATTCCTAATGGTTCCCAGATGGTGAGTGCCATTTGGTCTTAGATCTGGCTGGGTTACGAAAAGAGGACAACTCTCTCAAAAGTCTAGTAAAGCGAGCACGGAAGACGAAAAGAGGCGCTGTGAAAAGACGTCAGGATGCACAGGAAGGTGAAAATGAAAACTGTAGCTATGCACCAAAGCCATTTTAACTTCTTAGACAATTTTCCAAAAGTTTCATTTTTCCCCTTTTCATGTACCTTTTCATAGCTTTTACCGAAAATAGAACTTTCAATTCGAGTCATCTAATATTTTAAAATATCGTTGTTTCAACGTTGACAAGATACGTATGAACATAAACTGGAAATCGAACTTTCAAATGTTCTGTGAGTGATTATACAGCTAATGTGTATATATTGAAACAGTATTATGTCTATTACTTACAAAACGAAAAAAAATACAGGCAATAATGACAAAAAAATTAAGGTTCGAGTCTTCTAAGAAGATTGTAGAATATCGTTGTTTCAACATTGACAGGATACGTATGAACGTAAACGGTAAAAAAGTTAACTCTCCAGCTAATATAAATTTTGTGAAAAGGTACCTTATATCACAAACAATTTTAAATTGCAAAGCTGTAGATTCTATATCCTCTTAACTAACCTTTAGTTCGAGAATACTTTTAGATGCTCAAACTTTTGTTGAGTGTTGCATATATCATCATGGGCTGATAAGAAATTTAGACGTTTTTAGTCAGAACCTTTATTTATGTAAACTGAGACAAGAAAGTGTCTCTCCACTCTGATTAGATCTAGAATAAATTAAAAAACATAATTAATTCGGGACTTCTTAATTCTCAATCCGTTTTGGGCAAGTTCGGCCGCTACTCCATATCAAAAAGTAACGAAATGCCACTTCTTTCATGGAGTTTGGTCACATTGTGCTTCTGAGCCAGAGCTCCTGCTGCAGGATGTTTAACTCCTGAGCTGTGCAGAACTTGGAAGGCTTCTGGTACGGAAAAGGGGATTTTGAAGATCGACAAGTGCGTCCTCAACAGAAGCCAATCACTGGGAAACGTTGGGTACTCTCTGCTCAGCTAGCCACTGGATCCCCAAAGACACGATACAGGCAGTATTATGGATTGTGACTGAAATGATTCTCCAATATTAACGACGAGATCAATGTAAAAATTACTAATTGTCATAAGTTAAGTCAATGAGTGTTTAGTTTTTTATTGACATAAACCATCTACAGTTGTAATAACATCTTAAAATCACACTGTCAGTTCTAACAGTAAGTGATGAGTATCAGTCTCAGTGCATGTGTTACAAAATGTTCCATTGACAGGAACCTCTGGCTCCAGAATCATGTGGACTAATAGTCTGCACACATTGTTTGGTGACTCACCTCCTCTTCTCCCTATCCCTTTACAATACTATTTTTACTCTATTCTTCAACGTGCCTTCTTCTTTTGAAGGTTGATGGTATCTAACTGATTAATCTCGTTGGTAGCTAGTTTTTACTTATTACTTAGGCAGTTCATCCATATATAAGAAACAGAAGGTGTCTTGATACAACTCACACAGAGCAATTTATCAGTTACGAATATGAAGCATTCAGTACCTGGAGAAACTACAAAAATCAGAAGCTTGTAAAAGTTATTTATTGTCACATCAGTATCAGTTTAGAGTGCATATGATTACAGTATCCTCACCCTCTCACATTACGTTAAAATTTAGAAACTGTTGATTGCATATTACAAATATTAGTTCTCATCTAACAAACATGTTGTCATGTACGTATTTCAGTCCTGACATATCGTTTTCTAGTATAAAAATGATACGGTAATCTGAGCATTTTATATCCCACATATTATTCGAAAGAACTGATCGAAAACTGCAAATTTTTTATTTTAAGTTATTGCTTTGCCACTCACCTGGAAGAGAAGCGTGGTATAAAGGTTGTAAAAATCTTATGTGTGGGTGTCTGATTAATGAATTGTAGTTTTTTTTTTAAATAGACGCACTTGGAAATTCTTGTCGCCACAGACACACATGATTTTCTTTAAATCTATAGATATTTAAGGACATGCATCACGAACTGGCATCATAGAAAGAGATGTTGGCTGGGATAGAAGTAAAACATAAATAAAATCAGCCATACCCGCCCTTTAATTCAAATATCTTTTTTCCAATTTTGATACTTCCGTTCAGTAAACGTGAACTGTCACTACAGTTTTTCTAACAAAGATGTTCACAGAACGAATAAAATAAGTTGCATCTAGGCTTCCAGCTTTTTTTAATAAAGCGGCTTGCAATCGCAGTACAGTCTATTACGTGTGATACGAGAGGGAATCCCTCGTTTGTGCTAGGAAGGCTATTCTGGAAGTAAGATCAGACAGGCCTACGTCACAAAATGTGAACCACAATGAAAATCAAAGATGTTTTATTTGTAATGGTTAGCTACACCTTCCAGCTACTTTTCTACTTAGTCGCCGCTCCGACTGAGACTTCCATAGCACTGTACGAACTTTACAATACTCTAGTCAAAGACGGCAGCCACATGTAATTTCTGCCAATTCTGTACGCTGATCTGCAGTTTGTTGTCTGTGCCAAAATGTTATTTTCTTACCCAGCGGCTCATGTGAGCAGAGATTAAAATCAGAGGGGCTGTGTGGCGGTATCAAGGTATCTCAATGAAACTGAGAACTATTTTACCAAAATCCAGCTGCGAAGTACGCTTATTAATTACGGTATCCTTATCTATATACGTTAATTATAAAACATTTGGCTCGCAAAAGATATTCCAGTCGTTTTACTGTGATATTTGACTCTGTAGATTAATATGTTGTCCGATAACTGACCCAGACCATTATAATCATTAGTCCAATGTCCCAAACTATTCAGTTCGGTTCAGTCCCTCATCTGTCTCATTTTGATCAATGCGATTGGGTTCATAACCCAAACTACAGGAGTAATAACGGTGCTATACGAGGACGAGATTTTATAATTAATGACAGGCTCTACTTCGCCTCTGCACAATTCACCGGACCTCAAACTGAGATTTTGAACGGAGGAATAGATACAGGTGATAACTAAATTTCGTAATATGTGTGTCAGATATATAAGCGGTGATTAAAATTTTTCCCTTTGATTGCCGTTTCTCCAGCTTATATGTAACTCAGCGCGACTCCGATGCGGGTATGTAATAACCGACATTTTGGCAAGGGATTAGTGTGGCCTTCGAACAAAAACTTTAAGCCCCCCTCTAATATCACAACATGTCCAGAAAACAAACAGAAATCGTAATTAAAGTAAAACTGCTGTCAATAATAAAACACTCCCTCAAACTTTTACCTGCAGAATTTGGCTCACCTATCTCTTCTTAGCTTAATAATCGGTTAATTTTTAATTCCACTGTTGGTTGACTTTCCTATACATGCAATTATCAGTTACGCTAACAGAATGAAACCGTGTGCATAGTATGTCTACTAATAGTCTTAACTTCCTTGTGCGACTGTGTTAACTATTCGTGAACTGTTCGATCAAATAATACGTTTATGTATGCTGTTTACGCAGTAATAAATGACATCGAAACATAGAACATTGGTGTTTCTATTCAGCTACCAGCTCAAATATTACGCTAGGTTTCAGCATAATACGAACAATGATTTGGTAACACCTCCGCTGTATCTAAGAAGTGTCGTTTTCATTTAGGACAGATTTTTTTCAGAGCGATGGAATAATAGAAAAACTTGGGATTAGGCACTAGGCATTACGCGTTCTAACGGAGCAGGAGAAAACTGATTGAATAGCGATAGAAAATGATACTAAAATTTCAGTGTCAAAAATTTTAACCCAGAAAGAGATATAGAAATATAAAATCAATATAATACCAAACTTAGAAAGGAAAAATGAAGATTTTCGTCTCCTACACAAGGGCGTTTATGATTTCTGTCAAGCTCTTTCCTCCACTCACCTTGTCTTCATGAACGTAGCTGATCTTTCTGAATGTTCTGCCACCATATTGAAGTGCGAGGGATTCGTGCAGTTTAATAGTATTCTTGAATGAGACACGCTGTTTTGTATAGGGCTCTGTACCTCAGTTGGTAAAAATGGAACCCTCGTCGGATCACTTTGCAGTCCGTCTGTTGAGACGCCTTTTTCTCAGGATTGAGTAGAGGTATCAAGCTAATGTCTTAAAAAGTTAAGCTTCAAAGTCAACGCAGTTAGAATATACGGTTATGTATGCTACATACTTTGATGTTTGAGATTCAATCATCAAAATCTAGAGGGTATTTCCCTTGACTTAGAATCATGAAATTTGGCAAGATGCAAAGTTCCACTGTACAAGGAAAGGACAAAATCTGAAAATTGTTAATTTGCAATTGCATTACATAGTGAATTTATTTTGCCATGTGTTGTCCGTCTGTTAAGACCTCTTTTTCTCAGGAACAGTTATACGTATCAAGTTGAACTTTGTGTCAAATAGTGAGGTCAAATACTGAGGTTTACATTCCTTTGACGATTCAAAAAATATAAACCTAGAAGTGAATGGGGTCAAAAGAAACGGCTTTTTATTTCACATATTTTGAGACCTGTAGACGAACTACCTACATACGCTATTAAGTTTGTACCAAACCCTAAGAGCGCAAGTCTCACTCGAACTTGTCCGGTTTTATGACAGATTCCCGTCCCAAAATTTATTGTCAGTTTCTAGAATTATTCTATGAAACCTAATTATTTCCACGCTTCCTCTACAAATGATGTCACACGACCAACCCTCGTAACGTAACTTGGTTCAAATGGTTCAAATGGCTCTGAGCACTATGCGACTTAACTTCTGAGGTCATCAGTCGCCTAGAACTTAGAACTAATTAAACCTAACTAACCTAAGGACATCACACACATCCATGCCCGAGGCAGGATTCGAACCTGCGACCGTAGCGGTCGCTCGGTTCCAGACTGTAGCGCCTAGAACCGCACGGCCACTTCGGCGGGCAGCGTCTAATGTCTGTGCATGCATAGTATATATATCCTCGATGTTGCTTGACTACCAACACTCTGAAATAACTTACTACGTCACACAGATTAAGATCTGCAATCGTTTCGTAATTTCATTCGAAAGGAAAGGACGAGTTTTTCGAAGCTGCTCAGAATCAGTAAGAAAGAAGTTTACAGGCAAGATAAACATATGAATCCGTTCATAAACCCAGTTATAGGTACGCATATTTAACAGAAAGTTTCATCATAGTAAAAACTTCCAGCGTGTACCTTGAGTTTTCTTGCAAACATAGAGTGGCAGCCAAGTTAAGTTTTCTGGCTACTAGAGAAACATTCAGTCGTTGCCTTTTCCAAAAAGAATTGCAACAAATACGTGATTTATAATAAATAACATCAACTTTTGGAATAATGCTTCTATTAAATGTATAAGAAGGACCCAAAATCTTTTACAAAACAAAAGGAGAAAAAAAATTTGGTTTAAGTAGACAAAGACTATACCTACAAATGTCATTATTTGATATTTAATATGAAAACTTCACCAAAAGGACGCGCTTTTGGTAGATCGTCATAGTGCCTTAACGCTGAAACTGTATACTTGGTGGTAGCACACAATTTATGACATTAAAATTGTTCAAATGGCTCTAAGCTCTATGGGACTTAACATTTGAGGTCATCAGTTCACTAGACTTACAACGACTTAAACCTAACTAACCTAAGGACATCAAGCACATCCATGCCCGAGGCAGGATTCGAACCTGCGAGCGTAGCAGCAGCGCGGTTCCGGAGTGAAGCGCCTAGAACCGCTCGGTCACAACGGCCGGCTATGACATTAAAAACATCATTACAGGAAGTTTTTACCCACCAATATATACTTTCCTATCATTTTATTATAACAAATCGTAGCTAAAAGGACACGTTTCCGAGAGATAATCAATTTGCTGACGCTTAGAAACGGCTTATATTTGTACCACGTACTCTACGAGAAGGAAAACCTACCAAATGCAATGTTTAACGCCACAAAATATGGGGTCGCAAATGTTCTAATTGTGAGGTTACACAATGTCGCACGTCACTGGCAACGTTCATCTCCACGAGGAAAAAACATGACATGTCAGATTCTCTATTGCACACTCAGCGGTATAGTGTAAGGTGGAATTCCACGCTGTGACATCACCAGCTCTTCCGTCGACGTGCGGTTTCATGTCCTGTTAGAACAGGCTTAATAGCGCCCACGAATCGTCAGGTAAAATACTGCCAATCCGAATGACGTTTTAGCAGCTGGTATATCACTATGACCAAGCTTCTTAGGCAGCAAAGCAAGCTGTGGAATAGATGGAAACTCAGTGACCAACTGGCAAGGTGATACGAGTGTTTTTTGGGACTGCCATGTGTGGTGCTGAAAGATTCTGGTCGCAAGCGGCATACACCGCATAAGCATAGTGGTGAAATGATAATTTGATTATTTTTCCGTCTTTAAATCCCAGTTTTTTATTGTAAAATTGCCGCTTTCTGGGATTGTCGTCAGTCTTCAGATCATACATTGAAGAGCCAAAGAAACTAATACACCTGCCTAATATCGTGTAGACCCGCACGAGCACGCAGAAGTGCCGCAACACGACGTGGCATGGACTCGACTAATATCTGAAGTAGTGCTAGAGAGAACTGACACCATGTAACCTGCAGGGCTGTCCATAAATCCGTAAGAGTACAAGTTGGTGGAGATTTTTTATGAACAGCACGTTACAAGGCATTTCAGATATGCTCAATAATATTCATTTCTGGGGAGTTTGGTGGCCAGCGGAAGTGTTGAAACTCAGAAGAGTGTTCCTGGAGCCTCTGAGGGCGTGGGGTGTCGAACTGTCCTGCTGGAAGTGCCCACGTCCGTCGGAATGCACAATGCACATTTATGGATGCAGGTGATCAGACAGGATGCTGACGTACGTACACCTGTCAGAGTCGTATCTGGATGTATCAGGGGTCACACATCAATATCAGTGAAACTGCAGACGCTCCACACGATTACAGAGCCTCCACCGTCTTGAACAGTCCCCTGCTGACATGCAGGGGCCATGGATTCATGACGTTATCTCCATACCCGTACACGTCCATCCGCTCGATACAATGGGGTGGAACGAGACTCGTCCGACCAGACAACCTGTTTCCAATCATCAACAGTCCAATGTCGGAGTTGACGGGCCCAGGCGAGGCGTACAGTTTTGTGTCGTGCTGTCATCAATGGTACACGAGTGGGCCATCGGCTCCGAAACCCCATATCGAATGGTTCGCGCGCTGACACTTGTTGATGGCCCAGCATCGAAATCTGCAGCAAATTGCGGAAGGGTCGCACGTCTGTCATGTTGAACGATTCTCTTCAGTCGTGGTTGGTCCCGCTATTGCAGGATCTTTTTTCGGGCGCAGCAATGTCGGATTCCTGATATTCATGGTACATTCGTGAAATGGTCTTACGGGAAAATCCCCACGTCATCGCCGCTCTCCAGCCGCTCGTGCGCCGACTATAACACCGCGTTCAAACTCGCTTAAATACTGATAACTAGCGATTTTAACAGCAGTTACCAATCTAACAACTGTGCAACGCACTTGTTGTCTTATATAGGCGTTGCGCACCGCAGCGCCGTATTCTGCCTGTTTACATATCTCTGTATTTGAATATACAAGCCTATACCAGTTACTTTGGCGCTTCAGTGTATGTCGTATTTACAAAGTGACTAGGGTTTGCTTTCCTGTTAGAAAGATTGTAGTTCGTAGTAGCTGACTAGAAGTCATCGAGTAAGAGAGAAGTGATATCTGGTGTTGTCCAAGGAAGTGTTATAGGACCTGTGCTGTTCCTAATGTATGTAAATGAGTTATGAGACAAAATCGGAAGCTATTTTAGATTGTTCGCATAGGATGCTGTCATCTATCGTGTAGTAAAGGCATCAGAAGGTAAAAAAAAATTTCAAAATCATTTAGACAAGACATCTGCATTGTGCGAAAGGTGATGATTGACCATAAACAGTGGAAAGTGTGGGGTCACCGTCCTCTGCTATAGTACTGCTGTGCGGTAATGGATCCTTACAAGATAGGACAGAGGGAGGACATTTAAAAAGTTCAAAGAATGACAATGAGCTTATTATCTAGGTGGAAGTTGTCAAGGACAGGTATAATGTAGACTTCTACTACTAAGGTTGTAAGCAGCCTGATTAGGTTTTAATGTTGATAACACCACATAGCGCTCAATATGAAAATGACTGACTGTGCTGTGTGAAGTCTGTGGCTGGTTTGCATTGTTGGAATATTTGCTATTGTAGTGTTTGGCAGTTGGATGAGCGTTGCGCAGTTGGAGGTGAGCCGCCAGCAGTGATGGAAGTGGGGAGAGAGATGGCAGAATTTTGAGAGCGGACGATCTGGACCTGTATCCATCAGAAAGACTAAATTTGTAATACTGTATATCATGAACTGATATATATATATATATATATATATATATATATATATATATATAGGCGTATATATATATATATATATATATATATATCAGTTCATGATATACAGTATTACAAATTTAGTCTTTCTGATGGACACACACACACACACACACACACACACACACACACACATATATATATATATATATATATATATATATATATATATATATATATATATATATGATATACAGTATTACAAATTTAGTCTTTCTGATGGACACAGGTCCAGATCGTCCGCTCTCAAAATTCTGCCATCTCTCTCCCCACTTCCATCACTGCTGGCGGCTCACCTCCAACTGCGCAACGCTCATCCAACTGCCCAACACTACAATAGCAAATATTCCAACAATGCAAACCAGCCACAGACTTCACACAGCACAGTCAGTCATTTTCATATTGAGCGCTATGTGGTGTTATCAACATAAAAACCTAATCAGGCTGCTTATATATATATATATATATATATATATATATATAGTGCCTTAAGTAGTTAGAATCTTTTATTTAGCTGGCAGTATTGGCGCTCGCTGTATTTCAGTATTTGAGTAACGAAGATTTTTGTGAGGTAAGTGATTCATGAAAGATATAGGTTATTGTTAGTTAGGGCCATTCTTTTGTAGGGATTATTGAAAGTCAGATTGCGTTGTGCTAAAAATATTGTGTGCCAGTTTCGTGTTGATCAGAATAATTATAGAGCGAAATGTCTGAGTACATTCAGTTCTGCTCAGCTGTTTGAAAATTAAATAACGTGCGGTGTTTATCAGCACTGTCATTCATAATTTTTCTAAGGGGATGTTTCAAGATCTTCGCCACGTAATACATCGTTGGAAAGCAATAAAGAGTGAATATGTTGAGAAGATCTGTGTGTGTTTGTGTGTGTGTGTGTGTGTGTGTGTGTGTGTGTGTGTGTGTGTGTGGTTTAGGGACCTCAACGTCGAGGTTATCAGCGTCCTTACTAATATTAATAGGTAGAAATGTGGGTAAAACATCATAATAAGAAGAAGAGTAAAGTGTTATGCAAATACACGCACTTTCTCCCAACATCACTCACAAAAATCCGCAAATTCAAACCAACTCACATCCATTAAGACAGTGTAAAAATGGGAAAATGTTACAAAACTGACAATTAAAACGGAATAAAGGTAAGAGGAAAGCTAAATTAATTACGCTGGTAAATGTGTTGTCTTACAAAAAAAAAACATAGATGAGTCAGCCACACAGTAAAAAAAAAGAACATTAAAAATTTATCCCTAAAATTTTAGGGAACACTTCTTTTCACAGAATTTTAAAATTCATTTCACATTTGTGTCATTATCAGAGAGCAAATCTGTCTTGTTTGAATAAAAAACTTAGTTTAGTTTAGTAAAGCGTGGCGTATCGTGAACTGCACGTCACAAGCACCAGACATTGGAGGGTCCCCTCGCTCGAGCAAGAAGCTATGCGCCCTAGGGCTGAGAAGGACTCATTCCGTCTGCGTGGCTGGAAGGACGTACGCCACGGCTGCGTTGTTGACATTACTAAATGCACTTTATTGGCTGTTAGTTGCAGCCACTCTTCATCCCATCTACTCGTAACTCTGAATTGACAGCATGTAGTTGGTGTGACACACTGCATCACGTGGGATCGAGACATCCTACCATGGCTGCCACGTCCACCATTTCGTTTCCCTTAACATTCATGTACCCAGCAGAAATATGTTTCCTTCCCCAGCCGTTCTATGTGGAGAAGGATGACCAGGAAATGCTGGACTACCTAATCTGCTGAGTACAAGTGTTTTGATAGTTAAGTGCACTCGGGGAAACGGACCAGACGAGGAATTGGCAACCACACCACGTATCTCCTGTTCCAGAGCCCTGGAGATCGCGTATAATTCCGCATCGAAGACAGTGCAATTCTGAGAGATCCGAATCATGAGGACACGATCAGGGGTGACAACAGAGTAGCCAACAGACTCCCTCATTTTAGACCCATCTGTGACTACAACTGTAGAGAATACAGCTACTTAGGTCTCATAGTGCTCGGAGCCAATTGAACTAATACAGCTACACTGTTGTGATAACGTAAACTCCGTCCATAGGCCCTGGAAAATGCATCGGGAAGATCGATCGCCGTGTCATCCTCTTCAATGACGTCATTGAAGGCGGTATGTAGGGGCCCAGCGTGACCACACTGCTCTCCTAGCCACTGTCAGTTTTCGCGTGATCTGGAGCTCGGACAAGTAGCTCCTCAGTTTGTTAAAATTCATGGTGAAACCTTCAGCTGTCATTCATTTTGCACAATTCACTACTAGTTCCGGTCAATGACCATTATCAAGCTTAGCCTAAAACGAATGCCCATCACCTATCAAACTTCACCTAAGGATGTATCAGACTGTGCAGAGCCAAAGACTGCGCCACGACAAGACCAAAGATTGTTTAACAGTAACGTAACTTACTCTCGCTCAGACGTGCACATCGATGACACACAAAAATCAAAATGCAAAAACTAAAATCAAAATGACATGACCACCCTACAAGGTTATCTGCTACCCAACTAGTTACCTTGATCGCTACAGCATCGGCGCTTTCGTTGAATACATAAGCGGCACTTGTAACAGCTTCTTTCCTCCATTTCTAGGAAAATATGCGTTTGAGGACCGCTTATAAGAAAAATGATAACTCAGCAGCTGTGAAACCTTCCTGTCTTCTCTATATCTCTTTTGTTACACAACCTTCCCTTCTACAATAACCTGTGAAACCTTCCCTTAGGATTTCTATCTCTTGATTAATAATAACAAATGAAATTTTCCCTTTGAAATTAATTCTCTTTCTCAACAATAATAAGTGCAATCTTCGCATACAAATTTAAATGCTGCTTATTAAAAGTGATTTGCTGATTATTTCGACGAAACATAGAATGTGTCGTCGTCGTGGCTCTCAGTCGTTACCTGCAATAACCCAAAACTGTTCCTTACTTTTTTTACTGTTACTGGATCGCTATCGGACTGCTACATCGAACTGCGACATGAATATACTTACTCTGCTTTACTATACTCTATCAGCTGATGGTGGGCTGTCATAATAAGTGGCTGTATTTATTATCAAAGCTGACGTTATTCTTTAACAGCAAAGCTGACGTTATTCTTTAATTAATTTGACTGAAGTTATGTAAGTCATAGTTAATCTTTTCCTTGACAACAATAAAATTTTGCAAAGTTTTACGTTGATGGTTTTAGGGATGGATTATAATCAGTAATGTGATATTGCTGGCAAAAATTAATTATATTCTGAAAACGATTCTTAAAATATTTACTGTCTGTGATTAAATGATTTTACAAACGTTCAAATGGGACTTACTTTTCACAATAATCTTACAAGTAGCATTGCGCAAACATGTCTTCAGTAGTCTTGAGTTTCTCAAAAAAAAAAAAAAATCAATAATATTAGTTCCTCTTACGATAATAGTTAGCTGATGTCTCTGTACATCCGTTTACAATCTCTTGTAAATCATAGCTGGTGGCTGGCAGGCACACCGCTTCAGACCTGCTACCGAGTCGCTTCACACCTCCCTTATTACTGACTTCCTACGAACTCTGAAGTGCGGTCTCTCCTGCTAACAATGCTTTCTGGTGCAGACAATCCCTGCTACCATTACAAAACGTGTCAATGCGCAGTCTTCCCCGCTCTTTTCTTAAAATGTATCCATACGATGTCTCTCCCACCCTTATTAAAATTATATCAATGTGCGATCTCTCCTGCCAACAATACTCTGGTGCAGACATTCCCTGCTACCACAATTATTTCCAAAATGACAAATATTAATTATTCCTACTTAATCCTATTAACAAAATATAAACATCGTATAGAAATCTATACGTCTTACAACTGTCTGCCGATTTTTTCAAATGTAAGTTGACTGCACATCATGAAATTTAGAGACGGCTTTCTCATGATCGGCAATTGTTGAGCCAAGACTTCTTAGTCTTTAATTTTTGGCTGTAACAAGCGACCTGCCTAAGTATGAACCGAATCGGCTGGCCGTGTCTAAGGTCTTCCCATTGGTGGTGCCTAACGTACGACTGAGGGACAACCTTTCCCGACCACCAACTGAAGGTTCCGACGGAGTCCCGTAGCCAACAATACCGGACGACTCTTACCATCTCTGGCGGCGGGGTGTGCCCTGTGGTATACACAGCCGGTGAAAGTCAGCGCAGTAGCTGAGAGCAGGGCGGCCTTCTGTATAGGGGTACTCGTCTCCTCTCCTCAGTTAGGCAGAGGGCCCGCTTAATGGCGCATAGCGGTATCCCTTTCGGGTATCGAACTTCACAGAGGGCGGCCGCGGCTGCGGCAGACGGCAGGCAGAGCTCGTGGCGGCGGCGAATTGTATCTCTGTGGGAAGCGCCGCGGCGGCGCCCTGATAGGGGCTCTCACTGCAGGGACGAATTTCAGTCGCGGAAACCGAAGAAGTCTCCGCGCGGCCGCGGCGACATGTCCGGGCCCGGCCGAGACTCGACCCCGCGGCCGTGGCTCTGGTTACAGCGGACGGAGGCGTCGCGCGCCGCGCACCACCCAGCAGCCACCAGCCACCACTCAGCAGCCACCGGCCACCTGCCGGGAGTCGCGAAGCTGCCGACCGCGTCGGCGCCCACGGCCTTCATCCGGTAGAGCGGCTATCCGCCCGCCCGAATGCTCTCTCCCCAACCGCAAGTCCACGGGAGTGGGAAATCTCAGAACGGCAAACCCTCCAACTTCTGAAACGTGTTCGGCACGGACGGCGAATAAGATGGAGTACGTAATTGATTTGAGGTGGGTCGTCAGGGTGATATGTACATAAGAGCTGACCATCTTATCCGAATATCATTGATGCTATCCACCATGAGGCGATCAGGCTGGCCAAGGGTGCTTACACATATCTAGTCTCTGTGCTGAGGCTGGGGAACCTCCGCTCACCATCCGGCGGCAGCTCCTCAATGTGCGTCAAGCATGAAAGTTTCTTGTGCTCGGAACTCACCAGCGCTCCATACTGTTGCTCTTCTAGCCTCCAGAAAGCCTTTTTCCAGTAGTCCATGAACAAAAAGGTCGTTTGGGATCCGCATGAATCATATACGTCAGTCACTTGGTGTATGCACACTACAGAACCAAATCCAGGGTTTTCACCTATTGAGACCCTGGTTATTGCAGACCCAGACTAATTTCAGATTTAGTGCAGTACAGGACAGGCTGCACTCATGATTTTACACTTTTTTTAACGAGCAGCACAACTATCAGTCTGTCTCCATAGTTGAATGGTCAGTGCGGCTAACTGCCACATGGAGGATGTGGATTCAATTCCCCGTACTGTCAGGGACTTTTACATGATAGAACGAGTGGATTGGGGTGTACTCACTCTTGTGATGTCAGCTGAGCAGCTATGTACGTTTGCAGGTAGGGATATTCACCCGGCAAATAATTGTTAAAATTCGTGAAGAAAGCTTCAGCCGTCATTTATTTTGCACAACTCGCTACTAGTTTCGGTCAGTCACCATTACAATCTTAGCAAACAACGAATAAATCAGAGCATTAGAGATTACACAGTTTACAGGGAATTGTGATGTTAAATAGCCTACCCTTCTAAGCGCATCATAGTACATAAAAAATTTCTCACAATAATAACTGTTTGCCATAATTTTCGTCAAGAAGTAAGTCTACATCGACAGCTAGTAACGCACTGACAGATGTGACTAGGACAAACAGCCAAGGATACCGTGAAAGACAATGCCATGTCAGAGATAAAACTATAGTACATCCAGTTGTTGTTGTTGTTGTTATTGTTGTTGTTGTGGTCTTCGGTACATTAAATCTTTGGTTCGAAGTAAACTCTGTACATTACTGGGCTATATCGTGGAATTTCATATATAAAACATCCTAGCCCAGTAATATGTCCTCACTGAATTGGTTTTCGGCAATTACGATGTTTTGTAACACATAAAATTCGCCAGTGTAGCTTTATCTGGTGTACTGATGTAATTAAATGGTTTTCTATGATTTAAGCTGGTTTATACTCGGGAACTAAAAAGTATTTTACATTACAAAGCCGGCCGCGATGGTCTCGCGGTTCTAGGCGCGCAGTCCGCAACCGTGCGACTGCTACGGTCGCAGGTTCGAATCCTGCCTCGGGCATGGATGTGTGTGATGTCCGTAGGTTAGTTAGGTTTAAGTAGTTCTAAGTTCTAGGGGACTGATGACCACAGCTGTTAAGTCCCATAGTGCTCAGATCCATTTGAACTATTTTTTACATTACAAAGGACACCAGGGTGGCATTTCTTGATGAATTTCGCTTGTATCTATAGGATTTCCCGTTCTAGTTCACTGCTGTACTGTGTTTACTTGGGACCAAAGACTGCAATGTACTTCTTAGTAAACTGATATTGCGATTGCTAACAAGTACTATAGTTTTATCTCTGACATGGCATTGTCTTTGACTGTATCCTTTACTATTTGGCCTAGTTACACCTGCCAGTTTGCTACTACATCTACATCTACATCCATACTCGGCAAGCCACCTGACGGTGAGTGGCGGAGGGTACTTTGAGTACCTCTATCGGTTCTCCCTTCTATTCCAGTCACGTGTTGTTCGTAGAAAGAAACATTGACGGTATGACTCTGTGTGGGCTCTATTCTCTCTGATTTTATCCTCATGGTCTCTTCGCGAGATATACGTAGGAGGGAGCAATATACTGATTGACTCCTCGGTGAATGTATGTTCTCAAAACTTCAACAAAAGCCCGTACCGAGCTACTGAGCGTCTCTCCTGCAGAGTCTTCCACTGGAGTTTATCTATTATCTCTGTAAGGCTTTCGTGATTACTAAATGATCCTGCATCTCTTCTATCAACCCTGTCTGGTACGGATCCCACACTGGTGAGCAATATTCAGGCAGTGGGCGAACGAGTGTACTGTAATCTACTTCCTTTGTTTTCGGATTGCATTTCTTCCTTAGGATTCTTCCAATCAGTCTGGCATCTGCTATACCAACCATCAACTTTATACACTCCTGGAAATGGAAAAAAGAACACATTGACACCGGTGTGTCAGACCCACCATACTTGCTCCGGACACTGCGAGAGGGCTGTACAAGCAATGATCACACGCACGGCACAGCGGACACACCAGGAACCGCGGTGTTGGCCGTCGAATGGCGCTAGCTGCGCAGCATTTGTGCACCGCCGCCGTCAGTGTCAGCCAGTTTGCCGTGGCATACGGAGCTCCATCGCAGTCTTTAACACTGGTAGCATGCCGCGACAGCGTGGACGTGAACCGTATGTGCAGTTGACGGACTTTGAGCGAGGGCGTATAGTGGGCATGCGGGAGGCCGGGTGGACGTACCGCCGAATTGCTCAACACGTGGGGCGTGAGGTCTCCACAGTACATCGATGTTGTCGCCAGTGGTCGGCGGAAGGTGCACGTGCCCGTCGACCTGGGACCGGACCGCAGCGACGCACGGATGCACGCCAAGACCGTAGGATCCTACGCAGTGCCGTAGGGGACCGCACCGCCACTTCCCAGCAAATTAGGGACACTGTTGCTCCTGGGGTATCGGCGAGGACCATTCGCAACCGTCTCCATGAAGCTGGGCTACGGTCCCGCACACCGTTAGGCCGTCTTCCGCTCACGCCCCAACATCGTGCAGCCCGCCTCCAGTGGTGTCGCGACAGGCGTGAATGGAGGGACGAATGGAGACGTGTCTTCTTCAGCGATGAGAGTCGCTTCTGCCTTGGTGCCAATGATGGTCGTATGCGTGTTTGGCGCCGTGCAGGTGAGCGCCACAATCAGGACTGCATACGACCGAGGCACACAGGGCCAACACCCGGCATCATGGTGTGGGGAGCGATCTCCTACACTGGCCGTACACCACTGGTGATCGTCGAGGGGACACTGAATAGTGCACGGTACATCCAAACCGTCATCGAACCCATCGTTCTACCATTCCTAGACCGGCAAGGGAAATTGCTGTTCCAACAGGACAATGCACGTCCGCATGTATCCCGTGCCACCCAACGTGCTCTAGAAGGTGTAAGTCAACTACCCTGGCCAGCAAGATCTCCGGATCTGTCCCCCATTGAGCATGTTTGGGACTGGATGAAGCGTCGTCTCACGCGGTCTGCACGTCCAGCACGAACGCTGGTCCAACTGAGGCGCCAGGTGGAAATGGCATGGCAAGCCGTTCCACAGGACTACATCCAGCATCTCTACGATCGTCTCCATGGGAGAATAGCAGCCTGCATTGCTGCGAAAGGTGGATATACACTGTACTAGTGCCGACATTGTGCATGCTCTGTTGCCTGTGTCTATGTGCCTGTGGTTCTGTCAGTGTGATCATGTGATGTATCTGACCCCAGGAATGTGTCAATAAAGTTTCCCCTTCCTGGGACAATGAATTCACGGTGTTCTTATTTCAATTTCCAGGAGTATGATCATTCCATTTTAAATCACTCCTAATGCCTATTCCCGGATAATTTATGGAATTAACTGCTTCCAGTTGCTGACCTGCTATATTGTAGCTAAATGATAAAGGATCTTTCTTTCTATCTATCCGCAGCACATTACACTTGTCTTAATTGAGATTCAATTTCCATTTCCTGCACTATGCGTAAATTTGTTGCAGATCCTCCTGCATTTCAGTACAATTTTCCATTGTTACTACCTCTCGATATACTACAGCATCATCCGCAAAAAGCCTCAGTGAACTTCCGATGTTATCCACAAGGTCATTTATATATACTGTGAATAGCAACGGTCCTATGACACACCCCTGCGGCACACCTTCCTTACTTCGGAAGACTTCCCTCCATTGAGAATGACATGCTGCGTTCTGTTATCTAGGAACTCATCAATCCCATGACACAATTGATATGGTAGTCCATATACTTTTAATTTGTTCATTAAACGACTGTGCGGAACTGTATCAAACGCCTTGTGGAAGTCAAGAAACAGGGCATCTACCTGTGAACCCGTGTCTATGGCCCTCTGAGTCTCGTGGACGAATAGCGCGAGCGTGGTTTCACACGATCGTCTTTTTCGAAACCCATGCTGATTCCCACAGAGTAGATTTCTAGTCTCCAGAAAAGTCATTATACTCGAACATAATACGTGTTCCAAAATTCTACAACTGATCGACGTTAGAGACATAGATCTATAGTTCTGCACATCCGTCCGACGTCCCTTCTTGAAAACGAGGACGACCTGTGCCCTTTCCAATCTTTTGGAACGCTACGTTCTTCTAGAGCACCGCTGCAAGAAGGGGGGCAAGTTCCTTCGCTACGTTGTGTTGAATTGTGATGGTATATGTTAGATGAAGGAAGATTGATTGACAAGGACAGCAAGGATGAGTAAGTGAAGAGAATATAAATTTTGAATAATACTATGCTTTGAAGTGAAGGAATTTGAGGTAAGACGGCAGCACTGCGCAGCTAGGAATGATTATTGACAGCTAGTTAACTTTCTATGAGCTGAGAGAAAGACCACCCCATTTCCCTGAGTCATGCATTAAAACATTATTAATTAAGTTGTTTCATTTTTATAGAAATTCTCGTTAACGTTGTACCTTCTTTAAACCATTGTTCACTTAGTTAAGCGTAGCATTTTCCAGACCAACGTTACGTTTGCAGATCGCGCAAAGTTGCACTCTGACTTTCTTGAATATATATATATATTGTAAAATCATTGTCTCGGCATATCATTTCATAGGAATAGTTAATCTCCCCAACCCAGTATTTGTCATTACGCATTTCCACATGCAGCAGTTCGAATATGTACATAGAAACAGAAATCTAGCTTAGCCGCTGCCTGTTTGCTGTTGTCCTTCCGAGAAATCTGCAATAATGTTGTCAAAATGCGAGGTAAGCGGAAATTTTGATTATGGCCAGATAATTGTTTTACTTCAGTTGCGTATTTAACATAAAGACTAGTTGCATTCAGATCAGTTACAGTTTAGTTCAGATTTAGTTCTGTTTAGTCAAAGTTTAGCACATGACTAGAGACTGAAAATACCGCTTCAGTTGTAAATAACTCTTTAAGTTACAACTGAAGGGGTATTTTCAACCTTTAGTATAATGCTTAGTTGCGGATGTTCGTCCAACAGGATTGTTTGTTTAGCATACGACCTTAAGTAGTATCACAGTTAGTGGGACATAGTTTTTCGTTATATGTAGATTTTATAGAGTGGGAGGTAAAGTTGGACTAAATTTCAGACAGAAAAATATGTAGTGGAGAGGTTACAACCTGTCTTCGAATATCAAAAGCATCCTGTAGTTTTTTATTGGTATTTTTTCTATATCTAGGCTGAGAATGAGAGGTGCGCTAGTAAGGTAATCAATGGGGAATAACGACAAAGTAGGCACATAAAATTCTCAAACGATTTGCATGAGCGAAAAATTAAAATTTTAAGGCTCGTTGTATGAAAAAATTTCGGAGTAACACTGCTATGCATTCGTCACGTGGGATCACAGATAGCCAACCGTGCAATTCTTGCCTACAGGGAGGCGCTAGGGATGGTGGTTATCCCTGAAACAACCGGCTTTCGGTTATACCGTTTTCTTCCAACTCTGGTTTAATATGAGTGTTAAAAACCGTTCAAAATAATCGATTTATGAAATAATTGATTTTTGTTTTTTTTTTTTTTATTCCTGTTATTTCCTGTAATAAACATAGGAATCATGCGAAGATTGAAAAAAATTGACTCCCTTAGTTTCAAAGCACATGGAATCAAAATATTAAATTAAACAAGCTAGTAAAAGAAAGCTTAGTGCTTCCCTATCACTGCTTTTCTCAAAAAGTGATAAGTGGTTAAATATTACACATATCACCAGTACTGTCATTCTGATTCTAATTTTTTGAAACTCTGCTCAAGTATCATGTTGTAGTTGAGGATCATACCACTAATCGGGCATTACAAATAATTAGTGCTAAAGGGTGAAAGCTCAAGTTGGAGAACTCCATTTTTCGTGTTAATTTATCCGTTTTTAAGAGCTACAGGCAGATAGACGTATATTATGTAGACATAGTTAACAGACCAGCTATTTGCTATTTTTATCATACACTATGAACGAATTGTTTTCTCCTCGTAATGTGTCGCAAATTTGTTGCGTCTCCTCCCGCTTTTAATCTTTTGAAGCAAATGGAGCATTGTACTTCATTGATAACGCACTTCGTAAAATACTTCCAGACAAGGTATGGTGTCATTATGTAATACAATTAATGTCCAACGGTACAGCGTTAAACTAACATATAGAGCAGATGGGGCAAGTCTTGGACACTGCGTACAAACGTGTACCATCCCGTAGGCAATGCCACATGGGAACAGGCTCATTGTCTCAGCAACGCTGAACCAATTCTTATACGATGTGTTTGTTGTTAGTTTCTTTCGGTATTGCTATTAAAATAACAGTGGTCACTTTTCCCATTTTCTATAATAGCACAATATTTCAAAGCAATGGAAATTTTACGAATAGAAATTACTCGTTTTTAAAAAACGTTTATTTAAAACCCAACAGATATTACAGTTTTCAACCGGTTATTGGTAAAAAATAAAAAGCACCTGTTCTAAAAGAGGCCAAACAAGTACCAAAAAATTCAGAATTAAAATACCGGCCTCGGTTTTAACCAATCGGTTTTTCCCATCCCTACGACGCGCACTACAGAATTTTATTTGGAGGTTCCAAAATTGCAGTGTTCTTCTGGAAACCCAGCGGGAATCACACACTGACACGGATGCAACGACGAGTCATTGAATAATTCTTGAACAGCTTCCAGCATAGATTTTTCAGACGTCATTATCGTATGCGTGGTAGGCATTATAAACTCATTCCAGAAAAAGAAATAGTTCGTTATGTAAACCACGACTGTTTTCCGCCAAATCTTCGGAAGTAACGATGTAGTTGCTTGAAGAGTGCATTCATTAAAATCCTCTAGGTGCCTTCACTATATTTGTTTGGAATGTTTATATGGCAAGTAACAACCATGCAGTTGTCGATTGAGGACATGTAACAGAGTGAGAGAAGGAGACAGTGTAAGCAGTCAGGGTTATAATTTTAGTTCTTTACTAATCCAAGAAGCTTGTGATATTTATTTGTCGACCTTTTTATTATTCTTTATTGATTACCTTATTAACTCTGTTGTTGTTACCAGTATCTATAGCGAAAAAAACGCGAATGAGAAGTAACTGCAGTATGCATTTCAGAATCGTACAAAAATTAACTCCTTCCCAACCAGATGCTTAGGTCGCTGAACAGCGTTTACGTTATTGCTATCTAAATGACAATCGGTACAGTTCTTTTCCTGGATCTTGGAAAAAAATAGCGTTTGCGGGCCATACTTATGATGATGGAAAATATTCAGTTTTCAGTTACCTTTTGGCCTTAACAATTGTGAGTCCATTATCATGTGTGGACTTTAGTGCTGGATTCCTTAAAAACAAGGAGAGGGAGTCAAAATGTCATAGGTCATTTAAGGTTGTACAAAAGCGACTTGCCAAACACGAGCAGAATCGTTAGCCGTGTCTAAGACGTTCCTCGTGTAAGCAGCATATGATTTACCAACCTGAAGAGGCGAGAGCTCTAAGACGCTATTACCTGATCCGGTTTTTGTTAAATGAAGCAGGATTTTTATAATTGTTTTGAACCTTGTATAAGAGACTGCCGCTGCTCTGGAACGTAATATTGGGTGTTAATGACCCAAGTACCGCCGTCTGGCAGACTTTTCATGTACCTTGTGGCTAGAAGTGCTCGCTTTTGAGCCCAGGACTTCATGGGTTGGTTTTTCTCTAAACCGCCTACAGCAATCTGCAAGCGCACTCACAATTCATACTGGATGTTGTTGTTGAGAGGGAATCAGTGTCGGAGAATAGATTGAGACGTCGTTGTAGCTTATCCTCGATGTTATTCAGTCTGTACATTCAACAATCAGTAAAGGAAACTAAAGAAAAATTTGGAGAAGGAATTAAATTTCACGGATAAGAAATGAAAACTTTGAGGTTTGCCGGTGACACTGTAGTTCTGTCAGATATCAAAGCAGCTGGAAGAGCAGCTGAACAGAATGGGTAATATCTTGAAAAGAGGTTCTAAGACGAACATCAACAAGGCTCAAATAAGGGTTAATGGAATTTAAAACTGGAGGTACTGATGGAATTTGATTAGAAAATCAGACTCAGAAATTATTAGATGAGTTTTTCTGTTTGCGCAGCATAATAGGTGATGATATCCGAAGTAGGAGTATATGAAATGCAGATCGGCTACAGCAAGCAAAGAATTTCAGATAGTGACAAAAGGAGGAAAGGTAATCGCCTGCTATGTTTTCGCTGGTCATGCAGTCAAACTTCAGCATCAGGCACGACATTTTCATTTATCACATCTTCACTAGCATCTGTGTAAGCAGCACAGTGTGCAGAGAGGTATCCCATATACCAATGAATGTTGCTGCAAAATTATATCATTGTACGACACATACTTCTGGAGATGTGACGTCGCAGACATTGAGATGAATGAGAAACTAGCTGTTGCTTAAAATGGAGAGCAAATTACCCAGACTATATTGATACCCTGTTTCATAACGAGAACGCTTAGCAGCTTGTAAGAACCTTTAACACGATTTCAAAATTTTCGTAAACTTTCCCTCGATTTCATGCTTGAAATCAAGTGATTAACAGTGTACCTCATTTCTAAAGTAATCAGATGTTTGGAGCTATTTTATGCAAGGGAGCGCGTGTCTTTAAAGAACCAGGGGTTTATTGGTCTATGTCGGTAAAATGACCAAGACAGCCACACTCACATTTCGCAGGATGCCTGTCTAAAGATCCGCAGGTACAGCAAATTTTTTTCCTGTATCACATATAATTACACACACAATTTAAATGTTCAAAATGGTATCATGATCAACCAATTGCCATTGTTATCTTTCGTAGAAGGTTTAACACAGTATGCAAGTATTAAAGTTGGAAACCGTGTATACGATTTGAAGCAATAATCAGTCACATTTACATACTTTCTAGTAAAACAAAAAACTGTACAAAACTCGGAAAACGTTATTAATCGGTCTTGTCTTTTCCCAACCTTTATTTACGCCAACAACATTTCGTAATAACTTACTACATAAGCAAAAAATGATTTATTGTGACATTTATCGAATTTTAAAAAGACTTGTCTTGCTCTTTGTTTTTTTTTAATATGATATCCAATAAATAACCAAGTAACTAAGAAAACAACAACTATTACCTCTCTACAGGCTAGTGAATATTATTAGGAGCGTAAGGATTAAAAAAAGTATACCATAATAAAATTCATAGCTATGAAAGGTAAAAAGAAGTTCATTGTGCTTCTCCTTGTGATGAACTAGATGCAGCATCCGTAACACATCCGTCACAGACCAACTTATTATAAAATTCCATGTCTGAAGCTGGCACATAATTAACGGTTAACTTTGTGACATAATTATCTTTCTCAAATTTAGCTGGCGGAGACACTTTTAAAATTTTTCTTAGAGAAAAGTCAATGTAGTTGATGCTTTCTGAATGGTAAAATTATAAGAGATAAGTTGTGATAATGATCCACACACAGAATTACATATTTGTGTTCGGTGTAGCATTCAAAGAACCTGTACTTCGAAACAGTAAACGCCTCATTCTCAGTACTTTTAATTTTAGAGTCTTCGACATGTTTGGTTCTTCCTCAAAACATCGACTCTGAAAGGCCATTTCCTATGTTACTCTGGAATAGGTCATGAACGAGAGTCATTCATAAGCCATACGATCGAGCCACTTTCAAACTATGTAAATTATTTTCAGCCAAAAGTGTTCATATCTGGTTGTTGTCCCTCTCGCCGTCCATCGGTGACATCGCCTAGAAGCCGGCAAGAACTGCCCGTGAGACTCTGCGTGACAAAACTCCTCGGATGACGTGCAAAGAACGTTTTAACATCCCATCCTTAAGATGAAACGATTCGTCTGAACTGAGCCTTGGCAACATAAGCAATACTTCTCAGTCGAAAAGCCCTGAGTTTATGTAGTGATCCTGGGAGTAATCCTGCCTGCTACATCTACGTCTTCATCTACATCTGTACTTTGCAATCCACGGTAAAGAGTATGGCAGAGGGTATCTCCCACTGTATCTCTTATCAGGGCTTCTTCCCATTCCATTCGTTTGTGGAGCATAGGAAGAATGGTTGTTTAAATGTGTCTGTGCGTGCTGTGATTAGTCTAATCATCTCTTCAAAGTCATTATGGGAGCGATATGTCGGGAGTCGTAGGTAGTCATATTATACTGGTTCCACACTTAAAGCTGTCTCTTGAAACTTTGTAAATAGAATTTCTCATGATTGTTAGAGTCTTTCAAGCGTCTGCCAGATCACGTCCTCCAGCATCTCCGTGACACTCATTCTTAGATCACACTGTCCTGTGACCATCCGTGCTGCCCTTCTTTGAACTTGCTCAGTATCCAGTGTTTTCTAAGAATTCACCTTTGTAGACTGATTTCATTTTCCCACTGTCCTAGAAATGAACCGCAGTCTTATCAATTGAGGTCATAAAGTGTGTAAATGAGTTCCCGATCATATTTTGGAACTTTATTTATAAAGTTTTGTCTTGATCGCACAAATTTTACAATTCACTATTACCGGTTTCGGCTACTGAGATCTTTAGATCTTTTACGAATAAAAAACAGTAGTGTAACCAAGTTCACGTAGCTAAGGTATAATCTATAACAGGTCTGGTGATACACAAGAAAAATTAAAAACATTAAATGATTAACAGCGGTGCACACCAACATACGTACCATAAATTATTCTGATGTTAGTATTAACGTCAAAATCTATACATTTAGCTGCATAGTAAGTGCTGATGATGGCCTGGATGCATCTGGTATTTATAATAACAACTGAGGCAAGCAGAGGGCACACTAGGTGTGGTGCATGGGTAACCGGTACCGTAGATTTAATAGTTAAAATGCAGTGTGCGTGGTCATTAATTAAAATTATTAGTTTCGAGTGAAACTGTCTGTGCACCAACGTGAAACCTCTGAGTCAGGAGGAGTACACGGTGTCACAGCGAGTTAGGTATCACAAACTAACCGAAGATGAGTTTCTTCCTGCCTGGGAAGGCAAGCACAGTCAGTGATTATTTATCATTGTTTTTACATCAGAACCCTCATGCATTATTTACTTTCTCGAATTAAACAGTCAGATGACTAACGGAGGGTCTACTGCAATGAGCGTGTGAGTCTCTGTGATTCAAAGCATTCAACTTCCGAAGCCCCTGTGTCAGATTTCTGAGCACCACAAATCCACTCCAGTTATTTAGCAGGCCAGTCACCTAGCTTGGAAAACGCAATGACGAATGATCCGGACACAGCATAACATTACGTCCTGAAGACTGTCTATGACTCTTGTGGGTGTAACACAAAGACTTCTTAAGGTTTTTGAGTGTCACCGAGAGCCGCATTCGGACAGGAAGATCGTTACCCTCCGCCTTGTCCAATGAGAAACAGTGGTTTCAATCGAACTGTAACTTTAAAAATGTTAGCCACAGAAATTGTTGGATTATTTTTCCATTCTGTCTATCTTGTTAATAAGGCCGGCGGAATATTTTGGGATATTTCTGAAATGTTTTCACTAAACACACCGGTAGGTGGCAAGAATTCTTTATCCAGTAAATTGTCACAAATACACTACGCTGATAAAATGTAAACCAGTAACATGATCCAATTTTTGTTCTCTGATGACAGTATTCTCCAGTCATTTTGGGAAATACGACATAATTGTTGTTTTGGAGAATGCCGTGGTTGTCGTACTGGTAATAGACGTTCCTCGACATTATAAGGCTTCTTATGCTGAAACACTAGATCTGAAGATGCTTGCAAATTACATTTGAAACCGGTACTTCTATAAGTGAAACATGCGATTATGATCTGCTTAATACACATAACAAAAGTTTTCCTCTTATCTTAAGAGGGACAAACTGGAGAGTCCTCTTACAGGTTTATGTGATAATTGTCCGTCATACTTTTCATGTGAGTGTCATATGTTCTGCAAGCTACATACAGGGAGTATCTTACGGAATCTGGCTTCCTTCAAGGATGTTACACATGCAACACGATGTGGTGCGTTATCCTAGCCTGCCATTGTGAATTATTGACATCCGCTTGTGTGTGACAGCAAACATTTTGGTTTTCTTAGTGGTCTGAAATAAATTTCACGTGAAGTTTTTTTTATTATATCTGTAACAAGAAAGAGTAACTATCAAAGTAACATTGGTTTGAATCTCTTTTGTGACACTGAAAGCCGTGTCTTTAGGCGTGTTTATTCAAATGAACTAAGACATGAAACGTCACTAGCCGTAGTACAGTTCAGCAGTATCCTCATAATCTGTGCTGAATATAGTTATGTCGAGCCTTACATTTTTTTGTCTTATGTGCACTGCTCCTTCTTTCTGATCGACGTCATAATCGCCTACGAACAATTCTTATGTTAAAGATTTCCGCTTTTTTGTTGTACTTTTCCCTTTGCTCGCCAATGTCCCAATGACTTGACTTTTAGCAGATTTCGAAGACCATTTAATTCGTGTGCTTCATCTATTTTCTTCTAATAGTGTTTCATTTCATAACTTATGCTTTGATTTATTTTTAAATATCAAGATACGTTCAACTACTTTTTTAACTTTGTCCGAATTTCGCTTTCACACACTGGTGTATCACAAATAAATAATCAACAATATCATATTCCTGAATTAAAGGCAAATTTTTACGCTTCAACAAGACTTGGTTGTTTTTGAGTCTGTTATCTTGACCCATCTGTAGTTAATTACTTCTTGCTTTGGCCATATTCCCTGGCGACAGACAGCAGAATTCAACATCTACATGTTTCTTTATTGTGATACCAAAGAGCTTGTCCCTTGGTGCATCACAGGTGATGCTTAACTGTTATATTTGATTAACTGCAACATTTATTGATGATGTTCTGAATTTTTGATTCAATTTCGTCTCTGCTCCAATAGTATAAGATACTGTATACTATTAAAAACGATTTTAACGCGACTTTCATTTTCTTGGCAGCAGTCGTTTGCTACTCAAATTTTATAAATATTATTGTTTGTAATTTGGTTCTGTGCATCACCCAGATTGTCTTTAATCCTCGGAACTTATTGGTTCTGTGTACATTTTGGTAGGCAATTGACAAAACAGTACTTCACTTTTTCCTGAACTCTTCCTCAGTAACTAAGCATAAAGTGAGAAGTGTGTTTATTGAAGCAGAACTGATGCTCCTCCACTATCTGTTCAACAACTTCAGTGAATTTATGTATTTTAAATGCAGGATAGTTCACTCAAGTATGAAAGGTGACTAAGTGAAAAGATAACAAAAATGGTACATTTCTAGTTAAGAGTATTATGAAACCCCTTATAGAAGTGACATACTGTGTATCCAACAATTCTTGAGTGTTGTCTAGTAAGAGAAATGCGTAGACTCTAGCCGTTTTAAGCAGACAGCGGCGGGTCGTTGTCTTCCGATCGCAAGACTCACGTAGATCATTTATGTCTCATGTATGAATGGTAGAAGCCACACGCGATTTTCAAAGGCTTTCACAACAGCTAAAAGTGTATGAGATCTTAGAGGCAGCCTTTCGACAATATTGCGCCTACCAGGATGTTCTCTGTCTTGGACACAGACCACGTCGACGCAACGTGTTGCCTGCTCAGGACACTGATAAATGCGAGGCTCAGCGACAGCGCTGCATTCTACTTCAAAACTCGGTTCACGCAAGAAAACAGTAAGCATTATTTTCTGTTGCCACCATAAACGGCCTCTCGTGCAAAAAGCTACGTATGTCTATCCTAAAAGCGAGTGCTGCGGGCACTCTTCAGATCAGTAAGATTACCATTACCTGGCTGGTCCTAACAACCAACTATCTAACGAGAATGTATCCCTGCGTTACTGGTGCACCTGTCCAAACTATGGAGGCTCTATGTAGCGGTCACCGACACTTTGGTGACCGCAACTAATTTCAGTTTGAAAGGTGATGCATTAAAATTGACATAGTACAAAATTACTCATGTACAGAGAGAATGACAGCATCATAGAACACACAGTAATTTTAATGACGCAGAACGTGTTTGTTCTACATGTGACGAGTTACGCACTGTAACGAAATTTTAATGATGTGACTATTATTGCTTGAACAATGGAAACTGGTCATCAGTTTAGAAATGTACGATCAAGACAAATTTTAAATTTCTTGCTGTTGTTGAAGTTTCCGTTGACTAGGGGCACAGAATATAATTTCAATAGCAAAATGGAGGTTCTTCAGATGGTTTCCATCAAGATGTATTCCTTCTTCGTTTAGCCCTTTAAGAATCTGAGAACTTCCTCTAGGATTGCCGAGAATAATTTTGGTGGTACAGAAACTCCTTCAACTTTAACTTTTTCACTGCCCTGAGGAACCTATGGAACCTTTAACGTTCACATGTATCTCATCGAGCTTACTAACAAAGGTTTATCCAGTATTTTATTTCCCAAGGGCTACTTGTGCAGATTTTTTGAAGCCAAGTCAAATCTCTCTTAGAATCTATGAATACTTGATAAAATCGTAATTAATAGACATTTAAACGCTCCATAATTTCCTTTACAACTTTAAAATGGTCCATTATGATGTGTTCACTTCTATATCCAACTAGTTTCTTCACTTGATTAAAATTCAATGTTTTTATCTGACTGATCGATGATAAATTTAGCTACTATCTTGCCTAATACATAGTGGATGTTGAGAGGCTTATAGTTTGTGATTCGTGTGTTCCGCTTACGTTACGAAGCAGATCAGTTACAGTATTAACCAAATATATAGTGAATAGGAAATATGTAGCATCTATTACAATTTTGACATTTGTTTATGTAATTCTTTGCTTGATTGCTTCATCTGTGTTGCAATGAATGTAATCCTTGTCGAAGAAAATATTAACTCGCTGGTGTAAAACTGCTTCCGAAGGCTGGTTTTATAGTTAGATTTTCTTAATGAACACTCCCTTGTCAAGATGTGCTAACAAGCCCCGGACATAACTTTGACTGCTCTCGCAATTGCAGATAATTTTGTATATAACTGTTTGGACTACTGATTAAGACCTACCTATTTGTAACCATTGCTTGACAATAAATAATTATTAATACGTACGGTATATTAACGTCATTAGTCATTTATAACTTATTAGGTCATCATATTGTTGTTAACCCACTTTTTGTTTAAGTATTTTGTGATATGTTTTTCGTCATGTGCCGGCCGAGGTGGCCGAGCGTTTCTAGGCGCTACAGTCTGGAACCGTGCGACCGCTACGGTCGTAGGTTCGAATCCTGCCTCGGGCATGGATGTGTGTGATGTCCTTAGCTTAGTTAGGTTTAAGTAGTTCTAAGTTCTAGGGGACTGATGACCTCAGAAGTTAAGTCCCATAGTGCTCAGAGCCATTTGAACCATTTTTTTTTTCGACATTTGATACGTGTCATATGATATAATTTTCGTCGTGTCTATTAACAAGAGGACAGACGCACTATTCTTCCGCGAGAGAGGTATAGAGGATGACTCTTACTAACGTTTAAAAACAACAGAAGCGAGGTAGATGAAGCTGAGACAAGTGATTTAATGCTTAACATATGGGGTCGCAAACGTCGGGAAATATCTCAAAAAAGGTTGACAAATGTTGAACGCGTGACGTCACCAGATGACGTACCTCAGCGCATGTGCAACTGTTGAGACCGTTTGCTTGAATGTAAGTACTGAGTCGCTCAATCATCCCTTCACACACACTCCGAGAATAACCTTTGTATTTTGGATCTTGAAGCGTCCCCAACTCTCTTGTGGTTCCCTTTTTAGGCACTCCACGACGACGTCTGCTCGTAGATACGTATCGTCGGTAGGTTTTCCGGCTTTACTTCCAGACGTGACAGCGACGACTCTCCGATGTGGTGCGGGCCTTGTGTTTTGCTATTACTGCGAGTCTTGTAAATATCGCTTTTATTTAGTAATTTGCCCCTCTAAAACTCTCCCCTTTTATGATTAAGACAGCCTGCGCCACCTTTCGGAGGGAGTGGGGTCGTCAAAGAGTCACAAAAGTTCATATTAAGCAGTCCGTAAAACGCGTAAACGTTCACTTCAGTTAGCGTGTTTGTTAATGCCTACGTTTTCCGCTGACTTACTGCTGAATAGCTCTGGTTCCGTAAAACCTTCATTGATTAGTACTAGGTAAATGAAACAAGTACAATACTTTTGTATTTCACTTTCACTCTATATTCAAGGATTAAGATGGTGATGGATGATGCTCTATTTAAAAGGTTACTAGCCTGGAGGAATCTAAATAGTCCGCAAATGCCGATATGCACGCACTCTACGTCCAGATTCGCATCTAACGGCACACGACACTTTCAAAAGTCCACACGTTAACATCTGAATACCGGTAACTCTGAATTCTCTCGTATCAGCACATAATTTGAGTTTCTGCCGTCTATATGTCCGTAAAGGTCCAATCTAGCACTAAAGTCCTAAAATCGCCTGAATACTCCGTTGCTACCAACAGTCAGAGATCGTACACTACATCACTTTTAGTCTCCGTAATATTCGAACAGTTTATCGTGAATCTTAACACGATAAAGTCCAATCTAATTATTGTACCGCTGACTGACACGCGTTCCCCGCCCTCTAACGAAACAATCAAGGAAAAAAGACGGCAATAATGACGATGAGGCCTTTTCTATAGATTTTTCATCACAAGGGTTTAACGTCACTGCCTTCTCCATGACGGAGCTTCCGTGGCTTTGCTGTACTTAGACGTTAAACTGCTTGCTGATATACTATAATTTTGATCTGCAATTACCGAACTCTGATTCTACACTGTTTTCCCCTCTAAATATTCTATTCTTAATTTTAAATTATTCTTTCTATAGCTTTTATCAGTGTAAACTGAACCGAGGTGTTATAATCTCCGTTGCACATGTGGCGAGGTACGTCTTTTGGTGATGTCACGTGTTCATCATTTGTCACCTACTTTTGAGGTATTTCCCGACATGTGCGCCCCATGTGTCTTACGTTAAATTACAGGTCTCAACGTCAGTCACGTTTATTCCGAGGTTTTCATACGTTGATAAGAATGACCCTGTATTTACTATCTCATGCCGGCGGTAATTGAATCAAAACGTACCAGCAGATTATTCTTCAGAAGAACAATTTATTGGTCACCTAACAGTCAATTGCTTATTAAAAAGACTCAATTAAGGTAAAAAATGAATGTAGGACTGTACAAATTATCTTTTCAAAAATCGAGGCTTTGTCTCTAAACGTAGACAAATGTAAAGTTGTGCTCGTCACAAAAACAAAAAGTACTTTGTTTTGGATACTCATCTAATGACTCACAATATAAGTTAGAAATGTTGTACAAACTCCTCCATGCACCACTGCGAAAGAATGTGAAGTGCTACATAAAAGCAAAAGGCAGAATTCCGTTGATTAATAGGGTAGTAGGATACCGCACTTTCACGGCGTACGCAAAAAATACTGCTAAATAGTCTAAGATCTATATCTGGATGAAACAGCGGGAAACATCCAACGTATACAAAACTTGTACGACTGGTTACAGGTTTGTACCGAAACGCATGAATCTAACAGAAATGTTGCAAAATCTTAAACGAGCTTACTTGAAGAAATACACATAAAACCTGATAAAAATCTTATGAAATTTCATGAACTGACTTTTATGATAGATTCTGCAAATATTCGTTTAGATTCCTACCTTGCAGCGATATTGAAATCACATTAAAATCCCATAAAATTGGAAACATTAATTCATCTCCCACACCGTGCATGAATGGAACAAAGAACTTGAATATTTGGAACAATAAAATACATCCACTGCGTTGTATGCATGTAGCGGAAAGAAAATGTTAATACGCAGCACAATAAAAGCTGCGCAGTGTTTTACAGGGAACAGATGATTATTAAAAAGATGTTTTACCCCAGAATCACTACAAATGACATTCAGAGGATTGTATTTCACTTTTATTTACAAATGAAGAAAAATACATAGATGTGAGGACTGTATTTCCAAATGCAGTAAAGAAAGTGTGGCCGTGAAGTTAAATAGGGTGTAATATAATGGCTACAAATGTGCTAACTATTTGATCTTAAGTCATTAGTGATGAACCTACTTCTATTCAAACCACAGACAAATTAGTGTGAGTAAAATAATAACTGTTTGTTGTTGTGGTCTTCAGTCCTGAGACTGGTTTGATGCAGCTCTCCATGCTACTCTATCCTGTGCAAGCTTCTTCATCTCCCAGTACCTACTGCAACCTACATCCTTTTGAATCTGCTTAGTGTATTCATCCCTTGGTCTCCCTCTACGATTTTTACCCTCCACGCTGCCCTCCAATACTAAATTGGTGATCCCTTGATGCCTCAGAACATGTCCTACCAACCGATCCCTTCTTTTGGTCAAGTTGTGCCACAAACTTCTCTTCTCCCCAATCCTATTCAATACTTCCTCATTAGTTACGTGATCTACCCATCTAATCTTCAGCATTATTCTGTAGCACCACATTTCGAAAGCTTCTATTCTCTTCTTGTCCAAACTATTTATCGTCCATGTTTCACTTCCATACATGGCTACGCTCCATACAAATACTTTCAGAAATGACTTCTTGACACTTAAATCTATACTCGATGTAAACAAATTTCTCTTCTTCAGAAACGCTTTCCTCGCCATTGCCAGTCTACATTTTATATCCTCTCTACTTCGACCATCATCAGTTATTTTGCTCCCCAAATAGAAAAACTCCTTTACTACTTTAAGTATCTAATTTCCTAATCTAATTCCCTCAGCATCACCCGACTTAATTCGACTACATTCCATTATCCTCGTTTTGCTTTTATTTATATTCATCTTATATCCTCCTTTCAAGAGACTATCCATTCCGTTCAACTGCTCTTCCAAGTCCTTTGCTGTCTTTGACAGAATTACAATGCAATCGGCGAACCTCAAAGTTTTTATTTCTTCTCTACTCCGAATTTTTCTTTTGTTTCCTTTACTGCTTGCTCAATATACAGATTGAATAACATCGGGGAGAGGCTACAACCCTATCTTACTCCCTTCCCAACAACTGCTTCCCTTTCATGTCCCTCATAGCTGCCATCTGGTTTCTGTACAAATCGTAAATAGCCTTTCGCTCCCTGTATTTTACCCCTGCCACCTTCAGAATTTGAAAGAGAGTATTCCAGTCAACATTGTCAAAAGCTTTCTCTAAGTCTACAAATGCTAGAAACGTAGATTTGTCTTTCCTTAATCTTTCTTCTAAGATAAGTCGTAAGGTCAGTATTGCCTCACGTGTTCCAGTATTTCTACGGAATCCAAACTGATCTTCCCCGAGGTCGGCTTCTACTAGCATTTCCATTCGTCTGTAAAGAATTCGTGTTAGTATTTTGCAGCAGTGACTTATTAAACTGATTGTTCGGTAATTTTCACATCTGTCGACACCTGCTTTCTTTGGGATTGGAATTATTATATTCTTCTTGAAGTCTGAGGGTATTTCGCCTGTTTCATACATCTTGTTCACCAGATGGTAAAGTTTTGTCAGGACTGGCTCTCCCACGGCCGTCAGTAGTTCCAATGGAATGTTGTCTACTCCGGGGGCCTTGTTTCGACTCAGATCTTTCAGTGCTCTGTCGAACTCTTCACGCAGTATCGTATCTCCCATTTCATCTTCATCTACATCCTCTTCCATTTCCATAGTATTCTCCTCAAGTACATCGCCCTTGTATAGACCCTCTATATACTCCTTCCACCTTTCTGCTTTCCCTTCTTTGCTTAGAACTGGGTTTCCATCTGAGCTCTTGATGTTCATACAAGTGGTTCTCTTATGTCCAAAGGTCTCTTTAATTTTCCTGTAGGCAGTATCTATCTTACCCCTAGTGAGACAAGCCTCTACATCCTTACATTTGTCCTCTAGCCATGCCTGCTTAGCCATTTTGCACTTCCTGTCGATCTCATTTTTGAGACGTTTGTATTCCTTTTTGCCTGCTTCATTTACTGCATTTTTATATTTTCTCCTTTCATCAATTAAATTCAATATTTCTTCTGTTACCCAAGGATTTCTACTAGCCCTCGTCTTTTTACCTACTTGATCCTCTGCTGCCTTCACTACTTCATCCCTCAAAGCTACCCATTCTTCTTCTACTGTATTTCTTCCCCCCATTCCTGTCAATTGTTCCCTTATGCTCTCCCTGAAACTCTGTACAACCTCTGGTTCTTTCAGTTTATCCAGATCCCATCTCCTTAAGTTCCCACCTTTTAGCAGTTTCTTCAGTTTTAATCTACAGGTCATAACCAATAGATTGTGGTCAGAGTCCACATCTGCCCCTGGAAATGTCTTACAATTTAAAACCTGGTTCCTAAATCTCTGTCTTACCATTATATAATCTATCTGATACCTTTTAGTATCTCCAGGGTTCTTCCATGTATACAACCTTCTTTCATATAACTATAATAACTACATCTATAAAAAAACTGCGAATACAACCCACTCCCAGCCTACTGGCACAGTTGCCTGTTTGTAGTACAACAAGCCGTCCAACTCTCAGGAGAAGGTAATGAAATTTGTGTGTGATGTGTCTAAACTGAGAAAATTTGCGGTACACAATTATCCTGGTACACACGGAGACACTCACACATACGCGCACAACATTATTCTAGAATGATTGCCTGTCGAAGTCACGGGGTCCAAATGACGCATATCGAACATGCGATTGTAAATCGATCATGCGAATCTCAACATGGACGTTATCAGTATGTCTACGGTGGTCACTACAGCAACGACAAAAGAAGAGCGTTAAAAAAATACTTGTAATTACAAAGGAGACGACTTACGTTATTCGTCGTCGGTGTTGTCGTCATGTGAAAGTCCATGTGATGTGTACGCTACAGGGACAATTACCTTTTTGCCATAACCTGGGTAAACTCTGCCAATATCACGCAAGAATTTCGGCAGAGTGTCACGTGCGTTAACTTTTACCTGCAAACGCAAGTTGCGGAAATAGAGATACTGAAAGAACTACAGATCGTCTCTTTGTACTGGACGGCCTTCTCTTTTAATGGAAGACTTCAAAATTTTCCATGGTTGCTCGATAGTCTGTGTGTGTACACTAGCATCAAAGACACGAACTCTGTAGAGTGGTTCAGGAATCCGTGGTGGAATCCTTCAGCTTTCAGGATCTTGGACTGAAACCCGTCTGCAGTGACTTTAGTACGAGCCAGCATGAAGTGCTTTATCACACCCACTAAAGTGACCTTGTCTCGCGACAATACTCTCACAACGAAACACTTCCGGGACTCTCGTTCTATTCCACCAAATACCCAAATATGATCGATTTCACTCTGTGAAAGTTGTCCTCTCTGGTTCTTCCTTCGAGCTATATGAGATTCACACATTTGCAACAATTGGTACACTGTCGTTTGTCACTACCACGTAACAGATTTTTCTGCAAAACTCAAAATAGTCACACACGGTATTAGCAGACAACTCAGTTTCCGATGCTGTTGCTTGCAACGTGTGTTCTCGAATCCATCAAGGTAGAAGAACTGCGCTGGTCTGGATGGATGATTTGGAAGAGTCGAACCACGTATTCTTCCTGAAACTCGTTCGTCTTCCGCACTGTCCTCAACGAAATTGAAATGGTCCTTTAGCATCGAAACTCCTCTTACGAAGTTTTTCACACTTCTCACCACCACAGTCCATACAGTCTCTCCTTTTGTCGTCCGGTAGTACTCCATATTTGCGACAGAAAGTTAAACAATTTTCTACGTTGGATAAGCATGGAATTTATTTTTCCATGTGAACGAATCCACCGAAGAAACGCCAGGAACACCAGACATCATACTCACTATCGATAGAAATCGTCTGGGTTTCCCAAGCAACCCACAAATAATTCGCGGAGGAATGTAATTTAGAGCAACTAAAGAAACGACGGAAAACAGTTAAAATGACGATCACAAATAATTGATCATAACGTCCGCCACGAGACTCGCATGATCGATTTACAGTCGCACTTTAGATATGTGTCGTTTCGACCACTGATTTCGATAGGCAATCATTTTTGGAAATTACCCACACGCAGACACCGTAACACACACGCGCACAAAATTATAAATTTTGCTTTGGTCGTGGAAAACATTATTCTAGAAATAGATTAAAATTTGTTCCAGAAATATATTATTCCAATACCCAGTTCAGACCAAGGTTTTCGGGAGTTTCCTGTGGCTATCTAGCTATGCCAGAACTGGAAAGACGCTTCCAAATGTTTCACAATTGGGAATGCCTTTGTCCCACATTGAGTCTGCTATGGTCTTTGGATAAAAAGAACGAAGTTGTACAAAAGCCTGTCTAGCTCTCACGAGTGCGAAACGAAAGACGCAAGAAAAAGGACATAGAGCATCGCAGTTATCTACAGCAACAAAAATATGAACTCAATGCGCATTGAACGTGGTTTGTTTTGTTCATCACCTTCGCGATATAAATTATTTAGTGGAGAGAAAAACATAATTGAGTACATTTTCTGGTCGTGATAGATACAGAACCCCTTCACGACGCTATTTATGAGGCGACGGAGATGTGTTGATTTACAGAAAGACGATGCAAAAAGTTCATTTTGTTTTCTATTCTAAAGTTCGTGTTAATCACTGTTAAGGCAAAGTTCTCGTGGAGACAGGCCGTGTAACCGTGTGGAGGACAATTATTTCCTATTATTGGAGAGAACTTGGTCTTAATTTTAGCGAAAATTAATTTTAGTGAATATCTTACATTATTACTTGTAAGTCTATATTTTCTCCTTACTTGTGAAGTAGAATAGTTACCTCGTTCATCCAGATCTTGACAGTCGTTTTCCTCTGCAAACATTCCGTATTGTATTTCTTTTCGTCGAACTTTGACCATTACTATGGGAAGATTGAGATTTCCAGATTTCCAGGCATCTTTCCTTACAATAAACGGCGGATGGCTTTGTACACGTATTCTGACATTGTTTCGAAAATATTGTCAATGCTGAAGATCTTCGTTTATCAATCATTGTTCTGAAATATACATACGTATAAGAAAGTGTGAAGAATTTTCTTTATATTCTTCCTTAATGTGCCACCTATTATCATGATTGAGCTGTGATGTCTACCCAATACATGCGTAGGGTCTGTTTGACGTCTTCTTGTTTTCAGCTGTTTCTCTTATCAGTGTTTCAATTTGCTCTCTCACTTCTCCTCATAGACATTTACGAGTAGCTGTATTAAGGTGACCACACAAATAATTGCAAGCTTGACAAGCACGCATGAAGATGCGTCCACAAATTCCAATTTCTCCGCACCTTTTACACGGCTGAAGCATGCTTGTATAAGCATCAGTCTTTTTACGAGAAAATGTGGAGCTCAGACGACGATGCGCGGGTTTTTGGCAGCCATTTTGCTTGTGTTGGGGAAAAGAAATGAAAAGTGAATTACTGATTAAAGAATGTTTGAAGAAACGAAGATATTAAGATACTATTGTCGCACTAACAAATTCGTGGTAGAACTGTACTGCCGGTTTTTTTTCTCTTTTCCTCGATGTAACATTGCGTGATTTGACTTCTTCTACCCTACGGCACAACCTTTACACAAAATATATTTTAAAACGTGGGCATCTGTGCTTGTCCAGCGTGCTGTTACGTGTGTGGCTGCGTTCAAAATTAGGTGCAAATCTTAAGGACGAAAGTACCATTCGTATGACGTGTCACTACCAAGTAACACAGCTCGATGAAACTGAAAGCATACATAGACAGAATTTTTCTTTTGGTGGTAAGTTCCTATGAGACCAAATTGCTGAGGTCGTCGGCCCCTAGGCTTAAACACTACTTAATCAAACTTAACTTACGCTCAGAACAAGACACACACCCACGCCCGAGGGAGGACTTGAACCTCCGACAGAGGGAGCCGCGCGAACCGTGGCAAGGGACCTCAAACCAGGCGGCTACCCCACGCGGCCTAGACAGAACTGTTACAGCACAGCACAGTACAGCATAGTACGGAAGGTAACTCAAACAAATTCTCAATGAGGAGGACAGAAATGACACTTTTATTCAATGACTAAAAAACAGTTAATACCGTCATTGCACGATAGCGAAGGAAGTGTTAAAGATGATGGTACCACTAAAGTGGAGTTACTAAATATATTTTTCCGTACTTCCTTCACGAAAGAAGACGAAGTAAACATTCCAGAATTCGAAACCAGAACAGCTGTTAGCATGAGTGACATAAAAGTAGATATCTTAGGTGTTGCAAAACAACTAAAATCACTTAAGAAAGGAAAGTCCGCCGGTCCAGATGGTATAACAGTCAGGTTCCTTTCAGAGTTTTCAGACACAATAGCACCTTTCTTAGCAATCGTATACAACGGCTCACTTGACGAAAGGTCTCTTCCTAAAGGCTGGAAAGTTGCACAGGTCACACCAATATTCAAGAAAGGAAATAGGACTAACCCATTGAATTACAGACCCATATCACTGACCTCAATTTGCAGTAAGATTTTGGAGCATATGCTGTCCTCGAACCTTATGAATCACCTTGAAGAAAATGGCTTATTGATGTATAACCAACACGGATTTAGGAAATATCGTTCTTGTGCAACACTGCTAGCTTTTTATTCCCATGAAGTAATGAGTGCTGTCGACACGGGAGCTCAGATTGATTCCATATTCCTAGATTTCCCGAAGGCTTTTGATACCCTTCCTCACAATCGACTATTAATCAAATTGCGTGCATATGGAGTATAGTCTCAGTTGTGTGGCTGGATTCGTGATTTCCTCTCAGAGAGGTCACAGTTCGTAGTGATGGACGGTAAATCATCGAGTAGAACAGAAGTGATATCTGGCGTTCCGCAACGTAGTGTCATAGGCCCTTTGCTGTTCCTGATTTACATAAATGATCTAGGTGATAATCTGAGCAGCCCTCTTAGATTGTTTGCAGATGACACTGTAATTTACCGTATAGTAAAATCATCAGACGATCAATTCCAATTACAAAATGATCCAGAGAGAATTTCTGTATGGTGCGAAAAGTGGCAATTGGCACTAAACAAAGAAAAGTGCGAGGTCATCCACATGGGTACTAAAAGAAATCCGATAAATTTTGTGTATACGATAAATCGCACAAATCTAAGGGCTGTCAGTTCGACTAAATACCTAGGAATTACAATTACGAGCAACTTAATTGGAAAGGCCACATTGATAATATATTGGGGAAGGCGAAACAAACACTGCGCTTTGTTAGCAGAAGACTTAGAAGATGCAACAAATGCACTAAAGAAACAGCCTAAATTGTACTTGTCCGTCCTCTGCTGGAATATTGCTGTGCGGTATGGGATCCTTACCAGGTAGGATTGACGGAGGACGTCGAAAAAGTGCAAAGAAGGGCAGCTCGTTTAGTGTTATCGAGCAATAGGGGCGAGAGTGTCACCGATTTGATTCGCGAGTTGGGGTGCCAGTCATTGAAACAGAGGCGGTTTTCTTTGCGGCAAGATCTATTTACGAAATTTCAATCACCAACTTTCTCTTCCGAATGCGAAAATATTTTTTTGACACCCACCTACGTAGGGAGAAATGATCATCATAATAAAATAATAGAAATCGGAGCTCGAACGGAAAGATGTAGGTGTTCCTTTTTCCCACACGCCATTCGAAAGTGGTATGGTAGAGAAGTAGTATGAAAATGGTTCGATGAACCCTCTGCCAGGCACTTAAGTGTGAATTGCGCAGTAACCATGTAGATGTAGATAACTGGACTGAAGTGACCTCGATTCATGATAGTCCCAAGACGAGACACGGTTCTTAGTAGGGAGTATGACCACGACAGACGGCAGTGTGACTTTCGCATCTTGCTCCCACACTGGCCACAATGTTCGGAAGGAATTCTTATGGTAGGACGTTCCATTACTCCACCAGCAGCGGTTGACAACTGCTGGATGGTCGTTGGTGAAATACTCCTCCCCAACGCATCCAGTATTCGCCCGGTGGTATTTAAGTAGGGGTAACGGGTAGGCCAGTCCTTTCGCTGAATACCTTTGCATTACAAAAGCTCCTCCACTTGCGCTGTCCGGTGCCGTCGCGCGTTGTCATCCACAAAAATGAAGTCAGGGCCGAATGTGGCCCTGAAAAGAGGCACTTGGGAAAGGAGTACTGTGTCACTATATAGCTGACAGCTGAGTGCACTGTGTTCAAAGATTTGGAGGTCAGGACGCCCATGCAATATTGTGCATCCCCACACCATAACATCTGGACCACTAAAACGGTCATGTTCGATGATATTCTTTCGCCATATGTGAGTACATACAGAATCACTACCCAGACTGAATCTACTCTCATCCGAGAGAGCTGGTGACCCCACTGCCATTGATCTAAGCTCTTGGCACCATCGCAAACGGTGCTTCCGTTGAGTGGGGTCAGTGTAGCACAACGTACTGGTCGTCGGTCAAAGAGACCACCCTCATGCAGTCGCCCTGCCACCGTAGAGCGTGAGGCTGCGTGCCTTGCAGTCCCGCTAAATGTGGTTGCAGTTGCACCACTGTTTGACGTGGCTCTTTTCATGCCTCTTGCACAATGTAGCGGTCATCCGCTGTTGTAGTTGACCATGGCGAACTATCGCCTCTGAAATCCCTGGGCTAGCAGGCCTGAGCAGATGAGGCTATATTTGTGTAAAGGGGCCAAAATAAGTTACTGTCAGTTCTACTCAACATATAAACTTTATTTGTTAAAACACAAAATCACTGAAGCAAGAATCAAAAACTCTCAAGGTTTTAACGAAAGACCTCCTTTGATTTAATTTAGATCGACTGAAGGCCACATCAAAAATCCAAGGCACAAGGGCGAAGCAAGGAATTGAGGTACAGGAGCTCTTCTGGAGGATTCACTCCTTTAGAAAAATTTTTTTATCTTCAATATAAATAGGCTGAAAGCCTTACCTTAAATTTTTCCCATAGAACTCGGCTGAAGGCCACACATTAATCAAGAACAGTGTTACAGCTTAAGGCCTAGACAAAGATTTTGAGTGTTTAATCTAAATAGGCTGAAAGCTCGGCTGAAGGCCGCATATCAACAAAACAATTTAACAGAGGAAGGCCTAGGAAGAAGAGCTTTCAATTTGAAAAGGCTGGAGGCCTTATCTTAAAATATTTCATGTAAAACTCAAGGCCTCATACTAAAGAATAACAATCTTATGATTAAGGGCAAGACAAGGATTTTGAAATTTTAATCTGACAGATTGAAACTCGGCTCAAGGCCACACAGAGTACTTAAGACTAAAAAGGAAATCACTATGCAAAACACAAGGAGCGGCGTTCAGAAAGTTCCAAGGGTCGGACTGGGGAGGTAACACTAACCCACGTTTAGGTGAGACAGGCAGCCTGACCGACAACCTCTTAATCGGAAGGCAACTCAACCGAAAGCCAGCCAACGAACCAACCTGTTAAGATCAGCTCTGCTCTGCCCGTCCAGCAAAACGACAACAAGATGTCAATAGCACAACGTTCTGGATACTGGTACCTAATCTAGCCAAGTCAGAAAAAACACCCAAAACTACCAACAACACCTCAGCTGCCGAAATACACGCCATGCTGGACGGAATCAACATGACGAGGAAAATATACCGCCGAAAACTACGTCAACGAGCAGGGCAGGTCACCAGAACGTCAACGGCCACAAGGCAAGATACCGCTGGTACACTTCATTAACGAAGGAATGAATTAAATTAAGTTAAACACCACACAGGAAGGCGGCTGCAATTCCAACCGACTTCAATGCACACACGTTGTTGCTCGCAGGAATCTCCCAGAAAGCGAAAACAAGGATCAAACGAAGAGATGTGATAGCAGTTGAGGCTCGATAGTAGGTTAAGTGAGCACTCAACTTTAGTGTCCAGGATCGGTGCGCGACGAACTTCGTAACCCTCGCAAGAAGCTCCTCACAACTGCAACCGCGCGTGCAAGCCGCCATCGGCTCCGGCCTGACCACGCGCCACGGAGACTTCCTCGCTGCTCTGCGCCAACCGACCAACTGCCCAGGCCCAGAAACGGTCAAAGAACCAAATACACGTCGGCCGATGAGGCGACCGACCGAATGACCAACCGACGGTCGTTCCGTCGGACAGTTCATGTGTGCGGCCAGCAGTCGCCGCTCAGGACGTCCATGCTGTCGGCACTGTCTGCGCCTCACTGGCGCTCCGTCCCCGACTGAACTCCGTCCCAGACTCTCCTTCGTCGCCGACAGCTGCTCCACTCCGACTGCACTGTTGGTCCAACTAACCTCCAGACACACGACGACCCGCAAATAATTTCAGTCGCTCCAGAGATGGAACGACAGTGTACTTAGCGACAAGCGCTGCTGCTGCCACCCGCGGCAGGTAAGGCAGGAAGTTAGTGACGCCAGTAAATGGAATAAGAAAAAAAGGCGGCAGTACCGTAAGAGAAGACGACAAACAATAAACGGCGTGAACACAAGCCGCGCACGGCTCAAGCTCTTCTTCCGGTAGCAATACGTGTGGTTCAGAACGCTTCCTGTCGTGGGTTGGCAGGGGAGCCAACACCGCGATATTAGAGGAAGCCGAACGGCACGCGTTTTAGCTCGCGCAGGCTGGCGTGAGGTCTGGAACAGGACAAGGAAATTAGACTGTAGAAAAAACTGACGTAGCTGGTGGAATACTTAACTTTAATCCATAAATGGTGAACGTCGCTCTTGACGGTACATGTTTTCCAGCATCAATAGTAACTGGTAATGGCGCCTTGCTAGGTCGTAGCAAATGACATAGCTGAAGGCTATGCTAACTATCGTCTCGGCAAATGAGACCGTATTTTGTCAGTGAACCATCGCTAGCAAAGTCGGTTGTACCACTGGGGCGAGTGCTAGGAAGTCTCTCTAGACATGCCGTGTGGCAGCGCTCGGTCTGCAATTCATGATAGTGGCGACCCGCGGGTCCGACGTATACTAACGGACCGCGGCCGATTTAAAGGCTACCACCTAGCATGTGTGGTGGCTGGCGGTGACACCACACTTCCCGGGCAACTGAAACAATGCTGTGAGCAACAACAAACTCCTGAGCTAGACTCGCCACATTTCATCCTCCTTCTCGATGATTCTTCGTATTGTGAAGTCATCCAAACGTTGTTTACGAGCCATACCACCATAGTGCGTTGTGACTGCCCACTGATTGGTGCGCATGTGCGCACACAAGCACTGTCTTTTCCCGCTCTTTCAATTGGCTTGTAGCATGGGTGTGTGCGTTTTTCCTTAGGATAATTTAGGTTAAGTAGTGTGTAAGCTTAGGGACTGATGACCTTAGCTGTTAAGTCCCATAAGATTTCACACACATTTGAACATTTGAATTGGCTTGTATTGTGGGTCCACCACCTTTGACACTCCTACAGACTTCACGCCGGGGCTGACGAGATACACGGGCCCTGCAGCGAAGTTATGACATCACGCTAGTCCATTTGCCCGCCGCACTTCGCGAACTCTCGGCTCAATGCAAGGCCTACGGGAAACACGTATTTAATTGAAAACGGACCCACTAAAGGTCTTAATTTTGCCTTGTGCTACAGAGAACGTGCGTGCGTTTAAACAAGCAGTCAGGAATTATTAAACTCGTCTTAAGCAGTTGCTCGATCCCCACCGGAGACAGCTGCTTGCACTCATAAGACCTACAGTGATCACGTGCTGTGACGTAGGCGCCACGTCCTGTCTTTCCCGTGGGCCTCGCTTCACGCCATTTGACGTCCAGCTTCCTGTGAACGAATGGCAGACCTCTAGTGACACGCTCCTGCTCTTTCATTAATTTATACTGAGTGGTTAATAAGTTATGATGCTTGTTGTGGTTGGCAGAGAGCCAACACCGTGTTACTAGAGGAAGCCGAAAAGGCACGCGTTTTAGCTCACGCAGGCGGGCGTGAGGTCTGGAACAGGAGAAGGAAATTAGAATTTAGAAAAAAACGGACGTAGCTGGTGGAATACTTAACTTTAATCCATTAATGGTGAACGTCGCTCTTGACGATACACTATTCACAGTATCAATAGTAACTGGTAACGGCGCCTTGCTAGGTCGTAGCAAATGACGTAGCTGAAGGCTATGAGAGCGTATTTTGTCAGTGAACCATCGCTAGCAAAGTCGGCTGTACAACTGGGGCGAGTGCTAGGAAGTCTCTCTAGACCTGCCGTGTGGCGGCGCTCGGTCTGCAATCACTGAAGTGGCGACACACGGGTCCGACGTATACTAACGGACCGCGGCCGATTTAAAGGCTACCACCTAGCAAGTGTGGTGTCTGGCGGTGACACCACAATGCTTTATATACCATGTTTTGTAGAGCAGTGCAATTCAGTATATTTTACCCTGTTCCTGTTATCGTTTATTTGAAAATCACCCTTCTCTTAAATGGTAGCCTAGTTCCATTTGAGATTTTCTTTTCCCTTGCCCTTTTCATAACTATGGTTGCTTAAGTACCTTCCATAAACAACTGGCCCTTTTCTCTCTGCCTGTATACTGCTGATCGAACATAACGGTAACAAATCTAACAGCAGATCTGTGAATGGGCTGGATGTCTTCCTTTACTCTGACTCACTAGGGATGCAAAACACTCGAGGACTGCTCAAGAAAGGGTCGCAGTAGTGTTCTATACTTGGCCTCCTTTATAGGCAAGCTACACTTACCCGTAAACCGAACTCGTCCATTCGCCTTTCCTACTATCGACCTCATCTGCTAGTTCTGTTTCATATGGCCTTGCAATGTTACCCGTCTAAATATTTAATCAACGCAACTGTCTCAAGAATCACACCACTAATTCGACCATTGGAGGAGTGTTTTTCCTACTCATCTATATTACTTTATATTTTTTCACAATGTATAGTATCCATCATGCCAAACAGAAGTTATGTCTGTCCATCAACAGTCACTCAGTGATCAACCTTTCCCGTGCACTACAGCATTATCAGCAGACAGTCGCAGATAGCTACTCAGCTTGTCCATCACATCGTTTGTGTATGTAGAGAACAAGAGTGGCCGTGTAATATTTTCCTGGGGCGCTCCTAACGATATCCTTGTCTCTGGATTTAGTTACTTGAGAAGATATCTGAAAACAAGTTCCATATGCTCAGACTTTCGTTAATAATCTGCCACAAATAGTTTCCAGAAATCTACCCTTCTCCCATACTTCACAGTACATCGTGTGAGGAAAGGGAAAGATGAGTTTCTCACAAGAGTTGCTTTCTAAATCAGTTCTGATTTTTCGACAGAAGTTTTTCTGTCTGTAAGAAATTTATGGCTTTTTCAACTTCAAATTTGTTCAATAATTCGGCAGCATACCGATCTTAAAGATATTGGCCTGTAATTTTGCCAGTCCATTCCTTATCCAGGTTGTAATGGGTGTAAGTGCAGATATTTCTGTTGGTGACTGAGGACGGTGTGCTGCACAAAATTACGTTACTATTTACACCACTTGCAGAGTAATAATTACAGGTATTCCAAGTTGTATGTTTTTAGGTGGGAAGAACAGGCCATTAATGCTTATTTTCCCCTGGGCTACATATCAGGTGGTAAAGTGTGTATGCAAAACCATTAGTCTATATTGCCAGGCGTAGATCACTTCGCAGCCCAGGTATGGCCATATAGAAAACACACGCTGGAGAATCTGTGACGTGTTTGTGTGAAGACTGTTCGACACAAAGAAAAACAGGCAACACATTCATGCTTGTACATATTAAGTTACCACCTACAAACATATCTGCGCTCATACCCGTTACATTCTATATGTACAAAGACGCTGAACGCTGTGCGATCTGTCCAGGAGATTTATTGTGAACGAAAAGGGTTCTTGGATGCCAATGGTTATTGGGTGCCAATGGTCAGACGACGCTTATCAGTACTGCTTATCAATACAGCTATAACCTTACCATTACACTGTGGTGATAAAAGTCAGAGATACCGCCTAAGACCATATTGGACCTCCTTCTGCCCGGCATTGTGCAGCAGGTGGACGTGGGATAGACTCAACGAGTCAGAAGTTCCCAGCAGAAATATCGAGCCATGCTGCCTCTAAATCAGTCCATAACTGCGGAAGTGTTGCCCGTGCAGGATTCTGTGCACGAACTGACCTCTCTGGTATGTACCAGGGCTACTCGGAAAATAAGGTCAGACCAGTCCCAAACTGGAACCCATTGTGAAAATGAAAAATATTTTGTTTGCAACAGTTTGCTACACTTTCCTGTTATTTCTCTGCGTAGTCGCGTCTTCGGCTTAGACAATCATCGTAGCATTGTACCAACTTCCCAATATCCTCATCATAGAAGGCAGCCGCCTGTTCTTTCTGTTGATTCTCTACACTGGTCTACAGCTCGTTGTCTGTGCCTAAATGCTGTCTTCGTAGTCAGCAGTTCATGTGAGTGGATATGAAGCCCAGGAAGAGCCAACGACGGGCTGCATTGTGGGTAATCAAACAATTCTCTTCGAAAAAGCTGCAGGAGAGCGGCCGAGAATTGACATGAAGGAAACGCATGACACATGTTATGTGGGTTGCATAGCATTAGGCGGAATCTCTGACCAGGCCCTCATGCTTGGCAGTATTGTTCTAGGCACCTTTACGTGCTTACTGTGCGCCCAGAACTGAAAAGAGTGACATGACGCGATCAGTGGACGTACTAGAAGCACTGCTCAACACATCCGTGCAAAGTTTCATCGGTTTTTTACTGTGGTTTCCACTTATTGACCGGTCGGACCTTAGTTTCCGAACAGCTCTCGTACCATTAATGTTCGATAGGATTCATGTTGGACGATCTGAGTTGCCAAACGACTTGCTCGAATTGTCCAGAATGTTCTTCACACCAATCACGAACAACTTTGGCCTGTTGACTTGGAGCATCGTTGTTTGGGAACGTGAAGTTCATATATGGCTGTAGATGGTCTCCACGTAGCTGAGTATGAACAATTCCCGTCAATGGCCGGTTGGACCAGAGGGCCCAGTCCATTCCACGTAAACACAAGTCACACCATTATGGAGTCACCACCAGCTTGTCCAGTGTCTTGTGGACAACCTCGATCCATGGCTTCGTGGGGTCTGCGCCACATTTGGATCCTACCATCGGCTCTTATCACATGAAATCGGGACTCATGTGACCAGCCCACAGTTTTCTGGTCGTCAAGGGTCCAACCGATATGGTGAACAGCCCAGGAGAGGCGCTGCAGATGATGTCGTGCTAATAGTAAAGGCACTCACGTTTGTCGCCTAATGCCGTAGCCAATTAACGACAAATTTCACCACACTGTCGTGACGGATACGCTCGTCGTACATCCGAAACTGATTCCTGCAATTATTTAAACCAGACCTGGTTTTCTGTTAGCACTTAAAACTCTATGCAAACGCCGCCAGCCGCGCGGTTTGGGGCTCCACGTCACGGATTGCGCGGCTCTTCCCGCCGGAGGTTCGAGTCCTCCCTCGGGCATGGGTGTGTGTGTTCTTCTTAGTATAAGTCAGTTTAAATTAGTTTAAGTAGTGTGTAAGTCTAGGGATAGATGACCTCAACAGCTTGGTGCCTTAGGAATTAAAAAGAAAGAAAGAAAAAAAAAAAAACGCCGCCACTCTCGGTCGTTAAGGAGACCACACCGTGATTCAGGTCGAAAAAAAAAATTGATTTTCGGGTTTCATCATATTTCGATAGATTAAGGTTTTATTTAAGTACTCTGAAAAGGATTCTGCTGAAAACATTTTTTCGAGCATTTAAAGAGCATTTTCCTACCACGTGTGTTTATGTGCCACGCCCACTTTTCTGCCACCCACTTTTCTGCATATATTATAGATCTTTATATCCCTACATTGCACGTTAGGGATTTTTTTTTACTCCTAAGTGTGTTTGCTGTCCTTGGAACGCAACAGTCGGTATTCTTTTGTTTTTGCTGTTTGTAAACAACACGCTTTCAAACACGTGGTTAGTTATTCAAGTGTGATTGGGAGTAGTTGTTATAGAAAACTTGTAGGTATACTATGGGCAGGCAATTAGGATAAATAAAGAAAATCTGGATGCAATGAAGAGAGATGTTTGGGCAATATTCTTACATAAGTCCTCTACTGATGATAAGCCATGTCATGGATTGTGTCCATCAGCAGAAAATTAGTGGTGTAAATACAATAGGGCTGAGGCAACTGGCGAATCTTATTATCACCAGCATTCTATTTCTGCTGCTGTTACTACAGCAATTAAACATATTTTCAGAGACATGGCCCATCCTGACGTTCTAAGGAAATGTCTGCATGGGCAGACACAGAACCCAAATGAATGTTTCAGCAGCATAATTTGGAACCGCCTTCCTAAAACTGTATTTGTGGGCATGCATACAATGAAACTAGGAGTTCATGATGCTTATATTACATTCAATTGTGGTAATACTGGAAAGTGTTCGGTACTGAAAAAGCTGGGAATTAATCCCGGGTGAAAATATGATCACTGGTCTGCAACATTGCGGTAAAATGAGGAAAACCGATGCAGACATGTCTGCATCTAATATGGCCAAGAAAGCAAGACAAACCTCTAGGAAGGTGAAAAAGAAGCTGGGAGACCTGCTTGAGACCAAAGAAGGACCATCATATGCAGCAGGACAGGTTTAATTAACTGTAAGTAACAAATTTCAAAAGTTTTTTCTTTAAAGTCAATTTCCCGCAAAGTAAAATTTTCAGTACATATTCCCCTTTATTTCAGAAAGTATCATAGATAAAATGAATGAAATTTTCAGAGGCTCTGCGTAACATAAAAAGCCACCTCTGGTATTGCTGTTGTTGTGGTCTTCAATCCTGAGACTGGTTTGATGCAGCTCTCCATGCTACCCTATCCTGTGCAAGCTTCTTCATCTCCCAGTACTTACTGTAACCTACATCCTTCTGAATGTGCTTAGTGTGTATTCTCTACGATTTTGACCCTCTACGCTGCCCTCCAAGGCTAAATTTGTGATCCTTTGATGCCTCAGAACATGTCCTCCTAACCGGTCCCTTCTTTTTGTCAAGTTGTGCCACAAACTCCTCTTCTCCCCAATTCTATTCAATACTTCATCATTAGTTATGTGACCTACCCATCTAATCTTCAGCATTCTTCTGTAGCACCACATTTCGAAAGCTTCTATTCTCTTCCTGTCCAAACTATTTATCGTCCAGTACATTCATTAATATTCCCCCATTAGGAAGTCTACAAAAAATATTTTGTGCAGAAAAAACTTAATATTTTTTGTTAATAAATTTAAAAAATCATTTCTTAAAAACTGTAAAATGGATAAAGTAGATTTTCAAGTGTATTAGCATCATGTAACATAAAGTAAAAATATTAAGGTCCTGCATCAAATAGTTTTTTCAGAGATGGGTCAAATACTCGTACTTGCCTAAATTGCCTTGCCTAAATTAACGGGTTAGATAGGCAGAGTGTGGTCCCCTTAAGTGAAGGCTGTCAGCCACTGCGTTGTCCGTGGTGACAGATAATTCCCTAATGATATCCGAAATGGAATGTCGCATGCATCTAGCTCCAACTACCCTTCCGCGATTAGAGTCTGTTAATTCACGTCGTGCGGCCATAACGACGTCTGAAACATTTTCACATTAATCACCTAACAAGGGAACCTACCCCCTTGGCATCCCCTCAGATTTCGTTATAAGTTGGCACAGTGGATAGGCCTTGAAAAAATGAACACAGATCAATCGAGAAAACAGGAAGAAGTAGTGTGGAACTATGAAAAAAATAAGTAAAATATACAAACTGAGTAGTCCATGCGCAAGATATGCAACATCAAGAATATTCTGAGCTCAGCAGCGCCGTGGTCTCGGGGTTAGCGTGACCATCTGCGGAGTGAGAGGTCCTGCGTTCAAGTCGTCACTAGAGTGAAAAGTTTAACTTTCTTATTTTCGCGAAGTTATGATCTGTCCGTTCGTTCATTGACGTCTCTGTTCACTGTAATAAGTTTAGTGTCTGTGTTTTGCGACCGCACCGCAAAACCGTGCGATTAGTAGACGAAAGGACGTGCCTCTCCAATGGGAACCGAAAACATTTGATCGCAAGGTCATAGGTCAACCGATTCCTCCACAGCAAAACACGTCTGATATATTCTATACGACACTGGTGACGGCATGTGCGTCACATGACAGGAATATGTTGTCGACCCACCTAATAACTTGTACACTTGGCGAATGGGTAAAAAGATTCCTCTACCTTGCTCGATTTAGGTTTTCTTGTGGATGTGATAATCACTCCCAAAAAAGTGATGAAAACATAAGAGTTTGTCACATAAACTGAAAATAAAAAATTAAATTTTTCGCTCGAGAAATGACTTGAACCAAAGACCTCTCATTCCGCAGCTGCTCACGCTAACCGCGAGACCACGGCGCTTCTAAGCTCAGGTTACCCTAGATGCTGCTTATCTTGCGCATGGTCTACTCAGTTTGTATATTTTGTTTATTTTTTTCATAGTTCCATACAAATTCTTTCTGTTTTCTCGACTGATCTGTGTTCAGTTTTTCAAGGCCTATCCACTGTGCCAACTTGTAACTAAATCTGAGTGGGGTGCGATGAGGAGGTTCCCTTGTAAGTATAAATGACACAGTCCCGGCAATGCATTGACCTTTTATATTTGTGTACGCGATACTGCCGCCATCTGTATGTGTGCACATTGCTGTCTCGTGACTTTTGCCGCCTCGGTATATTGCGGGAACCTGAAACTGGCGAGAAGTGCGCCAAGGAGTGCGGCTAGTTGGCCGGCGGGGGCAGCGACCCCTGGCGGTGCCACCTGTCATATCGCGGCCGGCCTGTCCGGCGCAGCCCGCGGCGCCTCACACACCTGTCGCGTCGCCTCCGCGCCGTCGCCGGTCGCGTGACGCGGACTACAAAGGGTCTGGCTAGGCAGGCTGGTGGAGGAAGTCCGCAGACCGCAGGCGCCGCCCGCCACATGTTCCCGCCATTGTCGCTGTGGGAACGTCTCCGCGGCTGTCGCCCTTTGTGCTACTCACGAGCAGCCACAGAGCAGGCACGCGAGCCACTGTACAGCGAGGCGGTGTCTGGGTTCCCGCGTCCAACTCGTTACTATGATCGAGGTTTCGATTCAAGGGCGAGATGGGCATGTGTCAGGTTTTCACTGGTTCTTCACCCTCCCCCCTCCCACACACAAACTTCCCAAACGTTATTTACCGTCACTCCCACATCAAGCGAGCCACATTTGCCACGTGACTAGGAATTTTGTTTCTTCATAGCGTTGTCAGTCGTGTGCTACTTTGCTTTCAGAGTGGCAGGATAACTTCACGTCATTCATTTCGTGGTCACCAATTCGTCGGCCGAGCGGCTCTAGGCGCTTCAGTCCGGAACCGCGCTGCTGCTACGGTCGCAGTTTCGAATCCTGCCTGGGGCATGGATGTGTGTGATGTCCTTAGGGTAGTTAGGTTTAAGTAGTTCTAGGGGACTGATGACCTCAGATGTTAAGTCCCATAGTGCTTAGAGCCATTTGAACCAACCAATACGTATTTGTTAACTTTAATATTACCCAGGGGTGTTCAATAAATAACGTAACACATTTTTTTCTCAGCCAGTTTCGGACGAATAAATTTGTCTCTGTTGTGGGACATCATTAAATACTTCCGTTTCAGCTCCTATAATTCCCTGAACTTCCGATAAGTGGTGGCACTATGCGTAGCCCTCAAAATGGTATCTGTAACAGAGGTGCGATACCAGCAGAGAGCTGTCAATGAGTTTCTTTAGACGGTAAACCAGAGCACCGCAGACATTCATAGGGGCTGGCAGAATGTTTTCGGAGATCTGGCAGTGAAAAAAAACACGGTGAGTCGTTGGGCGAGGCGTCTGTTATCATCGCAAGGTCGCGCAGACCTGTACGAGCTCCCATGCGCCGGCCAGCCGCACACAGCTCTGACTCCTGCAATGTTGGAACGTGTGGACACTCTCATTCGAGGTTCAAAAATGGTTCAAATCGCTCTGAGCACTATGGGACTTAACATCTGAGGTCATCAGTCCCCTAGAACTTAGAACTACTTAAACCTAACTAACCTAAGGACATCACACACATCCATGCCCGAGGCAGGATTCGAACCTGCGACCGTAGCAGCAGCGCGGTTCCAGACTGCAGCGCCTAGAACCGCTCTGTCATCGCGGCCGGCTCATTCGAGGTGATCGACGGATTGCAGTCAAACAACTCGCTGAGCAACTGGACACCTCTGTTGGTAGTGCTGACTTGCTCGTCCACCAGTTGGGGCACTCAAAGGTGTGTGCTCGCTGAATACCTCGCCGCCTACCAGAAAACCGTAAAGAGCAACGAAGGAAAATTTGTGCTAAATTTCTCGCGCGTTACGGGGACGACTGCGACAATTTTTTTCGAACATCGTTAGGGGCGATGAAACATAGATCCATCACTCCGAACTGGGAACGAAACGGCAATCCACACCAGTGAACACAGCATGTTTTTCTCAATGGAGAGATGTCTACAGACGTTAAAGTAACCTCTGGCGTGCCACAGGGGAGTGTTATGAGACCATTGCTTTTCACAGTATGTATAAATGACCTAGTAGTGTCGGAAGTTCCATGCGGCTTTTCGCGGATGATACTGTAGTATACAGAGAAGTTGTAGCATTAGAAAATTGCAGCGAAATGCAGGACGATCTGCAGGGTACAGGCACTTGGTGCGGGAAGTGGCAATTGACCCTTAACATATACAAATGTAATGTATTTCGAATACATAGAAAGAAGGATCCTTTATTGTATGATTATATGATATCAGAACAAACACTGGTAGCAGTTACGTCTGTAAAATATCTGGGAGTATGCGTACGGAACGATTTGAAGTGGAATGATCATATAAAATTAATTGTTGGTAAGGTGGATGCCAGGTTGAGATTCATTTGGAGAGTACTTAGAAAATGTAGTCCATCAACAAAGGAGGTGGCTTACAAAACACTTGTTCGATCTATACTTGAGTATTGCTCATCGGTGTGGGATCCGTACCAGGTCGGGTTGACAGAGGACATAGAGAAGATCCAAAGAAGAGCGGCGCGTTTCGTCACAGAGTTATTTGATAAGCGTGATAGCGTTACGGAGATGTTCAGCAAACTCTAGTGGCAGACTCTGCAAGAGAGGCGCTCTGCATCGCGGTGTAGCTTGCTATCCAGGTTTCGAGAGGGTGCGTTTCTGGATGAGGTATCGAATATATTGCTTCCCCATACTTATACCTTCCGAGGAGATCACGAATGTAAAATTAGAGGGATTCGAGCGCGCACGGAGGCTTTCCGACAGTCGTTCTTCCCGCGAACCATACGCGACTGGAACAGGAAAGGGAGGTAATGACAGTGGCACGTAAAGTGCCCTCCGCCACACACCGTTGGGAGGCTTGCGGAGTATATATGTAGATGTAGATGTAGAGGCATATAGTGCGTGTGAAGGATTTTAATATTACGAGGGGTGTTCAATAAATAACGTAACACATTTTCTTCTCAGCCAGTTTCGGACGAATAAATATTTCCGTTTCAGCTCCTGTAATTCCCTGAAGTTCCGATAAGTGGCGGCACTATACGTAGCCCTCCAAATGGTGTCTGTAACAGAGGTGCGTTACAAGCAGAGCGTCACCAATGAGTTTCTTCAGACGGTAAACCAGAGCACCGCAGACATTCATAGGCGCTTGCAGAATGTCTATGGAGACCTGACAGTGAACAAAAGCATGGTGAGTCGTTGGACGAGGCGTCTGTTATCATCGCAAGACCGCGCAGACCTGTCCGACTTCCCATGTGCCGGCCGGCCTCACACAGCTATGACTCCTGCAAACTTGGAACGTGTGGACACTCTCATTCGATTTTCGTACATCTATAGTTGAAATGGAGGACAGTGGGACGTCAGCTAGAATAAATTTATATTAAAAACGAAGAAATTGCTACAAATGTATTTAAGGTGACGGTTTTATTTTGGCAACTAGTTTCAACGTTGTAACAACGTCATTTTCAGGCCCATACACCTGTTGACGTCAACTGCGTGCGGCTGATACTAGAAGTCAGTGCTGAGATATGGACGTGCTCCATGTGGAAGGTGGGTAGTCTTTGACTTTGACTACCCACCTTCTACACGGAGCACGTCCATATCTCTTTCAGTATCAGCCGCACGCAGTTGACGTCAACAGGTGTATGGGCCTGAAAATGACGTTGTTACAACGTTGAAACTAGTTGTCAAAATAAAATCGACACCTTAAATACAGCTGGAGAAATTTCTTCATTTTTAATATAAACTTTCAATCGAGGTGATAGACGGAAAGCAGTCAATCAACTCGCTGCACAACTGGACATCTCTGTTGGTGGTGCTGACTCGCTCGTCCATCAGTTGGGACACTCAAAGCTGTGTGCTCGCTGAATTCCTCGCCACCAACCAGCAGACCATAAAGAGCAACGAAGGACAATTTGTGCCAAATTGCTCACGCGTTATTTATTTATTTATTTATGCATTTATTTTACCTGGCAAGATTAGGGCCTTCAGGCCCTCTCTTACACCTAACCAGGCATACTCAGATTCAACAAATTTCAGTTTCTACAGAACATTAAGGACATATAACATGTTATACAGTATTAATGTTACAGAAAAAATTAGAGATTATAAAAGTAGTACAATGATAATTATAACAATCAAAAAAATAATTATAATAATCAAGAATAATAATAATAGCAATGACTATGTATAGAAAAGTAAACATTTTTTCTTTTATGAATGTCAGTCCTATTGCTAGTTGGGAATTTACTCGTTATATTCTTGCAGCTTGTGAGTTATTCTCATCAAGCAGAGACGTAAGACGATAGAATGGCGTGAAGGAGATATAGAAGAGGTAGATAGGTTAGAGGAAGAGAAATATAATGGTAAAATTCGAAGCTATGATGGAGAGGAGAAAGAAAAAGATGAGAGGGGCACGACAATGGTGGCTATACCGTCCCTAATATGTAAGTCTTGAGTTTCCTCTTGAATGTTAATTGGTTCTGGATAAGACGCAGATCACAGGGGAGCGCGTTCCATAGTCGTATGGCTGAGATGGAGAATGACACAGAGAAAGAAGATGATTGTGACAATTTCTTGTCGAACATGTCACAGGTGATGAAACATGTGTTCATCACTCAGAACTGGGAACGAAACAGCAATCCAAACGAGTGGGGCCACACGAACTCTCTTCCGAAGAAAAAGTTCAAAACCGCACCCTCAGCAGATAAAATC